>NC_059142.1:46530584-46833614 GCF_020740605.2 Lemur catta | reverse complement strand
CCACATATTGAGACTCTCTAGCCACAAAGCCCCAGACAGAAACCAAACAAATTTTCTGAGCAGGAAAACAGCTGGTGAAGAGGAAGCAGAAATAGTTTATTATTCTAAAGGCTAAGCAATGAACAATGACTAATACCTAAGGCAATATTCGTTTATCAGCTTAGTTCTTGTCACCTACTGGAGCCCTGAGCATAAACAGAAGAGGTCTGACAGAGAACTTGAAGTCTTTAGAGGATACTGAATCCGGAAACATTAGCTTGAACCCACTGGGGTGGAATAGCTACTACCTGCAGGGCTATCTTCAGAAGGAGGGACACATTGGAAACCACCAGAGCTTACTGTCTGTGTGACCTTGGGCCAGTAACTTCCCCTTTCTGAATCTTCATTTTCTCATCTGTAAAATAAACTTTGTGTAGGGGAAAGGGAAACTAGCATGTATTGAATACTCTCTACTTGGCTGGCACTGCCCTAGGTGTGGCACATATGTTATCCAATTTAATTCTCACACTGTGCTTGACGGATGAGGAAACTGCTATTAGAGAGGTTAATTAACCTCTGTCTCAACCTCACTGAGTTACTGAAGGGCCAAAATGAGATCATGTGTCTGAAATAGCGTTGCCAGCTTCAGCAAACAAAAATACAGCATGCCCAATTAATTTGGAGTTTTAGATAAACAATGAATAATTTTTTTATTGTAAGTATGTCTCAAATATTGTCTGACAACCCAAGTTTGAAACCATTTTATCAATCATAAAGTCTGATGTACAATTTTATTGGGTTGTTTGGCTCATTAGTAAGAAGTCTTTCTGTGTTAGGGATATTAACCTTCAGATATGGGTCCTAAATGTTTTTCCTATTTGTGTTTTATTTTTCACTTTGCTTATGTTGTTTGTTGTACAGAAGTTTTTAATTTTTATGTTGCCACATCTTCCAATCTTTTTCTTTATTGTTTATGTCATTTGTGCCATGCATAGAAGCTTCTGCCCAAAGATTATACAAGTATATATCCGTGCTTTCTTCTAGTACTTTTATGGCTTTATTTTTTTATGTTTAAAGCATCTGGAATTTATTTTGGAATGATGGCATTTTTTCCCCAGAATGGCTAGACATTTGTCTGGATAGTATTCAATAAATTATCTTTTTCCTTCCTTGCTTGAAAATGCCCTTTATCATATGCTGTGTTCTGATATTTACATGGCTATATTCCTGGAACTTCTCAGTTGTTCCACTAATCAGTCTTCTCTTTTCTTAGTATGACTCTGTTTAAATCATTTCACTTTTATGACATGCTTGTTTTCCTCCTTTTAAAGGATTCCCTAGTTATTCTCACTTTCATATTCTTCCAGATGAATTTTAGAACTATTTTTATCAAGTATTCAAAACCCTTGTTGAGATTTTGATTAGTGTTGAGTTGAATTTTCAGAATAGTTCAAGGAGAAAGGCTCTCTTAACAATATCTTATGTGCCTATCCAGACACAAAGGCGATTGCTCCACGTAGCCATCCTCCTTCCGTTCTTCAGTAGAATCACTTTCTTCATGGAAGTTCTGCACCAGTCTTATTAAATTTGTTCTTAGCGCTTTATATTCCACTGACATTTTGTATTTGATTATTGTTTGCACAAGTACGAGGTGTTTCATTACAAAAGGAAAAAGGAGTAGCAGAGAGGGAAAGAAAAAAGACCAATAGAATCAACATCATAGTTTTCCCTTTGTCTTCCTAAGTGTCCAGGGAAGGTTCAGTTCATTACGGCGATGCCCCTAGAGGAAAAACTATGTTCAGGAACACCGTTTTCAAGACTGGAGAGCAGAAGAACTAGGCACAATTCTCCCCCCACACCAGTCAGATAATATGAGGCCTAGAGCGGAAGCACCCTAGCCGTGTCCTGTTCCCTCCCTCTTTGCCCCGGCAGCGCCAGGCATCCCATTGGCTCTCAGCTAAAGCCCCGCCTCTTCCTGCTGAGGCTGTGCTTCCGGTTCTGACGGGCCCCGTGCCGTCTGGAAAATTTCTCCCCTGCTTTTCTTGTTCCTGAGACTTTGTTGGTAATCCGCGCCTCTGGAGGGAGTCTGGCGTCTCCCTCACACACGCGTTCGCTGAAAGATTTACATCTTCGATTTTCTTGCCCATTTTTTGAGTGCATACATAAAAGAGAATTGTAAATGTTTAGAAAAATCAAAGTTCTTCTTAGACACCTGCAGTTCCACCCAGTTAGTATTCTCTAACTCATGCCAAAAAAGAAAAAAAGAAAGGCTAAAGAAATGAGGTGGAATAACCTGGCCATTTACTTGCTGAGGTTTTCCAGACTTTATTTCCTCTCATTCTTGGAGTAGCTTCAAGTTTTCGGGGCAGTTTGAAAGCTTGTCAGACACACCTCCCTGCTTTCCTTGGGCTGAATGAGGTAGTGCCAGGAGCCCACTGGTCAGTCCTCTTGGGATTAAACGTGAGCAAAGGAAGGGCAAGGAAAGTGGCCACTGCTGAGGCTGGGGACATCGGCCTGGCCAAGGTCAGGGGCTGGCGCTGGGCATGTCTACTAGATACTCCATTCCTCACCCCCAGGGGGTAGGTCCTCATTAGACCCTGCCATCCTTCTCTTGCTATTCCCTTTCTTTCACTTAGTACTTAGGGGTGCCTGCGGCTTTGCAGAGGGGGCTCAGGGCTGAGGAGGCTGCCAGCTCTTAACAATTAGTAAACATTTAAGTGTTAATTAATCCACACTCAGAAAGGCATAAGCTGGTGTTGTTATTTCCATTTTTTTCAGATGGGAAAAAGCAAATGCTAAGAATCTCAGGACTATCCTAAAATAAGATGAAGAAGATGAGTGCACTTAATGGTGCACAAGTAGGACCAGTCCTAGATTCACGTCTAGGACTTCTAGGCTGAGTGATGCTTATCTGTGGACCACTGGAAACCAAAGCTCATTGCACAATCCTCTACAGGCTCCTCAGCCACTGACTTTTCAAACCACCCCAAGCCAGGTTGCTAAGAGAGCAGCACTATTAAATTTCGAGTTCACATCTCTTTGCCTAAATTCCCTCCTGTTGTTCCCACTACCACACCTATGACTTGCCCTTAGAAATGGAAAACTCCACCCCATAAAGCAGGTTCCCTCTTTCAGACGCCCCACCAGGACCCTTTTAGAGAAGTCTAAACTATAATGAATCAAATGTTTCCACATTTTCCACCTTCCAATTACAAAGGAGTGGGCCACATTATATTCTCCCCAGGGCTCATATAAGACCTATTTCTGTTTTTCACTTTCCATTTCAAGGGAAGGCCTCAGTTGATCATCTTAATCCCCTGGGCAGAGACTGAAGAAAAGACCCTCTTCTCCAATTGTTTTCTGTGTTACACACAGTCCCCTTGAATGTCACAAAGAAAATATATAGACCAGAAATACCTTTCCAAGACCTGATTTCAGACTTTGATTCCACAAACTCCAAGTGACTGCTGGCATCCTCAACTGTAGTCTTCATTGAATAGTCCTTCAGGAGACAATTAGCAAGAACCTGGGATTGTTTTGACTGTGTGGAGAATTGGGTTGGGCAGTTTGGGATATAACAAGGTCTCCGCAGTACAGTAAGTTTGGAAACACTAAAGTTAAAGAGAACAATGAATTCTGGACAAGGACCTAATTCTCTCTTTCTGGGACATTCACAATGCCCTTCGTTTTTTGGCCCACTTACCATACCATTCATGGATCCCAGTTTTGTGCAAGCTTCTTATTCTTCAACTCAACCCTATAAAACTTAAAGCATCTGGGAGTTTCAAGGCAGGGTGATATGAGAAACGGTCTCATGGCCCCCTCCCTCTCCCACCCTCATAACCTTTTATTGCTTCATAGTTCATGGTCTCACTCTTTCCTCCACCTCCGACCACCATCCTTTTGCTCACATAGGTCCTGTGGGACACTTAATCTGAAGAGGGATTCATGTTCCTTTGGAACAGCTACTGGACAAAGAAAGTCTCAACCAAATGCCTGGCTGGAAGTGTCACTGCCCCCTTCAACATTCCCTCCTTCTGGCTCAATAGGGAGCAATTTCAAGGCTCACAGAGCTAAGGCTTGGGGGAGTTTCCTTTATTTCTGCTTCTCATCTGTTGTACATTCCCCAGGAATGGTTTGAGGATGGGAGCCAGGTAGCAACAATGCAGTGAGTCTCTGAGAGCAAAAAGATAATTGAAAAATCCCAGTAAGTCCATTCCCTTTGGCCTCGAGTTCACATATGGTCAGCACATTAGAGACCTTGTCCAAAAGACCAGCTTGGGACATTGGATGGAGGTGATTTCTGTCATTAACACAGACTACCTTCCCCCACACCATTGGGTAATCAGGGGTCTGTGCACCTTGGGTCCATTGGAGGTTTGACCATGTCACTGGTTTTAACCCAACATGATAGCATTTCTTGAATGGTCCTCACCCTAGGAGATAAAGTAGCTGTCTTCATGAGTGATTGCTTCCAGACCCAATGAAGAGAAATTCATGTGTTTGAAATGCCTTCCATTCTTCTCCATTTCACCATAAAGTAGCCAACTTAATTTTGCACAATACTGTTTGATAACAACCATGTGTGTGTCTTCTGTCTTCTGTATTTATATACTCAGGAAAGGACCTACTTGGTCAGTGTGAGATAATTTCACAAGAAAAATGGAACCAGATGTGACTTCCTTTTATTTGGCTCTTCAAACTCAAGCAATCTAATTCCCAGGGTCAGTCTTAATTCGAGTTTTCAGTTACCTTGCAGAAGAGGATCCTTTTGTACTACAGCGTTTGGTTTCTGAGGTACCTGACAAGCAGGAGTGGGCAAAAGATTTTAGGGAGTTTGTTCTCAGCTTAACACTTTCCAACATTTCCAGGCTTGGAGATTCAGTGGGGCAGACTATTTCCTCTTCTGGAATAGAAAATGTCTGTCCAGTAGTAGATGTACTCACCTTTAATTAAACAATTCTTCCAACTACACAGAATACACACTTAACTTGGCCCTGGAACTCAAGGTCAAATGGTGCTAAGGTGACTCATTCAAAACTCCAAAGCAAAGGAGTTGGGCAGTACTGACATAGGAGAAGGGCAGACTTTTCTCGCTTTTCATCTTGGTTGTTCTTTTTTTTTTTTTAATTTCCATCTTAAGTTGTGCTGGTAGGCCTGCCATGTACAGTGGTACAATTTGTGCACTGTACAAAAGTGCTCAGCAAGGGAGCAACTGAGGGCTGAAATCCAGTCCATGCTACACTGTCAAGTCATGTACCCCAACATGGGGTACATCTGTTTAGAAGAAAAGGCACCTTTTCCCCCACAAAGAGACTAACTACTTACCAAGCTGGCAACCCTGGGACTGCCTCTTCCTCTGGGAAGTGCATTTTTCTAACACCAGCTTGGGACCTGGGGTGTCTCCTGTATGTGTATGATGTAAATATGTAAGCACCAGAGAATATGTCATCTGTTCTTACCTGTGTATATTAATACTGTTCAATGAACCACACTCCTGTATTCTGCCTTGTCTTTGGAAAGCCCCAAGGTTAAGAATCAAGAGAGGCTTTAGACTCAGGATAGCAGATATATGGCACTTGTGCCATGACTTTTCCCTGGAAGACATGACTAATCAATCCTGGAATTTTTTCACACTGAGCAGCTAATTGGTGGTTAAGAGCTTCAAGTTAGGCTAAGGAGACTTTAGAAGGGCCAGAATAATTCCCCTTTAAGAAAAGTTTGGGTGCCTTTAAAAAAAAAATTACAATGGTCAGTGGAAAAAGAAAGAGGTGGTGAGAAGACTTGGGACCTCCCAATCAGACGTCTTAGTAAAGGGACTTAGGAGTGGGGAGGTTACCAAGTCTGTATACTCCCCCACCCACACAGACACCAAACCAAATCTGACTTGCCTAACCTGCCTGCAGTTCTAATCATGTAAATCGAGCCCCTATCAGGCCAGGCTCTATGATAAGTACTTTACATATTACTGTAAAACTGTGAAGTAAGGACTATTATTATCCCCTTCTACAGATGAGGAAGCTGAGGCTTCATGAAGTTAAATTGCTTGTCCAAAGTCACATGGTTAGAGAATGATAGTGTTGGGAGTTGAACTCAAGCCATCTGAATTTAGACTTCACATCCTTAACCACTATATAATACTGTTTCTAAGAGGCTTCACTTGCTTAAAAGACACAACAGACAGGGAGTTTACTTTAGTTAGGCCCAAGCAGCAACTCTAGGATACGTTTGCCAATCAAGATGCCAAACATGGCTCTGAAGTTTTCAGCCATTTGGAAAATTGACGTAGCATCATTTTCTACATTGGACAGGAGAGCACATATCCTGAAGTATCCAAGACCCTTGGAATATTCTTTTATCAAATGGGTCCCAGGTTTTTCCCTCCATGCAACAAAGTCCTGGTGTTTTTTCTTTTGGAGAGAAGTAAAATGTTAGTGACAGCCAAGGGGAGCCTGAGAGAAATACACTCTTCCGTTTCAAGCCAGGTTAGCTGGGTCTGGTTTGTAGGCAGGTGAGTCATTGACTTTCTTCTCTTCTCCAGAGAGCACTGCCATAGTTACATGGATAAAAACCAGGGAATAAAGACAGAATTGAATGGTCCAGGTTGAAAGGAAACTTCTGAAACAAGTTAGAAAACTCCAGTTAGGGGTTGGTTTGCAGTGTGAAACGTCTGGTATCCACGCAAGATGCCGAGCATTGTTTAGTTGTGGTTGAGAGAGAGCGGGAGAGGTTACATAATTACCATTCCTTCCAAAAGCCAAAAGGAAACCACTTTCTTTTGTCTTCCTTTTTGTTTCTTGCAGCCTGTACCCACTGTTCTGCAAGTCTGACTTTGAGCTTGGATTTTTCTAAAGGCATTTAAGGTTTTTGCTTCTATGATGACAACCTCCACACAACCCACACTCAAATTACGTTGATCCCAGGGCTCCAGTCTTGCAAAGAACTATCTCAAAATCATCAGAAAGGGCCTAATAACATGAGGACAGGTTTGTAGGATGGAAGCCACAATATCTAGATGCATGGCAAAGCATATCCTGCTCTGGGACCTTGGAGAATATTCTTGGAAGAATCATCTTCCAGTAGAGATCAGTCAAGAGGTTATCATCTCCACTTTCAGGGGAGGTAATTCATCTTTGGTAAAAAGAAAGTGGAGAGAAATGGTGGGATTGCAAAATAAGAAACATGAATTTACATCCACAAATACTCTTTGAGTGGTTATAATGTGCCAGTAAGTGTGCTAAATAATGCAAAGAACTAAATTCATTTTAGCTACTTTTGTGAGAACCTCAAGAAACAATTTTAGCAAAAAGAAAGAAAATAAATGGGCAAATTGGGTTCCCTTCCCAGGCCAAGGGACCAAAGATTTTGAATGTGATCAGTTAAGAGAAAGAGAATTCAATGTATAAAAACTTGTGATGGTTGATACAAGCATCTGTGTAGCCCCATATGACCTCTGGAATAGGCTGGAAAAGTCAAGATAAAGATCATTCAGACCCACCATCAAAATAGCACAGCCTAGGAGGTGATTTTCAACATAAGAATAGGGATGAGTTGGGTTGAACCACCCATGCTTCTCCACTCAATTTGTCTTATGATAAACAGCAGATATTTGTAGGATGGATAATCATGTTTAAAGTTTTAGTCTGAGCAAAACTATTCTGTCTAAGTGGGCTTTATCCCAGGGATGCAAGGATGGTTCAACATACGTAAATCAATAAATGTGATTCACCACATAAACAGAAACAAAAGCAAAGACCATATGATCACCTCAATAGATGCAGAAAAAGCATTTAACAAAATTCAGCACCCTTTCATGATAAAAGCCCTCAACAAACTAGGCATAGAAGGAACATATCTGAAAATTATAAAAGGCATATATGACAAACCTACAGCCAGCATCATACTGAATAGGGAAAAGTTGAAAGCATTCCCACTAAGAACTGGAGCAAGACAAGGATGCCCACTGTCGCCACTTCTATTCATCATAGTGCTGGAAGTTCTAGCCAGAGCAATCAGGCAAGAGAAAGAAATTAAGGGTATCCAAATTGGAAAAGAGGAAGTCAAACTATCGCTTTATGCTGATGATATGATCTTCTATCTAGAAAACCCTAAAGACTCCACTGAGACTCCTGGAATTGATAAATAAATTCAGCAAAGTCTCAGGTTACAAAATCAATGTACACAAATCAGTAGCATTCCTATACACCAATCACAGTCAAACTGAGAGTCAAATCAAAGACTCAATACCATTCACAATAGCTACAAAGAAAATAAAATAGCTAGGAATATACTTAACCAAGGGGGTGAAATATCTCTACAAAGAGAACTACAAAAGACTGAAGAAAGAAATTGCAGATGATACAGACCAATCAAAAAACATATCACACTCATGGATCAGTAGAATCAACATTGTTTAAATGTCTAAACTACCCAAAGTGATTTACAGATTCAATGCAATACCCATCAAAATACCAAGGTCATATTTCACAGATCTAGAAAAAATAATGCTACACTTTGCAACCAGAAAAGAGCCCAAATAGCCAAAGCAATCTTAAGGCATCACATTACCAGACTTCAAACTATACTACCAGGCTATAGTAACCAAAGCAGCATGGTATTGACATGAAAATACAGACATAGACCAATGGAGCAAAATGGAAAACCCAGACATAAAACCATACTGCCAGCTGATCTTTGATAAAAACAGACAACAATATACACTGGGGAAAAGAATTCCTATTCAATAAATGGTGCTGGGACAACTGGATAGCCACACGCAAAGAATGAAACAGTATCCATATCTCTCACCACTCACAAAAATTAATTGAAGATGGATAATAGAAATGTAAGGCATGAAACCAACTAGATATCAGCCTAGCAAAGAATTTATGAAGAAGACCCCAGTGGCAATCACAGCAACAACAAAAATAAATAAATAGGACTTAATTAAATTAAAAAGCTTCTGCACAGCCAAGAAAATAATCAACAGAGCAAACAGACGACCTAAGGAATGGGAGAAAATATTCACAGTCTATACATCCAATATAGGGCTAATAACCAGAATCTACAAAGAACTCAAGCAAATCATCAAGAAAAAAAAAAAAAAACCAAACAACCCCATCAAAAAGTGGGCTAAAGACATGAACAGAAGCTTTTCAAAAGAAGATAGACAAATGGCCAATAAACATGCAAAAATGCTTGATATCACTAATCATCAGGGAAATGTAAATTAAAACCACAATGAGATATCACCTTACCCCAGCTAGAATAGCTTTTATTAAAAAGTCCAAGGACAATAGATGCAGGTGTGGATGCAGAGAGAAAGGAAAGCTTATACAATGTTGGTGGGACTGCAAATTAGTGCAACCTCTGTGGAAAACAGTATGGAGATTCTTCAAAGAACTAAAAGTAGACCTACCATTCGATCCAGCAATCCCAGTATTGGGTATTTACCCAAAGGAAAAGAAGACTTTTCATCCAAAAGACACCTGCACTCAAATGTTTATTGCAGGACAATTCACAATTGCAAAGATGTGGAATCAACCCAAATGTCCATTGATTCATGAGTGGCTTAACACAATGTGCTATATATATACCATGGAATACTACTCAGCCATTAAAGATGACTTAATGCCTTTGCAACAATATGGATGGAACTGGAGATCATTATACTAAGCAAAGTATCTAAATAATGGAAAAACAAACACCATATGTACTCACTATTCAATTGGAACTAACTGATGAGCACACACGTGCGGAGAGGGAAGTATAACGCAATGGAAATCAAACATTGGGGAGGGGGAAGGAGAGGATGGGTGAAAACCTACCTAACAAGTACAATGAACACTATTTGGGTGACAGGTACACCTAGAACCCTGACTCCAGCTTTACAAAAGCAATCCATGTAACCAAAAATGTTTGTATCCCCATAATACTTTGAAAAAAAAACAAAAAACTATTTGGTCCATTTGGCCCAAGGCAACCTCTCAATCTTGGCCTCATTAACACTGTTTTCACTTGTTAACCAGTTCATGCTCTAGTTAGTTCACTGCCTTTTTTCTTCTAGGTTTCTTACCACATGAAAGAATTTTCACCTCCAGTTCTTTCTCATTAAACCCCATCACAATTACTTTTTGGAAAATGACTCGTCTTCAGCCCTTACTGAGCTGGAGAGATTTGGAGATTGTATTCAGTCACAAAGGTCCTTTGGACTCAACTTTCAAGACTACTTCACAGGTCAAGCCAAGTTTTGAGGACCAATAAAAATTAGAACATATGCAGCCAAATGTGTGAGGGTGAGGGCTTGGGGACACACAAGGGACTCCTCAGGGCCATCTGCCTGGTATGGAAGGAAAGCATCTGTGCTCTGCAGAAGGAGAGTCCACTTCTCATGCACGGCAATATTGCTTTTGTACTTTTCACCTGTAGCAAAGGCTGCTAATAGCCTTTCTTCGCTACTTGCTCAGGAATGAGACCCTCCCCCACCTCTTTCAAGTTGGGTATGTGGCCTAAAGACTGCATTGACCATCCTTCCTTGCAGGTGACTAAGCACTGGCCAACAAGGTGTTAGGAA
Organism: Lemur catta; assembly: GCF_020740605.2. Taxonomy (NCBI): domain Eukaryota; kingdom Metazoa; phylum Chordata; class Mammalia; order Primates; family Lemuridae; genus Lemur; species Lemur catta. Next base: position 46,823,062 of record NC_059142.1, on the reverse strand, counting down.
GCTGGATGTGCTAATTCTGGGAACATCCTCAAAGGAAGGGGTGTGCTCTTATCCTCTCTCTTTTCCCCTTTGTGCTAGCTAGAATGCAGACGTGATGGACAGAACTACAGCAACACTTTTAGTCCATGAGGACAAGGGTCATACCCTAGGTCAGTGGTCCTCAAATTTTTTGGTCTTCGGACCCCCTTGCTATGGTCTGACAATCTTTCAGGAAGGCACTCCTCTTTCTGTCTTGTCAGTTTTTAAGTTATCATCTTCACTTTAGCCTACACAATGAGGGAAGCCACACGTGAAAGGTCTGAGCCACAGGGTTCATCTTGATGTGCAAGCGAACCACACTCTAAAAAGTGTTCCTGACTATGAAAGCACAAAGCAGGACACAGTCACCATTGATCTTCCCAATGCTCCATGAGATGAGTGCTATTATCCCCATTCTGTGGATAAGGAAGCCAAAACGTGAAGGAGCTAGCCACTTATGATGATACCGTGTTTTGCATTTTCAAAGCATCGCTGTGTGTTAATTAGCACATCCTTTCACTATGCCTATGAGGTAGATAAATGTACTTTGCTCTCCCATCCAAGCATCCCTACCTTCTTTATGGATCCTGAACTCATTAATATTCTTCCAACAGCCCCTGAAGCTTGTCACGTCTGTGGAAGACAGAGGAGTAGGTATGTAGGGGAGGGAAAGGGCTCCCTCGGGTTAAAAGGGAATGGATGAGGTTGAGTCATCTCTAAAGCAAGAGCACGAGATTATTAAACATCAGCTTGTTGTCCAAATCATCAGAATGCCCAGCTGGGACCCTCTTTCCCCACTCCTACCATGAACTTCTCTCTTGGAGTCTGATCCCACTTATGCTCAGGTTAGAATCTAATGCAGCTACCTCCTCCAGGGTGTGTCTCACATACATATCCCTGAAATGTTGCTGCGATGCCCAGCAAGCCTCCAGCTTCATCCTATATCCCCATGGAAGCACCAAGCCCCGCCCCCATCTTTTTTTTTTTTTTTTTTTTTGAGACAGGGTCTTGCTCTGTCTCCCAGGCTGGAGTGCAGTGGCCCAATCACAGCTCACTGAATTTTACTTACTTCAACATTCCACTAATCAGCAATTCATTTAGATTAACAACTAAGCTATCCTTCTTCTTCCTAGTTTGTTGATTTTATTTAAAAGTTACAATATATATGAAAATATTCCAAGTACATGTTTTTAAAAGCTAAAAGTATGAAAAGGGTTGTAATGAAAAGTAATAGTCCCCACCCTATTGGCCAACCTCCTAAAGGCTACAGTTCTCAAAAACTCAGTCTTTCCCCTGGTATTTATCTCCATATTTTTAAACAATGTGTGTATAGTGAGATTTCTTTTTCTTTTCTTTTTTTTTGAGACAGAGCCTTGGTCTGTTGCCCCAGCCAGAGTGCAGTGGCATCATCGTAGCTCACTGCAACCTCAAACTCCTAGGCTCAAGTGATCCTCCTGCTTCAGCCTCCCAAGTAGCTGGGACTACAGGCACACACCACCAGGCTTGGCTAATTTTTCTATTTTTTGTAGAGACAGGGTCTTGCTGTTGCTCAGGCTGGTCTCTAACTCCTGGCCTCAAGCAATTCTCCGGCCTTGGCCTCCCAGAGTGCTAGGATTACAGGCGTGAGCCTCTGCACCCGGCTGCTCAGAACCACCCTTTTTAAAGAAGTGCTAAGACCATTCAATGGACCCTTCAACCTCTTAAAAAGTATTTTTAATAGGCCTGAAATAGACTAGGAGGAAGAAGAACTCTCAAGCTACTTACACTCCTCTAATGGCTACTGGTGGTTGAGAAAATGACTGCCAAAAAAATTCAGTGGTGGATCGTAACACAAAAGATGATGTGGCACTTATAGTGTGAAACATACTGCTATGGGGCATGCTCAAATGTTATTATCCTTGTATGCAATTTAATTTTGTAGTGCTGGGGGAAAGAAATGGAAATAGGGCAGCCTTTTGGGAGGGAGGCGGGCATGGTATAAGCCTATAAGTAATGAAATAGTCAAGTTAAAGATATCAAAATTTGTCACATTACAAGGGAAAATGAATAAAGTAGGTTAACATAACTTTTCAGAATAATGAAACTTTTTTAATGAATATTGATTTTTCCCCCCGTATCTCTACTCCACAGATAATTTTAGTAAGGCAAGAATGTGTGTATTATTGAAGTATGAGCAAAGAGAAATATGATATTATGGCTAACGATAGTACAAAGAATTTACTCATTTTCAATGCATCATATAAATAACGCTATTCTTGATCATGCTTTTTTTCTTCCTTACTAAAGAATTATTCATAGGCAAAATAAAAAATAGCTATCACTGTCAAAATCACAACCCCTGAGCACTATAATAATCACAATTACCACAACTGCAAATCAGTATTCGTAGTTCATGACTGGCTTGGCACTTTTATAGAGCTAACGTGGGACTCCAGCCCAATCCATTGATTAAGATGGAGACCAAGATGATGAACTCCTGTTCCTTCCCAATTACTACTACCTTCGTCATCAACAACATTAAGCATCCATTTTATTATAAGTAACAAAGTAACCTGTGACACTCAAGTAATAATTAGGCCTCTTGAGAATGCCTATGCTAGACCAAGGCACTCCAAGTGTGGTCCACAAACTGATGTTGGTCCATGAATGGATTTGGCTTTGCTGCAGCATCTTGGATGATTACGCATGCATGATAGGTGGACTTGTCTCACTGAAGAGCATATAGGCAGCTTCTGGAGCTGTCCACCTCCCCTGGTGAGCCACGCTGGTGACAGCTGCACACTAGTCTTGTGCAGGACAACCATATATTGGTCTGCAATGGACTGGAAATGAACTCAAAACAAAATAAAAAGACAATAAAAACCAAAAGAAACCACAGAGAATTTGAGAAGCACCACGGTAGCCCATGTAGTCACGGGAGCAATCCTAGGTATTTATTCTCTATAGAGGTGAGTATCTCACTGCTGGACAGAGTATAGAGATTTGAATTCCAAATAAGTAAGAGAGCCACCTTGGGTGAACATGTCCTTCCAAGCTAAGAAGTAGGCATTTGGAAGAGAATTGGAGTGGGTTTGGAGGGGAAAGACCTACCTACAATAGCTTTCTTTACCTAGCATGACAAGTATCAAAAGTCCTTCATGATGATATTAATGTGGTGGTTTGGGCTGCACACAAAAATAGTTCTTCCCAATCCCCAGCCCAGTTCATGAATCTCTTGATAATTTCCTACATTTAAATTTGTATAGGTGAGTTTGTGCCAACATGGCCATTCAGGGGACAAGCCACTAAAGGGTCTCCAGAAACTTTCAATGGCTGGAGGTAGGGTACCCAGTGCCATTTTCCACACCCCCAGCCCATCCCCCTTTCTCCTGGGTCTTCTAATAGCCAAGTTGAAATCAAACACCCGAGAGAAAAATATTCTAAGCCACAGTCCAAGAACAGTGTGTCCATAATTAAGAAAAGATTTTTGATTCTTAAACAGACAACCCAACACATGTTAAGTGCACGGAGAACCAAACCAAATAATAAAAAAAAAAAAAACAACAGCTGAACATGTGAAACATTTCATTTTCAAAAATATGCAGATTTCGAAGAAAATGTTCCAGCTGTGGGTATCTTAACTTTTTGCTTAATATTAATTGGCAGTCACGTCAGTGGTCTGAAGAACACTTCTTCAGCCAGAGCGTTACGTACTGCTTTGTCCTTCCATGCTTTTTAGCAATCGCAAAAGAACAGTTAAGTATCTCTTAGTATTGAATCTTAATAGAAAGAACCAAAATTCAAGAATTACCTTACACGAACAAGTTTGGATACAGTTCTGCTTAGAAATGGGGATGACCTAGAAATGGTAGTTCAGCTTCCTTCAAATTTTAAACTCCCAAGATAACTAACTTGAAATTAAGAATAAGTCTTATCAATTGATTCAGATAAGCTTAATTAAAAATGCTTGTCCTAAATATCCTTCGAACTTGAGTTAGGTTTTTCCAGAGCCCTTCCCTTGAATAACATGATTGTGCAACCAACAGAACTTTCTTTCTCTTCCTTTCTCCTAACTTCCTTCTTTCTCTTTCCTCCCTCCCCCTTTCCTTTCCTATCTTCTTTCCTTCATTCTTTTCCTTCTTTCTTTCTTCCCTTTTTTCTTCCTCTCTACCTTCCTTCCTTTTTTCTCTCTCTTTCCTTCTTTTGATCTTCCCTCTTTCCTTCACTCCTGTTCCTGCCTTCATTCTTTTTCTTTTGTCTTTCTCATCTTTCTTCTCTGTATCCTTTCTTCTTTTCATCTTTCTTTCCTTTCTCTGTCTTTGCTTCCTACTGTATTCTTCCTCTCCCTAACTCTTCCTCTTTCCTCTCTTCCTTTTTTCTTTCCCCCTTTCTTTCTCTCCTTCCTGCCTTTCCTTTTCTCTTTCTTTCTCACCTTCCTTCACTTTTCCCTCTTTGCTTTTTTCTATTAACTTCTTTCCCTTTTTTCCTACTTTTCTTCTTTCTCTTTCCCCTTCTCCTTACATAATTTTTTAAAAAATTCTAGATATGTGGGCAAAACTCTTTCCCCAAATTGGTTCCATGCAGTACTTATTCACTAACTCCAAACTGTGAAAACAAAGAACAAAAAGCTTACAATCATTTCTTACTTCCAAAGCAATAGAACATTTTGATAGAACATAACTTAGTCAAATTAGTAAAAATTTTGCCCCTTATTAACGCTTTCCTTTGAAAGGTAGTTCTGTGCAAGTTTCTTTAAAATCTGAGAAACATTAAATCCTCATTAATATAAACCCAGTGTATTTATGGTGTCAAAATATGTTTTAGAAAAGCCAAAAGCAACCATTACACAAGTTGCCTCATTATCAATAATCTAGCATTATGCCTTTTATGTGTCATTTCTTTACACAATATACTATCATTGATGACTTTTAGCAAATACATCATGGCAAAGGATTACTCTCATCAGAGGCAGCCTTTGAAAAGGATATGCTAATTTCTAGGGAGCAAGAAAACATCAAAACAGTGCCAGCAAATAGCCAAGGGACTTTTATGTCTTAATATCCCTCAGAAGTGCTTTATCTCCTAGTGCAACGTGTATCATAGTATAAACAGGAAATGAAACAGCCACAGCATCAAAGAAGCACCAGGCATGGCTGTAATTTCAGATCAGGTTTAATAAAGGTTATCTACAGTAGACTAATCAAACAAAAGGGTGCATGTTTTAAAGAGCCATTTGATAATTTCCATTTAAGGCGCCCTGTCAAAGAGATCCCAACAATGTCTTAAGACTCCTGCTGAATCCCGGCACCTCCTTTCCAACACGACTCCCTTGGTTAGTTGCAAGGTTGTTTTGATGCCCTAATTTTTAGGTGATTCTAATTTTGAGGTGATCGGCTTATCAGAAGTTGGCTTACTTTTTTGCAGGCCTCGATTCTAAATATATAATGTATGAACAAAAGAATCAGAAATGGAAAAGAGGGTGAGCACCAAGAGAAACGTATCTGGAAAGGCACCAAGCAGTTATATCCAGACCCACAGCCAAGCAAAGGCAGGTTCCCCGTCCTTTCCCTGCCCATGGAAAAACCTCGTGACTCCGCGAGTGTCAACCCAATCTGAGTCTAGGAAAGGCAATTCATGGCGGGCACTAGAGCCTGAACTTGAGAGCAACCACATGAAATAGTCCTTCCCCTGTTTATCATTAAGTAGTGCAGCCTTTGAGGTTCTGATTTCGGTACCAAGAATGGCTCTTGGTTATTCCTGTGTTGGCAAATGACCAAGAAAATGAATCCAGTCCTCTCTGCTCCGTACTGAACATAAACACCTTTGACAGTCATAAGCCTGGAGACACACAGAGAGCAGAAGGCAGATGCTTCAACATCGGGCCGCCTCATGCTGAGAGCCATCCTGTGACTTGAGGGACACAGCACCACGCCCCAGCCTTCACCCCCACCCCCACCCTGCCCCCAGCTGCTCCACAGTGCAGCCCTGACTCCCCAGCTGGGCGGAGAACACTCCCAACATTTGCAAGTCAAACACCCCCATTCAGCTCCTCCCAGCCGATGGCCGTGGAGATGCCGGGAGCACAGATGGGCCACCTGTCAAAAAATCAGCCCTCCGTCTCACCAGGGAGGGGCAGTCACGGAGAGGAAAGGTCATCTGGTCAGATATTGGTCCTGGCTCAGCTGGGGTCAAATGAGTCACTATGTCAAATGAGGACTATGTTAAGTCCTCCCTTTCAGGCATTTCCAGGAAAATTCAATACCCCACGGCCAGTTTCTGGGTTTATTCTGTTCTATGGGGGACTGGAGGGGATGGGTAGGGAAGCTTCCGGCTGGGCACACCCACAATTTTGGGTGGTTTCCCCCAACGTTGTCCTAGCTCTCAGCCCCTCCAGCCAGGGAGGCTTTTCCCCAGGCCATGCCCCCAGCCCCTCTGCAGCCCCCAGGAAGAGGCAGGGAGGGGGCCCCCTGGCATATCTCCTGCAACCCATCCATCTCAGCCCACCAGGCAGGCAGGGCTGGGGCTGCCCCTCCCTGCCCCTCCCAACCCCCAGCTGTTGCCATGACAGGCCTCTGCGCGGGGAGATCCGGGCGGTCCAGACACTGGTGGCCAGGCCAGGGAGGGTCAGCGCCACGGCTGGGGCAATGCCATATGCCAAGGCCTGCAGCTTGGGGCTGTATCAGCCAACAGCCGCCCACCGAGACCCCTCCAGCTCATTGTTGAAGCAGCTGGGGGGCGGGGGCCTTTCGTGCTTTGTTGAGAGGTAGTCTGCCTTTTTCATCTCCTCCCTGGCCCCCTGGCCCCCAACAGAGGCCTGACTATGCCCGGCCGCAGCGCACCGCTTGGCTACGAGCCGGGCTACGTGACAGCCATGTTGATGGAGCCAGGGTCACGGAGTGGAGTCAATGGTCCTCACCACCCCCAGTCCCCTCCCGGGCCCAGAATCCAGCCCCCACGAGCAAAACTCAAGCTTGACAAATTCCCACAACACAAGCAACCCAACCCATCCGAATTCCAAACCTGCACTGTAATCTCTCCACCCTTATATTCTGTGTGTAGGAATCTGATAAAACAAAAACTCAATCACTCCCACAAACAATGCCTGCCGCCCCATCCATTCAGGGTAGCAGATCAAAGGCACCAAGGACAGGCAGAGTCATAAACATCAATCTCAGACCCCAAGGGCTTTATCCCTCGATCTCGGCCCCACCCATTGCGAACGTTCGAATGCGGTCTGGAAGCTCTGGGATGAGTTTCAGGACAAGGATCATTCCTTTCTGTGAAAGCCGGCCATGGGAAAAGTTCAAGGGAAAACAAGCTTGTCAAAGTCAATTTTTTTAAAGGCTTGCTTGTAACTGGAGTGAAGCTCTTGGCTTTTTCCTTCCTTATAACTTAACGTTCAGCCAATGGGAAGGTTGCCTGGCTCAATGGGTGAATTCGTGAGAGTTGGGGCTACAGGCAACTGCTGTTACCATTACTTCTAATTTCATTCACTCATTAAGTATTTATGGAGGGGTTTCTTTTCACACGAGCACAGAAGGCTACCTACTAGAGTTCAAAAGCCACTCTGTTTTACATGGATATAATATTCTACTCCTCAAATGGCTGTTACACAGTGGGTCACTCTGATTGCCATATTGCCATCACGGTTTCTTCGGGGAGTCAAAGTGACCCGTGAGAACTTGCATAGACCTGGATCTCAGTCTGGCTCTGCCATTTATTAGCTCTGGGAGCCTTGATTTCCCTTCTGTAAATCTCATATGATTGCTATGAGGATGAAATTGTCCCTAATTATAATGGCAAATTCAGTGAATATTTAGCAGGGACCAGGCATGGTACTAGGCACATTAACTTTGCTTATTTAATCTTCTCAACTGTGCTATGAAGTAGGCACTGTCATTATTTATATTTTACAAATGAAGACACTAAGGCACAGGCACAGAGAGGTCAAGTAAGCTGCCCAAGGTCACACAGCTACCTGATGGTGCAGTTGAGACTTAAACCCAAACATGTATAAATATAAAATTATAATGTGTAAAGGCAAGGAAAAAATTCTAAACCTGTACTGTCTGGTAGCCACATATGGACAGAACAGACAGAAACCTCAATTATCAAATTAACAAAAGTGCCACTTCAATTAGTATTAATTTATTTTCTAAAGTCAAATTAATAACATTTGCTAATTATACAACCAGTGAGAACCATGGTGTTTGCATATATGTTAATTTATATATTATTTATTTTCAAACATTTTTATTGTAAAATATTACATATGCATATCAAAAATGCATAAATGTAGAGTTTAGCAAATAATTATAAAGTGGACACCCATGTAACCACTGCCCAGGTGAAGAAACTGGACATTGCCAGGAATTGAGACACCCTCTTTCCCTCCCCTTACTCCAGCCCCTTTCCCATCACATCCCTTTCCATCCTCCAGATTAAATGCAGGCTTATAGATATAAAATCAGCAAATAGCTCGTGAGTTAAGAATGGTTTCTACAGTTTTAAATAGTTGGGGAAAAAAATCAAAAAAAGAATAATATTTCATGCCCCATGAAAATATATGAAATTCAAATTTCCGGGTTCACAACGAATGCTTTATTAAATCAAAGCCATGATCATTCTTTTACATATTGTCTGTAGCTGCTTTTGTGCTACAAGAGCAGATTTGAGTAATCATGACAGACATTGTATGGACCACAAAACCGAAAACATTCACCGTCTGGCCCTTTACAGAAAAAGTCTGCCTCCCCCAGTTCTAGATGACAATTCATTCTTAAGCCAGCATCAGCATCCAATGCGTAAATTATTTCTATATTTTCATTTCGGTTATATGGTAGTAAAAGACTCCTGATTCACACAAACAACAGGTTGAGAATGGCTTGCTTTTGACACAACTCACCTTGCAATCTCAGCAGACTCTTTAATTCAACTGACCTGAAGACTCAAAAGAGAAGTAGCTTGAAATTTTATTCCCAAGTTGACATACATACAATATTTAACCTTGGTTAACTTTGTTTATCATAGATGTAGAAGTGAAAGAAGCAGTATCCTTACTTTAGAATAAGTGCAAGAGTATTATCAGGACACAACATGTTGTAAGTTATTTTGCAACTGACAATAAGACAATGCCAAGAACATGCACCAAGCAGATGTGCCTGAGTTCTGTCTGCCTGGGAATGGAGTTGAGCCTGTGTTAGCTGCCGCAATACTCATTTTTATGTGAGCAAACATGCAAAGCTTGAATTTAGGAAAAACACAGCCCATCCTTTCTAATCAATGCCACATTGACAAGAAGTTCAAATAGACGCTCAAATTCAACAACTTAAGACAGTGTTGGTCTCTGATGTGTTACAATTTGGTAGATAACACCCATGTGTTTATTGGTTTGGATAACAGTTTTTAAAAGTCTTAATTTTTTAAAATTGAAATTGAATTCAATGCTGGAGAAGCCCCAAGCACTCACAAATACTCCACTGGAATGTTCCTATGATGAGGGAAGGAGATGGAGTTTGCTGCTGAGGAGGCTAAGTCAGTAATGCTCAAAAAGTACAAAGGCAGAAGTGAGTCTGCACATCAGAATTGGAAAAGGAGACATTATATTCAACACAGACTACACAAAGTCAAGTCCAACAAAGCCTTCTTCACTGTTGGGGTCTGTGTTGAAAAAGGTTGGCCAACTCTACCCTGGAGCTGAGCTGAGCTGTCATTGGCATGCTTCCTGGAGAGAGGGACAAATGAGCATGTGGACAATGGCTTCATCGCCCTCCTGGTAACTTCCCGAATGGCTCCCAACACTCCCCTCACTATCTCTTCCCAGTCTTTTTCTTTCCTGTTTTCCAGTCCCACAACTCCACTCTCTCATGTGCCACATCTTTCCTGACCTCCCGATGCTCGTTGCCCAGATCCCTCTTGGTCCCTGTCCTGGCCACACCACGTCTCCTATAGACTGACTCTGGAGGGCCCTGCCCTGTACCGGGGGGTGACTCACAACTGAAACTGGCCTGAGATCATCAGTTCTTGCTCTGTCCTACTCCAAAACCACATTTCCATGGACACTTCAAGAGGCAATGAAGCCTGACTCAATGTGTGTCTTTGTGCCATTGTCATAATTTTTGCCATATATAAGACTCATGAATTTTACTCAAAGATTTATTCTTAATTTGATGTTATTATTAAAATAATTAAAATACTATAAAAGTTATTGCCATGTTTATTTTTAGTGTTTAAATTTTCTATTATTTAAAATATTATTAAAATTATTAAGATATTTATTTTAAAAAGAAGCTTTATGTTAGTACCTTAAATGGAAAACAAGCAGGACTGCCATACATGGATGATAACTCATAAAGATCAATGCAACAGGAACAAAGCAACATTAAATTAGATTCTATCCGAGTTCTGTTTCAGCAGAGGCCCTAGATCTTGTTCTCCACCGTCTAAAGGCAGGGGAGATTAGCAGGTTAGAGAGGTGTTCAAGCCATTGTCATCCCTGGCTGAGCCTTTCTTCTTGCCTGAGATCAAGAGAATTGAAATAAAGTTGCAAGGAGGGTCTCAGTGTGTGATTCAACATGATTTAGGCTGTATTTCTTTACAATCTAAAATCATCTCTCCTTCCTAGGAGTCACACACATCCCATACACTGGGAAATGATATATAGGCACTGGTGGGTCATGAATTTTTTGGTTTCCTGGTGCATATAAAAGTTTTATTTACATGATACTGGGTATAGCATTATATCTTAAAAAACAATGTACGTATCTTAATTTAAAAAGTATTTTATTGCTTAAAAGTTCTAGCAATCATCTTAACCTTCAGCGAGCCATACTCCTTTTGCTTATGGAGGGTCTTGCCCCAGTGTTGATGACTGCTGGCTGATCAGGGTTGTGGCTGCTGAAGTTTGAAGTTGCTGTGGCAATTTTTTAAATTAAGACGACAGTGAAATTTGCCACATCAGTTGACTCTTCCTTTCATGAAAGATTTCTCGGTAGCATGCGGTGTTCTTTGAAAGCATTTTACCAACTGTAGAACTTTTTTCAACATTGGAGTCAAACCCTGTTGCCGCATTACCAACTAAGTTTATGTGATATTCTAAATCCTTTGTTATCATGTCAACAATGTTCACAGCATCTTCACCAGGAATAGGTTCCATCTCAAGAAACCACTTTCTTTGCTCACCCATAGAAAGAAACTCCTCATCCATTAAAGTTTTATCATGAGACCAGTGGAACAGAATAGAGAACCCAGAAATAAATCTATGTATTTACAACCAATTGATTTTTGACAAAGGTGCTAAGAATACACATTGGGGAAAAGACCTCTTCAATAAATGGTGCTGTGAAAATTGGATTATCCATATGCAGAAGAGCGAAACTAGACCCCCACCTCTCACCATATATAAAAATCAACTCAAAATTGATTAAAGACTTAAATGTAAGACCTCAAACTATAAACCTACCAAAGAAAACATAGGGGAAGTGCTTCAAGACATTGGTCTAGGGCTGGCAAAAATTTTTTGAGTGAGACTTTAAAAGTACAGGGAACAAAAACAAAAATAGACAAGTGGGACTACATCAAACTAAAAAACTGTTGCCCAGAAAACAAATAATCAATAGAGTGAAGAGACAACCTGTAAAATAGAAGAAAATATTCACAAACTATTAATCTGTCAATGGACTAATATCCAGAATATACAAAGAACTTAAACAACTTAATAATAAAAAGCAAATAACTTGATTTTTAAAATGGGCAAAGGATCTCAATAGACATTTCTCAAAAGAAGACATACATATGATCAACAAGTATATGAAAAAATGCTCTACATCACTAATCATCAGGGAAATGCAAATCAAAACCACAATGAGATATCATCTTATCCCAGTTAGAATGGCTATGATCAAAAAGACAAAAAATAACAAATGCTGGCAAGGATGCAGAGAAAAGGGGAATGCTTATACACTGTTGGTAGAAATATAAATTAGTACACCCATTATGGAAAACAGAATGGAGATTCCTCAGAAAGCTAAAAATAGGACTACCATATGATCCAGTAATCCCACTGCTGGGTATATACCCAAAAGAAAGGAAATCAGTGAGTCACTATATTGAAGCAATATCTGCACTCCCATGTTTATTGCTGCACTATCCACAATAGCCAAGCTATGGAATCAACCTAAGTGTCTGTCAATGGATGAATAAAGAAAATGTGATATATATACACAATGGAATATTATTTGGCCATAAAAAGAATGAAATCCTGTCATTTGCAGCAACATGGATGTTAATTGGAGTTCATTATGTTAAGTGAAATAAGTCAGGCAAAGAAAGATAAATACCACATGTTCTCACTCACATGTGGGTGCTCAAAAAATTGAGCTCATAGAAGTAAAGAGTAGAATTGTGGTCTTTAGAGACTGAGAAGGATGGGGGAGCAGAGGATAGAGAGCAATTGGTTAATGGATACAAAATTATAGTTAGATAAATCACTTCTAGTGTTCTATAGTACTGTAGGGTAAACATGGTTAACAATAATTTATTGTATACTTTCAAAAAGCTAGAAGAGAGTATTTTGAATGTTCATACCACAAAGAAATGATAAATGTTTGATATGATGGATATGATAATTGACTTGATCACTGCACCTTGTATACATGTATTGAAATATCACTCTGTAGCCCATAAATATGGACATTACCCTGTGTCAACTAAAAAGAAAAGAAAAAAAAAGATTTATCATGAGATTGCTGCAATTCAGTCACATCTTCAGGTTCCACTTCTACTTCTAGTTCTTGTGCTATTTCTACCTCTGTGGTTACTTCCTGCACTGACATCTTGAACCACTCAAGGTCATCCATGAGGGTTGGAAACAACTTCTTTTAAACTCCTGTTAATGTTGATATTTTGACCTTCTCCCATGAATCACTAATGTGCTTAATGACATCTAGAATAGTGAATCCTTTCCAAAAGGTTTTCAATTTACTTTGCCAGATACATCAGAGAAATCACTTATCTATGGCAGCTATAGCCTTATAAAATGTATTTCTTAAATAATAAGACTTCAAAGTCAAAATGACTCCTTGATCCATGGGTTGCAGAGTGGAAATTGTGTTTGTAGGCGTGAAAAAAACATTCATCTCCTTGTATATCTCCATCAGAGCTGCTGGGTGATGAGGTGCATTGTCAATGAGCAGTAATATTTTGAAAGCACTCTCTTTTTCTGAACAGTAGGTCTCAACAGTACACTTAAAATATTCAATAAACCATGCTGTAAACACATGTGGTATCATCCAGGCTTTTTTGACCATTTCCAGAGCACAGGCAGAGCAGATTTAACATTATTCTTAAGGGGCCTAGGATTTTCAAAATGGTAAATGAGCATTGGCTTCAACCTAAAGTCACCGGCTGCATTAGCCCCTAACAAGAGAGTCAGCCTGTTCTTTGAAGTTTTGAAGCCAAGCACTGACTTCTCTCTAGGTATGAAGGTCCTAGATGGCATTTTCTTCCAATAGAAGCGTGTTTTGTCTACATTGAGCCACCTTTATAAGGATCTTAGCTAGAACTTTTGGATAACTTGCTGCAGCTTCTCCATCAGCACTTGCTGCTTCACTTCCCACTTTTATGTCGTTGATACGACGTCTTTCCTTGAACCTCATGAGCCAACCTCTGCTATTAATAGCTTCTAACTTTTTTATTACAGCTTCCTCACCTCTCTCACCCTTCACAGAATGGAATAGTTAGGGCCTTGCACTGGATTAGGCTTTGGCCTAAGAGAATGTTATGGCTAGTTTGATCTGCTATCCAGACCACTAAAACTTTCTCTATATCAGCAATAAGGCTGTTTCACTTTCTTATCATTCGTGTGTTCACTGGAGTAACACTTTTAATTTCCTTCAAGAACTTTTTCTTTGCACTCACAATTTGGCTAACTATTTGGCACAAGAGGCCTAGCTTTCAGCCTATCTCAGCTTTTGACATGCCTTCCTGAGTAAGCTCAATCACTTCTAGTTTATGATTTAAAGTGAGAGATGTGTGACTCTTCCTTTCACTTGCACACTTAGAGTCCATTATAGGGTTATTAATTGTCTTAATTTTAACATCGTTGTGTCCAGGGACTAGGGAGGCCCGAGGAGAGGGAGAGACACGGGCAAATGGCCGGTCAGCGGAGCAGTCAGAACACACACAACGTTTGTTAATTAAGTTCACCATCTTATATGGGTGCAGTTTGTGATGCCCCAAAACAATTGCTACAGTGATGTAAAAGATCACTGGTCACAGATCATCATAATAGACAAAATAATAATGAAAAGTTTAAAAATATTGTGAGAATTATCAAAATGTGACGCAGAGACATGAAGTGAGCCCATGCTGTTAGAAAAATGATGCCGATAAACTTGCTTGACACAGGGTTGCCACAAACCTTCAATTTGTACAAAACGCAGTATCTGTGCACTACAATAAAGTAAAGGACAATAAGGTGAGATATGCCTATAGTTATGACCACAGGGGGCAAGACTCAAGGACTGCTGCCACCACTCATTAGCTCTGTGACCCTGGCATGTTCTTGCAATTGCTGTGCATCCACCGTCCCTTCTGGACAAGGACAATAACCGCCCCTGCTTGGGAGGGACGGTGCAAGGATTAAACGAGACACTACATGTGAAGTTCTTAATGCAGCTCCCATCACATAATACGTGTTCAACAAATGCATTCATTTATTCAACAATTATTTATCGGCCACCTAAAATGTGCTAGCCACATCGGGGATCGCGTTGTTAATAAAACAGATGATGCTCCCTGCCCTTGGGGAGTTATTCCGGTGATAACTCTTACAGCTCAGATGATGTGATGGAAAGCATTTCATTACTTCTGCTCTTCAGAGAGACATCACGTCAATCAGACAGAAACTTAGTGCATGCTCAGGGCCTTACAGCAGTCTAGACTCCCATGCAGCTGTCCCTGCATCATCCCCTCTCCCCGGCGTTCTTGTCACTGAGCTCACAGAGACACCCTTTGTGCATCAGCTGAAAGCTTCATGGTAAAGCGCCCTGCTCTCGAGAATGAGATCAAAGACTCCAGGTAACCAAGGCAACCTGTGAGAGAGACTCTGGGATGCCGGCCACCCATTCTGAATCATCTTTGGCTAGGGCTGAGCTGGGTGGTAAATGTTTTCTAAGTGGGGCCGGATTGCTCGGAAGAACGAGGTCTCTGGAACACACAGGATCTCCAGTTTTTCCTTTTGTGAGGACAGAAGGACTTAGCACTGCTGATGAAGCTTCAGTTTCGGGACCCTTCACTCACATGGGCCCCTCTGAGTGCTGGCAGGTGCTAGGAGTTCCAGAACATTCTAGTGGGGAGCAGAAGCCAGGTGGAGATCAACACACATTTTTCTGTAAGCATTACTGATATATTTTAGATTTTGTGTTCTTTCTCTTAAAGAGGAGACCCCAAAACTGTGTAAGCTTCAAGCCCTACAAAATCTGAGTTTGGCCATAACTGGGGGGTTTCTAGACAGGCTCCCCTGAGGAAGCTGGTCAGGGGAAGGACAAGATGGTGAAGTAACTGGGTTCTGGCTGCAGCCCTTGCCACAGACAAGCTGGGTGGGCACGGGCACGGCCTTCTCTGGGCAGTCATCATCTGTGAGAGGTCACGGCAGGGCTGGCTTCTCTAAGGCTTCTCGCTCAAGTTGTCAGGTCAGTTTCTCTGCCCTGGTAGATCTTGGAGCCAGGGGAGTGACATGCAGAGGAACCACTGAGAGCGTGGCTCTCCACACTGCTACGAACTGGAGAAGGGCGGCATCTTCTCCCATCCCAGCCCCCCTGGATGGGCCACCCCACAGCCCTGGGGTTTTTGCACAAGCGTTTTCTTCACCACTGTCTCCAAACCAGCAAGTAACACTCTAGATATTGATAACTACCCTGTATTTTATTCATCAGAGCATAAATAAGAATGTGCATCTTTATAACAGGGAGGATATGAATGAAGGTTGCTGATGATGCCCCTCGGTGTGGAACTTTCTAGATATCTTAGCTGAACCAGCCCAAGGTCACTTTGGTTAGGCAACTTAAAGAAATTCCATATGAAAAAGGTGTTGCTGGTCCTGAAGCTTGCACGCATCGCTTAGTTCATTAGTCTAGAATTTAAAACAAAAAAATTTTATTCATTTAGATAAATAGATAGATAAATCCCTGTGTAGTAGGTAGGATGCTTTTGGCTACAAGGAACAGAAAACTCATAT
The DNA here is from genome assembly GCF_020740605.2 of Lemur catta. Classification (NCBI taxonomy): domain Eukaryota; kingdom Metazoa; phylum Chordata; class Mammalia; order Primates; family Lemuridae; genus Lemur; species Lemur catta. The sequence continues at coordinate 46,806,828 of NC_059142.1, read as the reverse complement.
CAAGCCAGACTGAACACCAAGGAAAGTTACTGGTTCTTATAATGAAAGTTATAAAGGTAGTGTGGGCTTCAGGAGTGGTTTGATCCAGACATTCAGACTGTCATAAGGACTCCATTGTTTTTGTCACGAATATATTTTCTCTGCCCTTTATAATGTATTTCTATCTTTGCTTGTGTACTTTGAGAAGCAGACCCTGAGACCAGGACCCTAGTCCAAGTGGTTTATTTGGGAGATGATTTCAGAAAATTCTAGTAGGTGAGTGGGGAAGTGAGATCAAACAAAGGAAGCCAGCTAATACAAGGTGTGTTATCAAGCAAATGACCACTAAGGCAACATGAGCTTAATCCCGCTGGACAATGGGCAACTCATGGTGCATCTTCAAATTATCCTGCCCAAGGAGCAAGCGAGTAGGGTGTGTATCCTCCTATTCCAGACAGTAGTTATTGGTGTAGGGCAGCTTTCCCTTGTAGTAACAAAAATGCTAAAGCAGTCAAAGGCCTCACATTCATTCCCCACTCCCCTCCGTTCCCCTGCAGAGAAAGGGTACAGCTCTGTCCCAACATTCCCAACCAGGCCTGGGAGCCCTGATGCACTGATGAAGCTCACACACCCAACCCTGCACCAACTGTAGGGCTAGGGAGGAGATGGGACATGCTGATTGGCGTAGCGCAGGGTAGTGCTGTCTTCCCTCAACAAGGACATGGCTTTCAAGTAGAGACCAAGGACTTTGGGAAAGGGTGGGGAAAACGGGAGGGGAGGCATCCATTGCACAATAATGACGTAATGGTCTGGACTAATTAGCAAACACTAGATTATTAAACTCAAAGGCACCGAAGGTCTCCTACAGGGGTCACAGACCAAAACCCTCCAGTGTCAGGCCATAACGTGAATGGCCAAAGCGGGTCAGCAAGAGCCTGCTGTGTTCTGCGGGCACACACCCAGCCAGAGCAAGCAGACCCCGCTGCCAGCCCTGGCCAAGGGCTGCCACAAGAGAATGCGGGCCCAGGGGTGCCAGATTTTCTGATATTTCAAGAGGAGCCAGAAATCTGGATTTTTAAATGAAATCTTCCCATCTGAAATGTTGAAAACGAATTCAAAATGTTTTGGATACTGCGTGGGCCAAATGACATACATCTGTGGACCAGACGCAACCCGGGATTGCCAGTTTGCAGCCTCTGATGCGGATCCACGCCATGATTTTACAGAAGGGAAAACCAAACTCTTCCAGAGACGGTCAGTGACTTACCCAAAGTCACGCAGCTGGGCAAGGACAGAGCTGGGACCGGAGCCCTCATCTCACCACTTTGGTCTGTTATATTCTCTGATTGATGGTGTTTAGAGGAAAGATCCACTCAGTGCCAAACTGAGGATGGCAAACGACAGCCCTCTGGCCCAATCTGGCTGGCAGTCGGTTTTTGTAAATAAAGTTTTATTGGAACAAAGCCATGCACATTTGTTTACATACCGTCTATGGCTGCTTTCCCGACACAACAGCAGATTGAGTCATTGGGACAGAGACCATATGGCTCACAAAGCTGAAAATATTTGCTATCTGACCCTTTACAGAAAGTTTGCTGATCCCTGTTCTAGACCCTTGACTTTTGCAGATGTTGTATTTCTTGCTTCAACTATCTATGAGATATCCCAACGGCCTGAGTAGCATTACTTAGTAACACAGTTAGGTGCAGTGTGGCAGGTCTAGGGGCTCAGGTACCAGGGACGGGCAGTGATTGAGCCCAGTAACTGAAGTTTATCTCATCCTATGTGAGTTATTCCCATAAGATAGAGAAAAATCACTACCACCAGCAACAGCAACAAAAACGACAACCACAAAAACACCTTCTCCTAATAGCCCTGAAAGGAAAAAGGAATTAAGCAGAATTAAGAGGCCTAAGAACATGAATTTCTTATAAATAATTAGAAATTTTAGATAAATAGTAGAATTTGGCGATGGCAATGGACAGGAAACACACACACACATACACACACACACACACACACACACACCCCTTTGGAAACAAGAAAATGCAATTTGTGAAGCAATTTTAGAGACTCCTCCAAGTTGCCCCAAAATCGTATGTACAATGAATGAGACGGCATTCAGGTGGACGGAAAAGTTGCTAAACCAAGTGAGACTCAGCCAGGATGCCTGTCTCTCACAAGAAGCACGATCTCAGGAGTATATAAAGGCTTTCTGCCAGGGCTGCCTCCATCCCCCTGGCTTTGTGCTTCCACCAGAGTGACGTCCCAGCCTCCCTTCCCACCCGCCTCCTCCCGCTCCCAGGAGCAGCTCTTGCTGGTCTGGTCAGATCTGCGAGGCCGGCAAGAGGAACCAGGAATATTCAGTTCAGCACCTCTTGGGTTCACGCTGGCCACAGAGTGGCAGTGCATTCTCAACACTTCTCTGCCACATGGAAGGCTCTCGCTGTGGCTCTGCCAGGGTCTGGGTGGGTAGGAATGTCTAGCTCAGGGGGGAAATATTAGAAAGCCCATTGGGGCCATATGCCTATGCCACGCCTCTAAGACAGCTTCAATCACTAGCTCCCACCATCTGACTCCTCTCTCGATTTGGAACTTGGAAAAGGGAAAGAGGTGTTACTTATGTGAAACAACTGTTTATAACATAGCAGTGCCACTATTTCATAGTGCATGTCGTAGTGGGATCATCTGCTATGGCTTGAAGTGACAAATTTGGGCATTTTGACGTCCCCTACTCAGATGCCAAGGCATTCCAATTCTCACTGGGGCCCTACTGCTAATGCAGGCACCGTTCACTGGCAGTGCAGGATAGGAAGCCCAGCCCACAAAATGTTTATCACTATCCAACAGTCAGTGGACGATCAACAAGTGTTGTTTAATGTATTAAATAAATTATTAAATGCCACAAAATAATTTGGTACTATAATCTCTTAAATTAAGTGGATGATCATTTGTCGTATGTGATTTGAACCCTGATGTAGCTACCAATACATGTCCTTTCATCAAATATTTATGCAAATAAATGTTCCTTGGGAGCAAAGGACCATTTCTCAGGTCTCCACCAACTGAAAGGTAAGGTCTCATTGCCTCAGAGGAAAGGCATGAAGGTAAACAACTAGAAAATAAAAGGTCCTTTAAAAAATCCACCTGCTCCTTTGACATCATGCTCTCTCCTGTTATCAAAGGGTCATTCTTCACTGGAATCAAATTGTTAAAGCTCTAAGAATCCGCCAGAATGCAAGGAAATGTCAGTGAAGAGCATTCAAAGAGATATTTCTTCTGGTCTTTTATTCTAAGATTAACTAGAACGAAACAAAGTTGGGGGTCGATTTGGAAGCATATGTATATGTGTGTGCATATTTATTTAAATTTATATTATGTATATGTAATAGACACAGATGTACACATAAATGGCATTTTTTTTTTGAGACAGAGTTTTACTTAGTTGCTCAGGCTAGAGTGCAGTGATGTCAGCCCAGCTCACAGCAACCTCGAACTCCTGGGCTCAAGTGATCCTCCTGCCTCAGCCTCCCAAGTAGCTGAGACTACAGGCACGTACCACGACACCCAGCTAATTTTTCTATTTTTGGTAGAGACAGGGTCTCGCTTTTGCTCAGGCTGGTCTCAAACTCCTGAGCTCAAGGGATCCTCCCACCTCAGCTTCCCAGAGTGCTAGGATTACATGTGTGAGCCACCATGTCCAGCCAGCATTTCAATTTTAATTTTTCTAAGCACAGAATAACTGGCAGAGGAAGGACAATGGGTAGTTACGAGCTGAATTATGCCACCACCGCCCCCATTCATATATTGAAGTCTTAACCCCTTGTCTCAGAATGTGACCGTATTTAGAGACAAAGTCTTTACAGAGGTAATTAATTTAAAATGAAGTTAGTAGAGTCAACCCTAATCCAGTATGATTGGTATCCTTATAAGAAGAGGTAAGAGGATTGCCTGGAAGCCAGGAGTTTGAGGCTGCAGTAAGCTGTGATCAGGCCTCTGAATAGCCACTGCACTCCAGCCTGGGCAACATAGTGAGACCCCATCTCAAAAAATAAATAAACAAATAATCGGGGAAAATTATACACACTTTATGTTTCCAATTTTATGTGTGTATACAGATAAACACAGATACACATATATCCAGATAGAAATAAAGACAAATATAGACACAATAGAAGGAAATTCATCCAAAATTAACTGTAGAATTTTTTTCTTCTTTTTTGTCTATTTTTTATGATTAACATGGCTCCCTTACATAATATAGAAATATAATAGTGATTGCAATTTTAATAATGATCGATCTGGGCAATGGGATTATCAGTGATTGGTATTTAACATTACACTAGTTTTTGTACTTCCAGATTTTCCTACAGTAAGCGTTGGTTACTTCTATCATCAGGGGAGCGATCTGCTCCTAACAAAGAAAGGAGAAAAGGCTGGAAGAAAACATAGTAACATGCTATTGGCATTGATCTCTGAGATGTGACACTTAGGGTTATTGTTGCCTTCCCTTCGTTTTAATTACCTGCATTTTCCACATAATATATGGAAAAAAATATATATATATATACATACGTTACTGTTATAATGGGAGTGGAGGGAGGAAAGGTTCTTCTAGAAAATTAGAGGGAAATAAACTACAAATCTGTAAGGCAGAGAAATAGTGCTAATATCATATTTCAGCAATTATTGACATAGGACAACAATTGCATGATGCACTATTATTTTATTTACCAGTAAGAAGAAAAACACTTCCGATTGAACTATGGCTCTTCATCCGTTGTAAGATGCAAACTGATTTCAAGGATGTTCAAATGTGAAAAAAAAAATGCATCTTAGAACTGATGACATTCAATGGTTAGCATCACACACACGATGAGAAAAGCAACATGATTTCAAAGTCCTGGAGCCTGTGAGCGTCTCACCACCATGCACAGCAGAGAGGACCAAAGGCCAGCAAGGTCAAAACTGAGCCCAGGGGAAGACTGCAGCCAGAGGAGGTGGGACCCTGGCTCTGTCCACTACTCCCTGGTGACCAAGGGGAGAAGGGGTCACCTACCTGCTGTGTGGTTCCCTCCCTGGAGGACACCCACTGACTGGGCAGGGAACCGTGACGTTTAATTGGCTAACGTCTGGAGAATGCTTTGAAGATGAAAAGTACCAGGTGGGTATCATCACCATACACTTCTTAAGATGATGCATGAAAATAATGATAAAGTTCTCCCCCACTGGGCCTTTCATCCGTGGATTTCAAAGCACTCAGCAAACCTTAATTAACTATCACAGCACCTCTATGAAGTAAGCACTAATAGCCTCTTACATTAGACAGAGAGAAAGAGGAGGGTGACTGATTTGCCCAGGTCCTTGGAGAGTCAGAGACCAGGCGGACAACACGCATTCCCTGGGTGGACGTGCGTCCAGTGCCTCCTCTGTGCCAGGCCTCATGCTAAGCACGAGGGACACCCCATCCGGGTGCTGGAGCTGGCCGCTACCAGCTTGCAAGCTCCAGTTGTTAAATTTTCAGGAATTTTGAGAACCGGTTGTGAAACAAAGCCATTATTTAAAATTAAATTATATAAATGTATAATTAATAAATTATATTGAAAACACAGGTGACAAAAACTCAAAGTGCATCACTCCTAATTATTTTACTGCTTTTTACTATTATCTGTGCTCTTGAGGTTGTTTACCTCTAGAATATCCGTAGGGTGGAGCTAGGACGTAATGGCGTGCTGCTGCACGTCACTCCCCAGCTCCCTGATCAGTGATAAGAGCAGTGGTCACTTGAAGTCAGCCACAGTGAGAGCATTTACACCACGGAAATTGGCAGACCGCTGCGTACCAAGGCTTGATTTATTGTTCTCTTGACTTCTGGACTTAAGAAAGTGATGGAGAACATGTTAATCATGCAGGTTAATGTTCAAAGTGTGTCATTTCTGTAGACATTACATTGTACACACAAAAAATTGAGGAAAAGAATCTTCTGGTATTTAAAATCATTATCCAGTTTTGCAAAGAAGTCACTAACGATGCCATAGGCAAATGATTGAAGTTCCTACTTATATCCTCATTGTTTTACTTTCATCTTACACGTTACGTAAGTGAAACTATCAGCCAACATTCATGTCAGAACTATACTTTCTTTAAATGCAATCATAGGTTGGCTACAGAAACAAGAATTTGACAAAAATCAGTGAAAGCATTGTATGACAATCAACTGGCAGAATTTACATTTTATTTGTAAATTGTGTGCTACACATCCTTTATATCAGTACAATTTATTATTATATATGCTTTTTATTTTTCCTGGAGAGTCTGTTGTTAAACATGGTAGACCCCTGGTAGATAAGGCACGAGTCCTGTCTTGAGGGAGCTGACAAACTGATACTTTCAGTGTGAAGGGATATGGTGGGGTCAGAGGCTACTTTAGTGTGAAACTAATCAAGCTTACTTAAGCTTCAGGCCCATCACTTAAACAGGGGAGCCCCTACTACTGTGCTCACGTAGCCAGACATGTTGGAAAATTTACAAAGTAAGATATCTGACTAGTAATTGCAAGACCACTGCCTTTTCCCACTCTGACTTGCCCTCCCTTCTACCACCCCTCATGTCCACTAGCATTGGAATGGTCTTGGCGTTCTGGGGATCCAGCCAAGAATTTGATTGGGGATGCACTTAGTTTGGGTTCCATGGGATGTATCCACGTTGTGTGCAATCACCTCCATGTAGATTTAAGTGACCATTAGCCATTACAGCGGAGTAACAGCCTCTAGGAAGAATCCTATCATCCACTGTACCAATCCACCCTTCACTTTGACAAAAATGAGCACAGAGGTTTGAAACAACTGAACACATCTTACGGTGCCTAGCACCAGAAGTTGTGAATAGTGGGGGAGAAATAAGATTTGAGATGTAGGGAGCCAGAAGCCAATCTGTGGGAAATTCTTCCCATCATCAAATGTATAAAATTTAAGTGGAGGCTCCGATTCTCATCAATGTCCGGTCAAAACAGAAGCCCTTCCCTCCTGATGGCAATAACTCAATGATGCGATGTATACAATGATAAATGCACATGCATTTCTTTTATTTTTTGATGAGAATCACATGCAATAGAATGTTTCAGAATCCTGTCTTTGTAGGGCACAAACCTGTAGCAAGGATATGCGTATGTGAAGTTGCCTGTTTGATGCACCCCAACATGGAATGATAATCACATTTCAATCAACCTGCTAAAGGGAGAGATTGAATTATCTGCCTAATGTCCCTGTAGAAAATGACATTACAAAATCATTGCCACATGAAGAGTCAAAAATGGAGGAGAAAAAACATTGTAGAGATGAGTCAGGGAGTTCATTAATTTAAACATTGTAATATTTGCCAGCTTTTTAAAATTTATAATTTTTGATTTATTTAATCCTTCTATGTAAATATTCAGCTTCATATCTAATTTTGTATTCATAATTTGGATTCTTTTTCTTAAAGAAGATCCCCTCCCCTCAAATTTGTATAAATTTTCAGATCCATAAAACCAGGAGGGCCCCCTGCTGGGGTAAGCAGAGGGATGTGATGTGAGTCTCCGGGAGGAGTGGCTCTCTCAGGGTAAGCTTTGTGGGGGAGATGCTACCTCTCCAGAAACATTATGGACAAGTGGAAATTCTACAGACACAGAGTGAAATTAAACAGCAGAGATTGCTAAATGGTGTCTCCTACATCTCCCCTACATTCGTGCACCTTCACTTCCCTTATTCCTCCAACCCTCCTTGGATGATGGGTGGGCAGAGGGCCTGGTTCTGCATTCTCCTTCCAGCCTCAAGACCCCCTGGGGGATGACCAGTGAGCCTGCCAGGGCAGGAGGACACAAGGCCAGCGGAGAGAAAGGACACACCCTGATTCACCCGGCAGGGTTCTTTGATGCTGGGACATGCCCTGCTGTGCAAACATCCCCTGGCCTGGAAACAGCCAGAATGACACCTGCACCCCCTGTTCTCCACCCAAGTTTCTTGTTTGGGTCCCAGGTTTGCTGTGATCCACCATTAGGCAAACAGAGTCACCTGAATCTGGCATGCTGTGGCAATGTTGGGATCGTAAACCTTCAGGGGAGGGCAACAGAAGCATGACAAGAGCATGATTTTTAAAAAGATCATTATGATTAAATATATGTACACATGTGTGTATATGTATATCCACGTATATTCATATGTACATTTATACATGTGTGTATGTATGTGTATTTATACACACATATACATATTGTGAATATATATATATGTGATACATACGTCCATATAAAATCATATATACATATTTTGTAAAGAGCATCCCAGACAGATTCCAGGGTGCAAGAGTGTGAGCACAATTGTACATCCCAGCAAGCTCGGCTGAGGCCTGACCTTACCCAAGAGAACTTTGCGTGTTTAAAGTGAAAAAGTGGGATTTAAACATTTCCAGGAGAACCCAGCCCTGTTATGTCAGGAAAATCCTAGCCCAACCCTGACTTACGAAAGCAAGCAGCACCCAGATAACTTCTTGCCGTATAGCCCCCTCCTGACGCCTTGGCTACAACCCCCTCAATCCACATGTCTGGGTTCCAGCCCAGTCTTTTGGCTGTTGAGTGGGACGAAGGGACAATTTAGTCCACCCGAGTCCGCCTAACTCTCTGACTCCAGCTCACTGTCAGAAGACAGGCCTGTCAGAGCAGTAATTAACATGGCTCAAGATGCTATGGAAGCATCTTTCATCTTAGACAGCCTATTTAGGAGAGCATTTCACTTTTAACAAAGAGCTCCCCAGGTAGGAGGGAGGGAGAACCCACCCCAGACCAAGGAGTATGTTCCACCAGTCCCCAGCAAGAGAGCCAAAGGCCCAGCATGGCTCCCTGCCCAGTACAGAGGTCCAAGAGCTGTGGCCTGGACAGTGGATGTATCTGACCAGTCCAGCCACCTCCCATCCACCATGTGACTAGTACAGAAACAACCATTGCATATAACAAAACCCTGCCGGGTGCCCTCCTGGCCACATGCGTTTGGAGGAAGGCAGGCCCCGGTCCAGGCAGGGCCAATCACAACCCCTTCCTGAGAAATGCGGGGCTAGCACTGAGAAAGAGCCAGGCACCCACTGGCAGCTGAAGCTGCACAATACCAATCGGAGCCCACCATACCAGCAAAGCCAGTCCAGGGAGAGGAGGAAGAAGTGCCAAGGCAGAACCATTCAGGGAAGAGATATCTCAACAATGTGTCAGTCCCTGGTTCTACGTGGCTCTGAGCCCATCTGCTTTCCTGCCCCTCTTGCAGGTTGGAGTTGAACAGTTCTTTGGATTCCATATTATTCCCCAGTGTCCTTCCAGAAAAGTCTCCTTATTTGCTAAGCTAGTTGAGGTTTAGTGACTTCAATTAGAATTGTCCTAATTGTTATAACTACCCGGAATGCTAAGTTGATTCTTTCAAAAGGCTTTATAGGGCTCCTCCCTAAATGTGGCATAAACAAATTGTGTGCACACACTGCCTGGACACTGAAGGTTAGCCGTCTATGACACAGAACAGGGCGATACGTGCATCCCAAGAACAGACAATTGGATAAAACCCAGTACACACGCAAAGTAAAAAGAGAATTTCACGCAGAATCAGAATTGGAAGTGAACGTTAAGGCACCAAATCCAGCTCCCATCTGACACATGAAACTCTTCTACAACACTCCTACTTGCTGAAGGAGCACAATCCGTTTTCAGAATGTTCTTGTTACAAAAAGATCTTTCTAGGTCGAACCAAAATCTACTTTCCAATAACTTCCAACCACTGGTCTTAATTATATGCCCTGAAGCTATACAAATAGATCAAAGTCTTCTTTCACATGATAGCCCTTGAAATAGTTAACGTCAAAATGCTATTATTACTATTCCCATTTATTGAGTAATTACTACATGCCAACACATGCTTATCACTTTTCATCTTCCTCATGTGCTGAGAAGCAGATGGCAGCTGGAGCCTTATTTTATAAATGAGGATTTGGAGACAGAGCTGGGGGTGGGAATCAAAAGGGCTGGGGGTCTGACTGTCACATGTCACCACCTTCCAGCAAAGAATCCTGAGGGGTCCAAGAATCGAGGCTTCTGGGTTGTTCTGAACTTACATATGTCTTGATAGGAGGATGGAGCACATTTAATAGTTTGTTGGCTTGATTTGTTACTTTTAATAATTTAGACATGTGGTTTGTTGGCCTCTATTTGTACTCCTGCCCGGGGCCCCACATGTTAGGGGTGAGCCTGGTGGGAGGACTCTGGGGGAGGGGACCACCTCTTGGTGAACAGCAGGTAAACATCCCGTCTCCATCTCTGCCCTTCACTGTTACTCTCCAGAGTCCCGTTGCCTCCAGTTTCCTGAACAGGGGGCTTTGCCTTTTATTCACATTTCCATCAGACTGTCCCCACCTTCTGCCCCTTCACTCTCAGATGTCATGGACCAGATTGGTGGAATTCCCAGGTCAACACGGGGGAACATATCAGTTTTCTACTGCTGCATAACAAACCACCCCGGAGCATACACAAAACGGCCATTGTATCATCCTGACATCCTATGGGCAGCTATTTGAACACAGCATGGTAGGGAGAGCTGGTCTCTGTTCCACAACGTCTGATGCTGCAGGTGGGAAGAATTGAAGGCTGTGGGTGACTGGAATCATCTGAAGGTCTCATCACTCGCATGCCTGATGGTTGATATCAGCTGTCCACTGCAACCTTAGCTGGGCTGTCTGCCTATACATGACCTCTCTAAGCAGTCTTTCCACTTGGGCTAGTTTGGGCTTCCTCACAACATGGCAGCTGGATCTCAATAGCCTAGAGAGGGAGCACTCCAGAGAGCAAGGTGGAAATGTAAGATATTTTTATGCTGTAACCTCAGAAGTCACATAGCACTTCTGTCACACTCTGTTGGTTGAGGTAGTGAACAAAGGTCTTCCCAAGTTTAAGAAAGAGGACATGGGCCCCACCCCACTTAAGGGGATGATTGTCACAGTATAAGATGAACATTGGTTGGGAGATACTGTTTTGGACACTTTTGGAAAATACAGTTGTCCACAGGGAAGAAAAAAGGAAGAACAGAAATCGCATTTAACAAGACCCTGCTCTGTCTCAGATGCTTTGTACCAAAATCCCACTGACCATACCACATGGGGGTCCCTACTCTGAATTTGTAGATGAAGAAACTAAGGCCCAGAAAAGTTCATGTTCTTGCCCAAGGTCACACAGAAAGTGATGGCATACCCCAGTGGTACTCAAAGGTTAGTGTGTACCAAAATCACCTTGAGGGCTTGTTCAAACGCAGATGGTTGGACATCATTCCCAGAAACTTTCATTCAGGAAATCTGGAGTGGGGCTTGAGAATGTGCATCTTCAACAAGTTCCCAGATGATGCTGGTGATGCCGGCTTGGCAGCCATACTTTGAGAACTATTGGCATATAGTTCTTGAAGCTATCGTTGGGTGAACATCTACCTCATCATGCTTGAAGTAGAGAGCAATGTTATTCTTCAACCAGGATCAGAGAAACAGGAGAATGACTTACAAACACCGTGTTTCTAATTCTAACAGAAAAGCTTCCATAGGTGGCAAGATATGATTTTCTTTATCCCTCACCCACTTCTCTCCCTCCCTGCTCCACTCACTCCTGGAGATCCTCAGTAAAACAATGTGAAAGAACACAGACGTCATCAGCATAATAACCTACCAAAGATATGCTGTGAGAGGCCGTGAATCATAGCAAAGGCAGCCAGATCTCATTTGGAGATGGTTCACTCTGAAAAACCAAAGACATCCTCTTCCACTGACACTTAAGGTTGGAGCTAAAACGTGTGCCTAAAACCTAAAGGATCTGACCCTTAGCATCCTTCATCGATGGGACCCCATGAAGAGCAAAAGAGAAGAGAGAATCCTGAAGAAGGAGAAGAGGAAGGGATGCTAAATCATCGTGAGTGCCTTATACCCAACATTTCCAGTTCTTGCATAAGTAAGATTGCATTTCCTGGCCCCCTTGTTGTTAGGTAGCTAGCTCATGCCGACTGACCCAAAAAGAAGTGATGGGGGTTGCTTCTATGCTGGAATATTTGACTGCCAGTGAGAGACCTTTCAGAGCTCTCTCTCTGCTGGCTTGGTGGGTGATGATATTCCAAGTGATGGCAGCTATAGCGGCCTGGGGCAGAACACCTGCCAAACCATGACTGACAGGTGAAGTAAGTGAGAAACAAACATTCACTATTTGTGTTTTAAGCCACTAGATTTGAGGGGGTATTTGTTCCTGCAGCAGAGCTTGTCTATCCTAACTGATACAGGAGAAATGAGAGAGAAGGAACATCCAGGTGTCTCTCAAAGGGAAATCCAGGTGTCTCTCTAAGGAGCATTATGAAGACACCAAAGTAAGACCAGTTGGGAAAAGTAAACAAAATTTAGTAACATTCCCTGGCCTCTGTGAGATCTGTGACCTGCTTATGGTGAGATTCTTCTGCGTCTCTTCCAGATTTTGCAGGTGCATCTGTGGGAATTCGGGCCACACTTCCTCTGTCATTCCCCACCACTTTGCTTTAACCATGTTTTTGTCAGATCTGTTTCCCCTTGCAGACCTGAAGGGTAACTTCAACACAGCATCCTGTAGCCAGGTTCAAGACCAAGATCCTTACAACTCCCTCCCCTCCCTCAACCCCAGCTCCTGATCCTAACCGAGCTCTCTCGGCAACACACTCTGTCTTCTGCAGGTTGGCAAAGATGCCAAGGCTTTGTCAATGTGGTGCATGCAATATTTCTCCCTCCACCTACATACTAGGCATCCTTTGGAAGATGCCCAGGGCTGACAGTAGCCGGCATTCATGGGATTCTTGAAAGTATACCCTGCCAGGGAAAAAGGGGAAGCTTTGTGTGGTTGGGTTCCCAGCTCCCAGCACCCCACCAATGGCCAGGGAGCCTGGCTCAGACCATTGTCTTGCCTGAGGGAAATAGAAGGCCCAAGATCCAGCAGATGCAGCTGGGATCCAGGCCTGGATGGCAGAAAGTGGGCCAGGGATACCCCAAGCCCACCCCTAACCCTACCATCTGCTCCTCTGGGTTTCTATTGCTGTCTGATTTTTAAAATAAGTTCGGGGGAAAACAAAGAAAACTTGTGAAAAACAATATGAAATGTTGAAATAATTTATATTTAGAGTCTGACCAAAAAAAAAGTATACTTTTACCATCTTTAGCTCCATGGTCCTATGTTTTTCATCAAAATTTGAAAAGGAGAGTAACAACAACAGAAAATTATGGCATGCCCTTAGTGTTGCTCTAGGAGTCTCTGTTTAGTCCCCCTAAACCCTCCAACATCATTCCGAACCCCACCCCAGGCTCCAAACAGACCCTGAAGTTTTCTGTGTGGACAGCAGTCACCCACCACCACATTCCCTATATCTGAGCTATTCCCCCTTCATGATCTGCTTCTCCCAAGACAGAAGCCAGAAACTTACTTTCCCATCCTTCCTTGCAGCAAGGGCCATGGTCATGTGACTTAGGCTCAGCCAATCAGAAGCACCTACATAGGGTATGGATTTAGGAGTGCTTCCAAGAATCAGGCACCACACAGAATCCATTTAGTAAAAGATGGCTATGTAAACATCTGGCTTCCAGTATAGACATTCAAGCTTCCAGAGGCAGAGGCTCTGGCAGCAGTTGAGTCACCTGGCCTTGTGCTGAGGAATGGCCAGGGTGTCAGGGTATTTGGATGGTGCATCAGGCTGTAGAGCCCCCAAGCCTGGTTTCCTGGACCCCTCTGTTTTTTTTTATCAACATCTTTAAGTAGATTCCTTTTCTGTTGAAACTCTCTAGAGTGAAGTGTCATTTGCAATTATGAATGTTGACTCATACGATAGCTAACGCAGTAGCCCTGCCATCCAAAATGCATGCTCTCTCTTACATTCCAGGGCTCATAACAAAGAGAAAGACATGTTTTCAAGGATCTCCAATCCCCTCCCATCCTGGTCTTGTCCAGAGAAGCCTCTGAATTAGGAGGCTTTGGAAACTTTATTGATGGACTAATTCCTTCATTCAAAAGAACTTTCAAGGGCTATTTGTTACCACAGCTTAGCCCATCCTACCCTAACTAATATACAGTTGAACAGAGAGCTGAAGATTGAATAGGGGCTAGATATATAAAGAGAGAGGAGGTAAAGCATTCTAGGCAGAGAGAATGGCCTATGTAAAGGCTTTGTGGTGGGAGGGAGAAGGGCAGGAGGGAGGAATTGGAAAAGGCCAATGAGTGTGGACACAGTGAGAGGCTGGGGGTTGAAGACGAGGCTGCAGAGGTTGGCAGACGCTACAGTGTGCAATCCACGTATTGGCCTAGTGAAGGAGTAATGTCTGCAAGATTCATTCTTGCTCACATTTCCACTGTCCAGAGATTCTGGCTGAGGTCCTGTCTGTCTGTTTCCAAGCCAGAGACCCTGGAGTTCTTCACTGTTAGTCTTCCTCACTCCCAGATGCTGAGGGCCTTAAGAAGAAGCTGTACTTTTCCATCCTACAGTAAGCTGCCCACATCAAAGCCCAAGAAGCCACAGGCATTTGGGGAGTCGTGGGTCAGATATTTAATTATTCCTAATCTAGAAGTCTCTTCTCCCCACACTGCCAAGAACAGAAAGTTCCTTTTTGAAAAATAGGGTAGTTCCTTGGAAGGGTTGAATCTCATCCTTGATCAGCAAAGCTCTCAGAACCACCTCAAGACTTCCAAAGCTTGAAACCCACAGACACCAGCCCTCACCCACAACAATGGGCAAAGCAGGAGGTCCCAGCGTTTGTAGTAGAAGGAGGTGAGGCTGATCTTAGATGTATTTTCTTTTTGTTTATTTTTAAGAAAAACCACCTTTAAAATGGGGAGATACAAGTGGACATATATTTCTAAACAATTTTGTTGATCTGATGAAATCAGATAAAGAGATTACTGTAAAAATATTGCCTCATCTACAAAGCTCAGGACATTTTTCCCCCTTTTGCTCGTTTTTATCTTAGAAAGATAATGAAAGAGGAAGCTTGAAACCCCATTTCCATTGATGTTCGAACACACAACTGCTGGATTTAAGAACCCGAGGAGATCAAAGGGAATGGGGCCCATTCCGATAAAATTATAGCAGCCCTGGCAGAGGGTGTGGGGCTCATTTAGGAACTTGGAAGCAAGGAGTTGTTAACACACCTTCATTTGAGCTGAAGACAGAGGGAAAAATGCCTGAGATTCCGAGGGATTAATTAGGAGTGTGGCTAATAATGTTATAGCAGCTGCACACACATTTAGCAGATGCCTTTCCCTCAGCAAAATCTCCAAGCCCCTCTATCAGCACCGTTCACAGGAAAAATGGACGGTGTTGATTTCTCTCCTAGTTCCAAAGGAGAGTTCTCCTGCCCTGAAATTTAAGCTGGCCTAGGGCCATTAAATCTGTTCTTATTGGGATCTAGGGTGAGAGATTGGGAAAAACAAATAAAGTTGGAAATGTAGTGGTGAGTAAGAAACCCAAAACATTTTATATCAGCTTTGATTGAATCTCTTACAGTTCTCCTCTTAAAATGGGTATTTCCAGTGGATTTCCATTGCCTCCTTGCCCAACACCTGCCTATCCAGCGACTAGGCTATTGGGCTGGTGCGGCAAAGCAGGTGGAAACAGTTGAGAAAAACCCACCTGGGTGATCCTTGCAATTACCATCAATGAGTACATAAATCTAGTCCTGGTATTAAGAACTGACTCTCTGTATTAAGTGGTAGAGACATGAACATTCCAGACTACTGTCCCCTAATCCTTTACTCTTAAATTCATGCCAATTTAAAGAGCACAGGAAGTTGAAAAGCCTAGCCAACCATTTTCATCCTAAACTAGTCACTGCAAATGAAAATACGTACTCAGGGATGCAACTTTTGACAATTCGTTGAAGTGGATTCCATGAATACCAAAAGATTTTAGTATTAGCTTAATTCAAACATAACCAGGAAGGTGCATTAATTTCAAAAAGTCTGTAAAAACATATTTTTAAGCATAACATCCCTGTTTCTTCACCACCTCTTTAATGGAAATAATACTTGTATTATTAATAACAAGAACTTGCTTAGCTACAAAGTCAGGCACTGTGCTTTGTGTACCATATGCCATTTAAGTCTTACACAACCCAGTGAAGAAGGTAGTTTATTACCTCCATTTTACATATGAGGAAAATGAGACTCAGAGGGGCTAAATAATTGTATATAACTGTGCACAGTCACATCTCCAGTACGTGGCAGGGCAGAGACCCCAGTCTTTCTGACCACACCTTCCCTTCCAACTCCAGTGGATACTCTCTCAATGAGCTGCCCACCCTGCCTCTTGGGAGGTGGTTAATCAAGTTTCCAATAATAGAGATTCTAATGATCACATCAGCGAGGGGGGGTGGCGGGCAGAATTGATAGATGATTCTAGAGTACATTATCTTATTCAGACCTTGAAAAGGAAACTTATCGGATAAGCTATATATATCTATAGATATAGATATATCCACCCCACCCTTGTACTTTGTTTGGTCAACCTACATTAGAATGAGTCAATAAAGAAGGCAGTACTTTTAACTCAGCAGCAAATCATGATCCAAATTTTAAACAAAAGTTTACTCTCCCAGAACGTACTTGCTTCTTCACGTCTTGGAAAAGCATTGATAGTAAAACACACTGGGATTTAATGCAACCTATTAATAACAACAGGATAACGCAGTTGCCTATATTGTGCTCTTGCTAGGTGGCAGGCGCTGAGCCAAGCATTTGACATTTTCGTCTCACCTAACTCTCACAGTAATTCCAGGACAGACGTACTTTCATCCCATTTTTCAGATAAGGAAACTAAGAATCAGAGATGTGAAATAATTTGCCAATTTCATACAGGTCCTAGGTGATAGAGTTAGGATTTGAACCTATGTTTTTCCAAAACCTTTCCTCTTTTCTGCAATTCCCATTACAATCCAGTTCTAGCTCAATCAGCTTCTCCTAGCATCCTACTCTCGAGCAAGGTGCCATCATCCTGGCTTCTACCCAGAAACCTGAGAGTCTATCTTGTCTGCTCAACGTTTGGTACCACCCGCATCGGATTGGTCACCAAATACGATCCACTTAACTCTGTTATCACTCAAAAGTATCCCCTCCTCTCCCTCCTTGCCAATGCTTTGGTTTGGATCCCCTGATAACAGACTTCAGGAATGTAAAGAAATCACCATGACAGCACTAGAGATGTTAACAGAGCATTTATACTTGAAAACCACTTGAAGCATAGCTGCAGGTTTAAAATACTCCCTTACGGGCAGGAAGACTCTATTTTGAAAATTTTAGGTCTTCCCCCCAACCCCATGGAAACATACCCACACATCTCTTATGGCTATGAAATGGATACAGCATTTTCAGAAAATAATTTGGCCTTATGTATATCGAGAGCTATTCATATAAAAATGTTCATCCCCTTTGACACAGTAATCTCACTCCTGGGAATTTATCTGAAGGAAATCATTCCAAATAAGAAGAAAAAAAAAAAGCAGTTGTATACTAAATATTTATTACCTCTTTGTACTAGTAAGAATCTAAAAGCAAAAGAAATGTAGAATTATAGTGGAATAATGAAGGAGATTGTGGTGTAATTAACTCAGTGGTATATTAGGCAATTGCAAAAAGAATAAATACGGGTACGACGTAGCACCTTGGAATATACAGGGAATACTGCTGAATGAAATATACATGTTCCACAATTATAACTTCGTAAAAACGTAGATTTTTACAGATGAAAAATGAAAGGGGCCGTGGAGGAATGTAAATAATGTGTGATTGATTGGTGGGATTATGGACATGGCTTCTTTGATGCTTTAGAGTTGGATGAAAATGCTTTAGCTCCTTTGAAGCTCCCTAACGAAGGGAGGGGCTATGACCGGAGAGGGGACCCCGGCCCCAGACCTGTGGAGGGCAGGGCTTTCTGCTGGCCTCTGTGCTGCATGCAGGGAGGCCGGCCAGCGCCCCAGGCAAGACCATGGCTTCCCCACGTTAGGGCACCTGCAGAACCCTCAGGGGCCTCCCCGTCCTGGGCTGGCATGCCATTTGGTAGAGCAGCTACAAAACCAACACCTTGTCCCCAGTGGGCAGGCAGCACTGCGTTCTGGGCCACCGAGAGCGGTCTGAGGCTCCAATTTTACCAAGGTCAGGGGTTGGATACTGACCCTCTCTAAGGATAAACCTTGTCCAGGGTCCAAACAGCAAGCAGAAGCCCGGTCAGGCCTCCCAGCCAAGGTGAGGAGCACAGAACGGGATCCCGGCGAGGGCAGGTGGAAGATTACAGAGACGCAGCAAAGCTCCGGATGAGGGGATTCAAACTCCACAGGGCACTGAGCTTGGCCTTGCCACCCACTGGCCCTCTCTGGCTGATCAAGAGGCAGTGTCACCAAGTACCCAGCCAGCCTGCTCCGCGGCTGGGTCCACTCAGCCATGCTGCACGGCAGAGCCTTCCCCATTCTCCTCTGCACAGCTCACTTCCTTTCACCCTCCTCTGCTCCCACCTCCTTGACCCCAGGCCCAGCAAGGACACACACCAAAGGACAGCATAGTCCCCCAGCAGGACCCGATGCTAAGTGAGGATTGACTCAGGAGGGGTCCTTGCAGGTGCCATGTTGGACTCGGCCTTCTTGTCCCGACTGAGCGATTCCAAATCTGGCTGTTTCCTGGAGGGCTGGGCGAGGCTGTCCGCAGTGCCATCCTGTGAGTAAACACCCCTTCATCACAAACAGGATGCTTGCCGACACCGGCTTTCATCTGGCTCCGCACAGAAGGGATGGAGAATCAAGGCTTTGGCCGATCAAAACAGCGGGCAGGAAGCCAGCAGGGCTCCATTGTCCCTTTCTGCCATCTTGGACTTCGCTCCCACGCAGCTGCCTTCGGATTTTTAAACAGCATTTGTTCAGGGGAAAGCGTTTTTGCCAAGGCTGGCACCGGACTCAAAGGAGTTTGAAACTGGGTAGCTCAGAATCACAATGGCTCCTCTTAGCCTCCCTCTCTTGGCAGGTGTCCCCTGCGTCCACGGGAAGACGGACAGATCCCACTTACAGAGAAACGCGTGGAGGAGAGGCCAGAATTCATTAGTGCAAAGAAGATGTTGGTGTAAACAACATTTTCTTGAGAAATGCACTCGTTACTTCCGAGCCCAAAGGTAAATCAAGTCAGACTAGTCCATGACTGACTAGTAAATAATCTGCTTCAACGATATCAGCAAAATTACACATTTCTGCCTGTTACTCGTGCGTCTGTAGGTCCATCTGTGTTCCCGGGGCATTTAAAAACAGAAGAGCACTTTTAAATATTCCACGGGCACTCTCGCCTTACTTTGCAGCATTTTGTTGTTGCTGTTCATTTAAGGCAGGGTTCCTCAACCTGGGCACTAGTGACATTTGAGGCTGGGTCATTCTTTGTTGTGGGAGACCGTCCTGTGCTTTATAGGATGTTTAGCAGCGTCCCAGCCTCCACTCACTAGAGCAATCACTAGACGACGGTGACAGGCTCTCATTTGTAATGAACAAAAATGTATCTAGACACCGCTAAATGTCCCCTGGGATGCAAAACCACCCTGCCACCACCACCTATGAGAACCACTGATCTGGGAGGAAGAAGAGCTTAAGGAGGAGGAAGTTTGCCAATTGAAGTAAGATTCAACCCAGCTCCTGCAAGGAGCCTCACTTCCTCCTAAGGAGACAGGTCTTCACGAATGAGATGTTGCTGGGCTTTATGTTAGAACTTGAATGGAAAGGCAATGTTTCCAGTGCTATAATATCTAGAGGAAAGAATTCACCAGAAAAGACAATGCTGATATTGCTGGTCACTTGGCACATCTGAAATGCCCCTGCTTTTACTAATAAAATGGTCCTTGTTTGGGCAGGTATCCTTCCAAACTTACACAACAGACAAAGTCAGGAAATTTTTTTCTTTGAAGAAAAAAGATTCATCTCCTGGTTCCTTAAAATGAACCCCCTTAGAACTTTTCCAGTTGTGTTTGGTGTTATTAACTTGACAGACTGTCTGGGCTGCAGACAAGCTTAGAAGATTAATCAGAAACGAAGAAAGCATTTCTGAAATTCTTATGTTTGTCCATTTTGTGTAAAGTGGTATCTCCGTAATTGTTTAACCTTTGGCTTTCTCAGCCATACCTATCGGCCAAAGTGAGGTTCATAAACAAATGATGGTGTCTCTTAAAGTATTTGCTCATTTTACAGTGATTTGCCCATTTGACATGGACTGTCCCAAGCTGGGCACTCAAGAGTAACAATAAAAGAGGAAAGAATGGACATCCAGGTACAAGGTGCACACAATCTTTTTGGAGAGCAGAACACGTGCTTATGACCCAGGCCTGGCCACAGTGATTGTCCTAGAGTTGGACACGTGATGCAAGAAGACCAGCGGGACCTCCTGGGGATTTTTGCTGGAAGGATTCGTGCTGCCAGGGGCCACTTCCACCACCTAGAGAGGATAAAGACTGGATGGAGACAAGAGCCAGAAAGGGAGGGGGAGGCCTCAGCCAGCTCAGCTAGCATCACATCCACCCCTGGATGCTTCCCTTACCTAAGGCAGCAGGTTTTCCTTTGCTTTCTGATAACTCTAGTTCAAACTTGGTTTCTGTCCTTTGCAAAGATTTAGAGGGAAGGAGAGTTTAAGGAGGAGGAAGTTTGCTAATCCAAACCAAATTCAAGGCCAGGTGCAGTGGCTCACGCCTATAATCCTAGCACTCTGGGAGGCCGAGGCAGGAGGATCGCTTGAGCTCAGGAGTTCGAGACCAGCCTGAGCAGAAATGAGACCCCACCTCTCTACAAAAAAAAGAAACAAAGTCAAATTCAACAGAGATATGCAATGTGGTCTTAGGACTTAGTGAAAACTGCTACTTTCTAGTACCCGGTGATGACATCGCAGCCTAAAAAGCCACAGCAACACTGGTGGGAGAAAGGACAGGCGTCATAGCTCCTGCACTGGAAGTGATGACCGTATGTCCCAATTATGGGTCAGACAGCGTGGGAGAGAGAAGAGAGGCAAACTTTGACGTTGATTTTCCTCAGCCTCAGTTTCCTCATCTGTAAAGTGGGAATAATAATATCCCCTGGGGCTAGATGGTATAATAGAAGCCACCTAATGAAGTTTCTTAACCCAACAAAAAGTTGCTATTGGCCGGGTGCGGTGGCTCACACCTGTAATCCTAGCACTCTGGGAGGCCGAGGTGGGTGGATTGCTCGAGGTCAGGAGTTCAAGACCAGCCTGAGCAAGAGCAAGACCCCGTCTCTACTAAAAATAGAAAGAAATTATCTGGCCAACTAAAATATATGTATATAAAAAAAATTAGCCGGGCATGGTGGCGCATGCCTGTAGTCCCAGCTACTCGGGAGGCTGAGGCGGTAGGATCGCTTAAGCCCAGGAGTTTGAGGTTGCTGTGAGCTAGGCTGACACCACGGCACTCACTCTAGCCCGGGCAACAAAGCGAGACTCTGTGTCAAAAAAAAAAAAAAAAAAAAAAAAAAGTTGCTATCACTATATTGTGCTGGGTGTGTTATATAAAGCATCGCATTAAATTTCATGAGATCCTCACAAGAGTCCTATGCTTTTAAATCACCCTCCCTATGGAACTCCAGAGAAAGTGGAATTCAGAGGATTCAGAGAGGTTAAGTGACTTGTCCATGACCAAACAGCAGGTGAGGAGCAGAGCTATCATTCTGCCAGGTCTAGCAGACGCAATTTAACGCTGGGTTGGGGGCCGTTCCTAAGGCCTGGAAGCAGAATTCCAAGGAGCCAAGTTGTCAGCAGCGAAGGGGTGTGAAGATCGCTGGTGAGGCAAATAAGCAAGACAAGATAGCAGTGCAAATTCCCCGAGAGCTCTGCTTACATCCTGCCCACCTTGGAAACTTCCCTGGAAAATCCTCGGGCTAAGGTTTGAAGGAAAACCAGCTTCGTGGAACAAAGGTATAAAATAATCCAACAAAGAACCCAGTCCCAACGCATCAGGAGGAACTAACATTAATACACGACCGCAGAGCCCAGATGTTGTTATGGTTGGATTACATGGACTTGGAAAGTTCGAGCATGAGATGCCTGAATGATAACAATAGAAAACAGATCAAAAGCTCCAAGAAAGAAATCAAGAGAAATGAAAAACAGAAGGAACTGCAGGGAAAGATGAAAGAGGAGAATTACAATTTGACACCGAAGTGGAGCCAGTGTTTAAGGTTTTGCTGGCAGCTGACTCACATCCAGATGAGATTTTTGCAGCATTATTGGTGGTATGAAGTTACAATCCTTGAGCACTTTTATAGACTTTTGGGACTTTAGGGTTAAAAGAGTTCCCGAGAATCTCCCAGGCCCACCCCTTCCTTTAAATAACCTCGGAGGTGCTCAGTGCCGGAATCTGCACAGACCCTGTTGTACTCAGCTCCTCCGTAAATACCAGGGAGGTCAGCAGGGTGACAGAGATTGAAGAAAAGGCGGTACAGTGCCCCTGGCCAAAGTCCCATAAGAATCTCATTGCTCCAAGTATCAGAACGCTCTCAGTCTCTCAGTTCAGACAGTAGAGAACCCAATTTACCCTGACACGCAATAGAGGGAAGGGATTAACTAAGATAACCGACAAGTTAAGAGATGTCTATCTAGATTCAGGTATGGTTTGATCCAGGAGTTCAAAAGATGTCACCAGGACTCAGTCTCCCTGTTTGACTTCATATCTGCTTTTTTTCTCAAGTTGCATGTGGTGACAAGATGGTAAATTTCAAGCCTATATTCTCCCAAGTTTGAGTCTGACAGGAGGACGTGCCTCGCTCCTAAAAGTCCCAGCATAGTGTCATCAAGACCCATTGGCTCCAACACGGTCATATGCCCAACCCAGCGTCTAGAGGAATATGATGCTCTGATTGGCCAGGCCTGTATCTAGAACTAGTAGTGATGTTAACTCCATCCCCAGACTGAGCACTGAGAGTAGGAGACAGATGTTTCCCTGAGGAAAAGTGGAATTACATCCTTAGGAGGTAAATGGATGCTGGGAATTAAAAAGCAACAGATGTCCATTACCCCACGAGGGAGGAGGATGCTGACATGTTTTGTGATGTTTCAAGGTTGCAGGGCCCACAGGAATGAAAGGGGACAAGTCTGGTGGGCTGTGGGATCCAAGGGAGTGGGGCTCTGAGAGCAGGAAAGAGAGCTGGGAATCATCAAGGGCTGTCGTGGAAGGGAGCGTGGGTGGTCACCAGAGCTCTGGGTTTGGACGCATCCCTCAGAGGGGAATTTATAGGGCAAGTAACAGACCAAGTGTAGAGTCCCAGAAGACGACGGATCGTTAAGAGGCATGAAGAAAACGGGGAGAGAGGGGTGACCTAGGAGCCAAAGGAGGGAAAAGCTTTTTAAGGAGAGGGTAACAGTCAAAGCCTGCAAGGAAATCTGGTCAGATAAGGGCTCAACAGTGCTTATGGGATTTTGCAACAAAGATGTCCTTAGCCTTATTGGCAAGCACACGGGAGAGAAGGCAGGAGCAGCAGCCAGCATGCAGTTGATGGATAGGTGCACGGGAGGTGATGACACGGCCTGTGTAGCTGGGGACAACTCTTTCAAGAAGATTGGCAGGGAAGGGACAGACAGAGATCAGGCCGTAGGATGAGGGGAGGGTTTGGGACCTGGGGGTTTTAGGTGGTTGTTATTTTAAGAGAGTAGAAGACTTGAGCATGTTTATGTGATACCTGAGGACTCTCCGCAGGTGGGCGGGAACTGATTCAGAGTTCAGAGGGCAAGATGAGTCTCTTCCTCTGAAGCTGGAGGAAAGAAGAGAAGGGAGAGCCAGGATTTAGATGTGTTGGTGTGAAGGCAGGAGGTCGAGAGAGGTCAGTCTGATAGCCTGGATTTTCTCAAAGAACTAGGAGGCAGGCGTGTCTGCCAAACGTGAGGGGCTGCGGTGAGGTGGCGGTGCTGGGTTGGAGGGTGGTGGTAAAGATTCTGGGCAGCACTGGAGGGGTCTGGGAGAGACGGCTAAGCAGTGCCAGGACCATTGAGCTTAGAGGCTCCGAGGTTCCTAGTGGCCCAGAGCAGCCCAGTTGTATGGTTTTCCAATCTTCTGATCCAGAATTCATGGTAAGATCAACAGGGACTGGGCTTAAATATCTTACTTATGAAGAAAGAATGAGCTAAACCAATAAAGACAATAAAATAAAACTGAAGAGAAATGTTTAATCTACTCGAGGGAACAAATTTCTCTAACATTTTTGCAGGACCTGTCGACAGTGCAAGTGATGGGGTTATATAAAAAGACACTGATCCATTCACTGAGGGAGGTCTGCAGAATTTCTACTTGACAATACTTCTTAACCCAGATTGCTTTTCTAAAAGCTTGTGAAAGCAAAACCTTCCCCAAATGAGCCCTCATTTATATTTTTCAGTAATTCAGATCGGGCAACGGGAATGAGTAAAAATACATATTTTAAAATTTAATTGAACTTTACATTTTTAAAAATTAATGCTAAGAGCTGAAATGCCAGCGTATTGGTACATTCAGGTCATTTAAGATATGCAAGCAGCACTCTGCGTGTGCCTTCAGCCTGGAGCAATGGTCAGTGTTCTTGTCGACATCCCTCTAAACCCAAAAGAGATCCACTACGGGGGTGGGGTGGGATGGTTAGCCCACCCTCCCAGGCTTCAGGAGTACCGTACTCTGTGAGGTGAGTTGGGGACCATTGTTCACCAACAGGTGCTCATCTTTGTGAGGGTTCCCTCCGGTCCCGCATCGTGCTGAAGGCTTTACACGGCTGACTCAGGTGATCCAAACGACAGCTGGAGGCTGATTTACCGTTATCATCCTCGTTTTGGAGATGAAGAAAGGGAAACCCACTCAAGTGAAGTGACCTACCCCGGATGCACAGCCAGCAGGGGGCAGAGCGAGGACAGAAGCCCAGACTTGCCTGATCCAAAGCCAGAGTTTTAGGCTACGTTGCCTTACTGCTTCTAATCTCCCACAAAGTCACAGCCACCCACGTTTCTGGCCATCACAGAGTCCCAAGCACCTGCAGCCAACCCCATGGGCTGTGACGCGGGCACTGAGTTCTGAGCATAAATATTAACATAATGGTGCGGGGGCCACTTCGTGGCAGGAGCTTTCAATGGGACGCGAGGTTGCTCCGAGCATCCTGTCCCAGGGCCCAGGCACTGCAAGACGCGAGGAAGGGAGAGTCAACGGGACCGTGTGCCCAGCACAGGGCAGGCACTCGGTTCCACCAGAGAATGAGAAAAGAGAAGCCACTTTGCCAGAGGGGAGGAGGTAAGGAAGATTCCTGGTCACTGAGCTTGAGATCACTGGTTTCTTCTTTCTACAAGCATTTATGCAGTCCCTCACAGGGACTGTTTCCAGGCAATTGAATGAATGGGGTGGGGGGAGGTGGAGGCTGTGCCTGCCCTCGGTGAGCCCACAGTCTAGTGAGGGAGACCAGCAAGGACAGCACGCTTGCTACAAAGGGTGAGGATGTCGTGGCAGAGGCCACCCCAGGTGTAAAGAGCATAAGGGAACAGCAAGCAGTGCAGCCTGGGGTGGAGGGTAGTGGTGGGCAGACTGGAAGGGGCCCATTCGGAGAGCACCACACGGGAGCCAAGAATGACTGGGAGTTTCCTGGCTAAGAACTGGGTAGGTGGTGGCGCCGTGTCGTGGAATGGGTAAGAGTCGACGGGGACCATGATGAGGAGGGTGCTGGGGGGAGCATGTGCAGTGCCATTCAGGACTGGCTGAGTAGGGATGTCCCTTGAACATCAGGGTGAATGTGTCTACCCACGTGGGTGGATTAGGAGTCACGGATCTGTGTGGCACCATGCAGACACAGAGTGTAGAGAGGAAAAGTCACTGGTTAAAAATGTTCTTTAAAAAAACAAGACAGATTTCCCCCCTTTCAGATTAGCTAAGGTGAAAAAGAACAGTATGTCTCAGTACCCCAGTTTTGGCAAAGATGTGGAAAAATGGGCACTCTCTCCAACACAGCCACTGCACGGGCAGCTGAGCAGTGTGGACTTGATGCCTTAAAAGTAAATACACCCTTAAACCCAGCAATCACTCTGATTGTCTATATGCTATAGCTTCAATGTGTGTTCTCCAAAATTCAGGTGTTAAAAATGAATGGCCAATATGATAGTATGAACAAGGAGGCCTTTAAGAGGTGCTTAGGGCATGAGAGTTCCTAGGTCTTTATAAAGCCCCTTCACATGGCGTTCAGCTCTCTTGTCCTTCTGCCTTCCCCCATGTGAAGACACAGTGTGCCTCCCCTCCAGAGGACACACAGAGCAACCAGGTGCCATCTTAAAAACAGAAACCAGGCTCTCACCAGCAAGTCCCTTGATCTTGGGCTCCCCAGCCTCCAGAACTCAGAGAAAATAAATTTCTGTTCTTTGTAAATTTCCCAGTCTCAGGTATTTTGTTATAGCAACACAAACAAAGACACTATATATATCTTCTTATATGCACATAAATTGCCCAGCCTCAGGTATTTTGTTGTAGCAACACAAACAGACTAAGACACTATATGTTTTTTCCTTCAGATTCTCCTTTGAACAGGTTGTAACATCTTTCTGGGGTTTCCCTCATGAATTAATGACTTCAATAAAATCTTTGAGATGTGGCCATTTTATATTTGCACGACTATCACAATTTTATATTTTTGCAAAGTATCCTTTAACAGCTGGCATGGAAAGATGTTTATGCTGCAGATCAAGGATTGGCAAACTAGGGATCACCAGCCAAATCTGGGTTGCTGCCTATTTTTGCAAATAAAGTTTTATTGAAACACAGACATGTCTATGGTTTGAAATATTGTTTTTGTACTAAAATACAATGGCAGAGTTGAGTTGTTGCGACAGAGACCATATGGCCTGCAAAGCAAAATACCTGGCTCTTTAATGGAAACATTTGCTAATTTCACCTGTAAATGAAAAACTATTACCAAGCAAGATTCCAAACATGTATTATATGTGCATGTATATACACATATGTAGTCGAAGGTCTAGGAGGATATACAACAAAATGTTGTCTAGGAATCATTCTCGACTGGAACATCTTGCCTTTATACCCCACCCACCAGTCATGGCAAAACCCTCATTAGTATTAAAGGGAAGTCCAACTTTAGAAAGGATTGTCATACAATATTTAATATAAAATTATCATTCAAAAATTATTCATGAACTCTGCCTCATATGGTAGACTGGAAAGTAAGTGACTAGTCTGTCCGAGTTTGCCCAAGACTTTCCCAGTTTTAAACTGAAAGTCCAAACCCAAAGAATCCCTTCACTCTGGCAAACTGGACAACTGGCCACCTTAGCTGGAAACTGTGCTATCCTGGCTTGGATCCTGGAGCTGCTACTTACTAGCCACTTGAGCACCCTTGAGAAGACCATTTACTATCTCTAAGCCTCATTTATTCCAGCTGCAAATAGATATTTCCCTGTCCTGCAGGTATCGTTGTGAGAATGAAGTGAGGTTAGTATATGCACTTGTGCTCAGTAAACCATAATGGTCAAGAAAAAGGGTTATTATCACTTTGTCTCCCAAACAAAATTATGCGATGGCTAGACTTTGTGTGACATTACAACATAAATAGGATGAGAGAACAATTACCTAGAAGTTTGTCATATAATTATAAGGTGACCACATAATTTGTTGTCCAAACCAGGACAGTGTTGAGAGTGAAAGAGGAACTCTTAACAGTCACATTGGGACAACAGCAGCAAACCAAGACTGTCCCTGGTAAATGTGGACAGGTCCTGGACCACAAAATGACATGGGGACAAGGCCGGCTTCACGAGTGTGCAACCTGCACTTGGTTTCATGCTCTGCTGTTGCTGTCTCAAAATTCTTAATAATTCTTGACAAGGGGCCCCTTGTGTTCGTTTTGCACTAGGCTCCACCAATTATGTAACTGGTTCTCCTTAGGGAGAATCTTATTGTGCAGCAAGGAGAGATGGCACGACCTCTGAAACCCTTCCAGGCCTAGCTGCTAGGCCTCCAAGCCCCTGAGGAGAAAGTTCCAGTTTTAACCCCAGCTGGCTCAAATCCCCTGGAGTTAAACATAGCAGCCCACGACGACGAGGCAAAGGATGGAGGCTGGGGTCTGCGAGTGGCCTCATCACCCCACTCAGAGCAGGTGCCTGCCACGAGCAGTGGCCCGACAAGCTTGGAGGTGTTCCCCAGGAACAGCCTCATGCCCGTTTGAACTCTGGCTTTGTCCTTGGCCGCCGTTTCTGCAGCCTGGCAGAGGCTTGGGCAACAGAGCAGCTGGATGAACCCTAGAGGGCATTTGAGTGTGAGTCAT
Organism: Lemur catta; assembly: GCF_020740605.2. Lineage (NCBI taxonomy): Eukaryota > Metazoa > Chordata > Mammalia > Primates > Lemuridae > Lemur > Lemur catta. The sequence continues at coordinate 46,778,514 of NC_059142.1, read as the reverse complement.
CCTACCAAGTTAAACCTACTGATCTGGCAACCCCCAGCCCCGCTAATGGCTGTGAACGCCATTTATGGGGCTTTCAAGGGCAATAACTGTAAAATCCAGTTCACTGTCTTAACAAACCAGAACAAAGCTGGGTGGTGTTGCCAGAGGAGAGCAGCTGCTTGCACAGTGACTAGGAAGTGGATCCAGCGCTCTGGGGTGAACCCTAGAAAAGACAGCAGGAAGCTAACCAGCAGAAAACCGCCCCAGCCTTACTGTGGGGAAGGGGGCAATGGAGACCACCGTTCCCAGGGTGCACGTCCAGGGCCCCGCCGCGCCCATCAGTTAGGGCAGTTTCTCCACTCCAGCACCACTGACTTGGGGGCTGGAGAACTGCTGTGGGTGCTGTGCTGTGCTGTGCACTGAAGGATGTTTAGCAGTTTACCCACAGACACCAGTACCACCTTGCCCTCCACAGCTGTGACAATCCGAAAATATCTCCAGACTTTATGAAACGTCCCCCAGGAGGCAAATCACCTCCAGGTGAGAACTCCTGCTTTATGGCATCAGAGTATTTGCATTAGAGGGTGATCTCAATAGTTATATGAGTTTATAATTGTTCACAAATTTAGAACAGTACTTGAGTATTTGTCAAATAAATGAAATGGCTGTACCCCGCTAGTATCTGGTATGATGCTGATTGCCAGCAGGGGCGCCCTGGTCACACTGCACAGTAATCACACCGGTGCTTCTCTGCCTACGCAGCCTCAGCACCTTGGGGTCTTGTTCTTGCCTCTGTTTGGGGCTCTCACACTTGCTACCAGGGCAAATGTCTTAACTTCTCTGTGCTTAAGTTTCCCCAGATGAAAAAATAGGGATAATCGTATTCATCTCATGGAATTGTTTTGAAAATTAAATGTGTTCCTGTGTGACAGGCATCTGCAACTGTGGCTGGCACGCAGTCAGTACCCCAGGATTAACGAATATGTGTGTTATTACCACCGACGGTGCCTGGCAGGTGTTAAGAAACAAACGCACCCACAGTGCACAGGCCTGGGTGGTCTGTGTGTGCTAAAGACTAGAAACTGGGTTCTGGCCTCCAAAAGCCAATGTAGGATTTTTCTTTTTCTTTTCTCTCTCTCTTTTTAAAATGGGGGTACAGCTGGGTCCTATGATACAATGCCCAACTCCACCTGCTCTAGGTGTTGCAAAGGTAACCTCGGGCTCCTATCAGCTCCTCTGTGGCAGATCTGCCTCAGTTCCGGGGGTGGGGTGCCTAATGGTAGGGTGACCAAGGGGTTCAGTTTGCCCAGCACTGAAAAGTTTCCAGGGAAGAGGTACTTTCAGTGCCAAAATCCCAAAGCCAGGGGCTAACCAGGATAAGTTGATCACCCGACCTGAGCGTTGGGGATTCTATTAAGACTCCTGTCTGGAGTACAGCCCCGTTGCTGGGATGATCCTTCATTGCCAGAAACCCTATTCACAGAGGGAGGCATGAAGGGGGAGGCTGAGGGACCCTCACCCTGCTGCGGCCAACTCCATGCAGGGGAAGCCCTGGCTCCTCTGGCGTCTGCAGGGACATGGACACCATGCCCGGCTCCTCCCTACTCCTGCTCAGCCGCTGCTCACTCCTTGGGGTCTGGCAGTGGCAGTATCCCCTAGCTATGCCCAGAGCCTGTCCCTGAGGGCCACTGCCCCTGGCCCAGCCCCAGCCACCAGCACAGGTCTTCCCGTCCTGGCCTGTCCCAGGGCCTCCTGGGCCTTGGCTTGCTACTTGGGCTCCACTTCTGTCTGGGGGGCCCCCAACACTGGATCTCTCTCCACCTTGGAAAGAATTGCTGGAACCAAACCCCAGTGACTTAGCGGCATTCTTTCCCTTCCTTCCAAACCTTCCAGAAAGCACACCTGTGGATGAGAGCAGCAATTAACGTTATCAGCCATAAAGGATCAGAAGGAAAACCCAGTGGCCGTTGGGAATTGTTAGGGCCATAACCACTTCAAGCGTTTGGGGGTTTGTTTTATTTTCTCTGGCTTGGAGGGGGTGTGGAGAAGGGTCCGGTATATATGACTAGGCCACTTTTCAAAGCTACCACTCTGGACTTTTATTCTAGAGGGGAAGTACTGGGACCTACAGAGAGATCTTAGGGATCTGAAATCGGCCACTGGGAACCAACCCAGGGGGCAAGGAGACCAAACAGGTGGAATAGACCCCCAAGCAGCCCTGTGCAGGTGAGGCCGGGGACTGAGACCCCTCTGCAGAAGGCTGTTGAGCCTGGAATCTCGACTTATGCCATTGATACCATGCCAAGCCCTCAAGGAAAGGGAAAGAGAAGCCCTCCACCCCCCACCCCTTGCTAGTCAATGTGGTAAAATGATCTGGGGAGAAAAACCAAGAGGAAGAAAACCAGATGGAGTGGCACTAGAGGCTGCCCAGAACTTGTTGCTCTTGTCAACGTGGATTTGTTTGCAGGTATACACAGTGTTGGTAGAAAGCAAGTGTGTTTCCAGAGGGGATCCCCTATGGCAGAGACAGTCCCCACATAGGGGGACCACAGACAAAACCAGCCTCACCCTCCACCCGAGGCTCACAAGAGTTCTCAGGATGCAACAGCTGTCAAACCTTAGGTGCACACGTCTTTAGCAGCCACCGGGAGGTTAATAATGGCTCATTAGGCTTTTCCTGGAGGTGATTTACATCTGGTTTGAGCCTCTGCTTTTCAGGCATTTTTCTGCAATGGCTCTAGGCTTTTTTTTGGGGGGGGGGGGGACTAAATCCATTTAATACTCATGCTTATTCTCCAAAATGCCTTAGATCAGTCCCTAAAATTTGAAACTAGTTTTAACCCCCAGTGAAGAAATTATCCGGCCCCGATCTCCACCGATGTTACTTGCTCTCCTGGAATTGAAAAGCGCCTTTCGTGGGGGAACTTTAAAAATAATTACCACCAAATACTTCAAGTGGAATTCAGATTGGAGCCTATTTCACATTTCACGCTTTCGTGACATTCCTGTTCAGGAATGAATCTTTTATGAAAGGTCTATTTTGAGTTGCACCTTCCAGAACCTTATTTTTGTCTCTGAAAGTAAAAGGCAGAGCAGAACCGGATTCTTCCGATTCACCGCGAGCTTAGCCAAGAGCTGCGCGCTGTCCAGGGGGTGTGGCTGAGGGGTCCGGGCAGAGGGGACACTGGCTTTGCACTTAGCCCCTGCAGTTTTTTCAATCGGGCTGTTTTATTCAACTAAAAACAACCCCCCGGAGGATGGAAGCACGCTTTCTTTCGCGTGCTTTCTCCGGCTCCTCCCGGGAGGTGGAGAAGCTCATTTGATCTTAGGCACCAACTGCTGCCCAGTCAAATTTCTCACCTCCGCCAGGGAGCAGCGCTTTGAATCCCCAGCACCTCGCGGGGCTGGAGGCGCGCGCTGGCCCCTGTCGGCGCCCAGAGCTGTTTGTCCAGGTGTTGGGGGGGGTCCCCGGAGCCTTGTCCACCCACTCTTGTCTATTCATTGCACAGATTCTCACTAACTTCTGTTAAGAGAAAGTATCTAAAAACTTGGAAATAAAGCAAAAAGATGACTTCATGCCCTTTCAAAGTCACGCTAGAGCGTTGTTTAACAAGTCCTCCCATGTTAGATTGGATTCCCCAGATGTGGCCTCCGGGACAGGGAGTCGCATGCACGGGGCTTATGGGGTGTGCATGCAGGAGACACACCTGCAGGGAGGTGAGGAAGGAAGGAAGGACTAGATGAGGGGGAAGGTGCCCCACAGGGTGGATGCAGCCGAGGCCTCAGCCCATCCCATGGAAAGCGCCAGAGCTGAGATGACCCATCAGCAATGTTGCAAATTGAGACAAGAGGACCAGCCTTTGTATCATCTGTTCAAGACCAGCCAGGGGTGGGAGAGGGAGGGTATAACCTTGGGGTAGGCAGTTTCCATCAATCTCAGGCAATTCCCAGTTGGGGACAGAGCTGTAAGCCATATATCAGCATCAGCAGCCGATATTCCCAGCAGCTGGGGGACACTGCTGCACCCCAAAAAGAGGATCTGGCTAAGACCCGAGGGTCAGTCAATAGGAAGGGATCGGCACTTTGACTTAGTATTTATTATTGATTAAGGTCCAGACCCTAGATGCTAACTTATAGAACATTGATTAAGTTACAAATGATGTTTGTCTGGTAGAAAAGATAGCCCCAAAGGCTGTATAGTTTTATTGTCCTGTAGGACATAAGCCAGTTTTGAATTAGACTTAGCAAAGTCATTTTCAATATTCCTTCTTTCAATAGCCACATGTACTTGAGTCTGCCGTGCACTCCTGTGAGCCCACTCTTCCATTCTGCCGGTTCCCTCCTCGTCCCTCGCCTTACCCGAGCCCTAGCCCCAAACCCACAGTCCCAGATTTGTCTGACTCATGGCTTCAACTTTGACGTCTCTGCATGCCTGCTGTACAGACAGCGTTGATCCAGCCACCTCCAGTGAACTCCAGGGATTCGCCGGGGTCCACACCGGACTCCATGAGTGGTCACAGGCAGGCAAGTGCCTGCTACGATCCAGCAGTGTCCAAGACCCAGTGCAGTCGGGAGGCCGCACAGTGAGGTGTGTAGGAGCTGAGGCCCTGGGGCCAGGCAAAGCTGGAAGCGAATCTCACTATAACCCATGAGGTCCAGGACACGTGATTTAGCCTCTCTAAGCCTCAGTTTCACATCCTTAAAACAAGGGCAGTCACCACATGTACCTTGAAGAGCTACTGTATGTAAAGTGCTTTGTCCAGGGAATGCCATATAAGTGCTCAATAAATGGCAGATATTATCTCTAGCCATTCTTTATTTTTACTGTGGTAAAATACATAACAAAATTCACCATTTTAATCATTTTTAAGTGTGTAGTTCAGTGGAATTGAACACATTCACGTTGTTGTGCAACCCTCACCACTATTCATGTCCGGAACGTATTCAACTTCCCAAAGCGAAACTTCGTGCCTTAAACTAACTGTCCATTCCCCACTCCTGCTGGCTCTTGGTAACCACGATTCTACTTTCTGTCTCTATGAATTATACCATTCTAGGTACCTCACGTGAGCGAATCATATGATATTTGTCATTTTGTGTCTGGCTTATTTCAGTTAGCATAATGTCCTCAAGGTTCATCCACATCATAGCAGGTGTCATGATTTCATTGCTTTTAAGGCTAATATTCCATTGTATGTGTATATAACATGGTTTTTATCCATTCTTCTATCAATGACATTTAGGTTGTTTTCACCTTTTGGCTATTGTGACCAGTGCAACTATGAACACAGGTGTACAAATATCTGTTCCAGTCTCTGCTTTTGATTGTTTTTGGCATTCCCCTAGAAGTGGAATTGCTGGATCCTATGGTAATTCTGTATTTAATTTTTTGAGGCACTTCCGTACTGTTTTCCATAGCAGCTGTACCATTTTACGTCCCCCCTAGCAATGCACAAGGGTTCTGATTTTTCCACATCCACATCGATACTCGTTATTCTCTGGGTGTTTATAATAGACATCCTATTAATCATTGGTGTGAAGTGGTATCTCATCGTGGCTTTTATCTGAATTTCCCTGACGATTAGTGATGTTGAGCATCTCTTCATGTGCTTATTGGACATTTGTGTATCTTCTTTGGAGAAGTATCTACTGAAGTCCTTTGCCCGTTGTTTTAATTGGGTTGTGTGATGTTTTTGCTGTTGAGAGGTAGGAGTATTAGCTGTTCTTAAGAGGAAAGCTAATCTATGCCCTCCCAACACACATGCACACACACACTCCAGATGATGGCCATAGAGTTGGAGCGATGGGACAGAGCCCCAAAACACGAAGCAAGAAGGCGTCACGGCAGTGCACAGACTTGGCTGGAAATCAGCCACTTGAGCTGGGAGTGCAGCCTATACTCCTACGCAAGATACTCCAACTGGCCCCTGAGCACACGGGGACATTGGATTCATGAGTACAGCATGCTCTAACCCATGAGATAAGTGGCTACAGTTAAAGCAACTCAAATACCGAGACAGCTTGGCTCAGCATGCGCTGGGACAGGACTTGGTCTTTGCATACCAGCTTCTCTACTGGGTTCATTGATCTCACCTGGCAGAGAAGCCAAGCAAACTGGGGCCTTCTCACCCTACCCAATGCCAAGGCGATGAGGTAGTCAGTGACCGGGAATGTCTGAGCTTAAAATAGAAAGGCCCAGTGCCAAGATCAAGGCTTTCCTTTGTGTTGAGTGTAGCACCTTTATTTCTTCTACGTCTAGTCTGGTGTCTTTGGGCCATGCACCTAGCACAGTGCCTGGAACACTGGAAGCAGTTTAATAAAAGTTGCATTGAACTTGGTGGCCCAGGGTGAAGCCTGGGAACAGCCCATAAGAAAGTGACCCTTCCCTATCTAAGGGAAATGCAGGCACCTGCCTTCCTGAGAATCTGACACATCTTCACAACCATCTGAAATAGTTTCCAAGGCAGAGCAATGGGTAACACATTGCATCTATATCGGTTTGTTATGGCTGCCATAACAAAAATACCACAGGCTGGGTCACTTAAATACCAGGAATTTATTGTCTCAAGTTCTGGAGTCTAGAAACTCAAGATCAAGGTGTCCGCATGACTGGTTCCTTCTGAGGACTGTGAGGGAGAAAGCTGTCCCATGCCTCTCACCTGACTTCTGGTGGTTTGTGCTCCTTGGTGTTCCTTGACTTCTACTGCTTCACCCCACTCTCCAGCTCCACCCTCACGTGGCATTCTCCCTTGCCTGCGTCTTCACATAGCCATCTTCTCACATGACCCCAGTTGTGTTGGGCCAGGGGCCCAGTCTACCCAGTACGACCTCATCTCAACCTAGTCACATCTGCAATTACCCTATTTCCAACAGCATCATATTCTGAAGTGCTGGGGATTAGGACTTTAATATAGGAATTTCAGGGAACATAATTCAACCCAAAACAGTATCCAAAATCTACACCAGTCATCTTTTATTCTGAAAAGCCACAAAATGGCAATGATATCATTTTTCAAATAGCGTTGGGGAGAGGAGGTGCCCTATCATTTGGCGTATCCCCAGCCCCTAGCAGTGGCCTCATAGAAAAGGTAACGGCACAGGTTTCAGAGTCAGACAGGCTTTTCCTGACAGCCCAGCTTCACGACTTCCTTCCTGGGTGACTTAGAACATGTTATTCAACCTCTCTGATTATCAGTTTTCTCATTTATATAAAGAGGATGAAAAGAATCAAATGGCAGAGTCAAAGCACGTAGAATATGGTGCCTAATCCATAGTAAAAGCTTGGACTCATTAATGCAGAAGAATGCTACTTGCCACCTTTTCCCATAGTAATAGAGACCCTAATTTTTAGCTGGGCAAATGACATCCAACGTCTCCCTACAGCTAAATATGGTCATGTGACCGAGTTGGGCCAATGGTATCTAGGCACAAGCATCACATGGCTGCTTCAGGAATCTTCACTAAGAGGATGCTGGTGCACACTCTTTGCCTTTCTTCATCTCTTCCACCTTCCTGCTGGGTCTGGACAAGATGGTTGGAGCTGGAGCTGCCATCTCAGACCACGAGGTGACATTGGGAACGTCTACATGCATGGTAGACAGAGAAGATGGAAGGAGTCTAGGTCTGCCATGCTTCCTGGAGCAGGACCCCATCCCAATCCTGGACCACCTGCCTCTGGACTTTCAGAGGAGAGAGAAATAAATTGACATCTTGTTTAAGCTGCTCTGTCACTTGCGGCTGAGCCTAATCCTAACTGGTACAGTCAGGTCCCTTTCCAGGCTCAGAGTAAGCGATCATTCCACGTTTGTTGATTGGATTATGCCTGTGGCGTTGCTGGGGGTCTGAAGGTGTTCAACCTCACAAGCTTCCGTCATTAGACTCTTCCTGGCCTTCAGGGCTAAGTGTTCTGTCCGGGGACAGCAGAGGGGCTGGCAACCTTCCCAGGGAACCTATGTCACCGTGCAGGTAGTAGCAAGTCTGTGACTCAGAATAAAAACCCCGTGACCCTCCGAGCACAACCGAGCCTGTTACTGAAGGCCTATGCAGTATTTTGTTCTATTTGTAGTAGCACAGGGCAAGTGAGAGGGTGGAGGGGAAGGAATAGAGAAAAAGCAAAGCAGCTCCCTGCGCCATTTTGCTTTCTCTCCCAGTCTCCTGGGAGCAACAGGGCACTATTTCTCGCACATAGTTTATATCCATAATGGCCAGTTCTGCAAGCCAGGGAACATTTCTCTCACTTGGCACAGGATGTTCCATGATTTGTTCAAGGCTCACAGCTATGGAGCCACAGAGCCAGGATGTGAGCCCAGGTCTGCCGAGTTCCAAAGCCCAAGCTCTCACCAAACCCATTTTCAACTCCCCCAACTCTGTGTCCACCTCGCTGTGTGGAAAAACCTGCAATCCCAGGCCTACATCCCAGTCGTTCCGAGTTGCTGTGCACACGGGAGCCCAGCACCAGGCAGGGCACATGCGGTGGCAGAAGTGGGACGGGCTACGGAATTCCAGGAGGTCCAAGTACAAATCCCTGCTCCCTCACTCTGCACTGTGTGGTCTTAGGTACCTTCCTTGCCCTCTCGAAATTCATTTCTTCGTCTGTAAACAGTAAGAACACCCATCCCAAGGGTTTCCCAGGAGGACTAAGTTAAAACCAGTGTGATAACTTACATAAAGTGCCTGGCAAAAGAGGAGCTCAGTAAATAAATATAAATGGGAACTCTCTTCCCCTTGGTTTTATCTGGAAATCCTGCCTAGTAAGGAATAGGGGGACAGACATGGGACAAATATAAATGATCCCCCAAACCATCCCCTAACCCTTTCCGCCTCTTGCGGGGCAGCCTGGAAGAGTAGATGGAGATGAAAGAGAGAATTAGAAGACCCAGCAGCCAGTCCTGTCGCGGTCACTTGCCAGCTGGGTGACCTTGGGCAAGAATTGTCACCTCTCTGAAGACCTATGGGATGGCGCACATGAGAGAATTTTATAGATTACAAAGGGCTGGGCAAACAAAGATGGCAGCCCGGTGCTCAGACACAGCGTGCAGACAGAAGCCATCATTCCACGTTTTCTTTGTAGAGGACAGCTGGACAAAGGACTCTCCTCCACAAAAGACTGGGGAAGGCAGTTTGGTTAATGGTCCTTCACCCAGAGGCTAAAAGGTGAAAGGCCACAGCAAGGCCTTGTCTACTGGGGGGGCTCCCTGCTGGGCGGCCTGGGGCTGGCTCCCTGGCGGAGGCCCGGAGCCACTGGCTCGCTAACTGAGGAAAGGGACACTTTATTTTCAAGTTTCTGGAGAAGGAGAAAGAAGAGGAGGAGAGTGGGCCAGATGGAGGCTGCCGGAGCTTCCCCCTGGCTTCCTGACCAACTGAGCAGGATCCAGGGGCTCAGTCCATGACGTCCACCACCGCTGGTGTTAGTTAACATCCAGCGAACACTGTCTAGGGTGGCACCGTGCTGGGTAAACGCCGTCTCACCGAACCTCACCACAACCCTCTGAGGCTGGATGACGTCAACACCCCCATTCAGCTGATCTGGTGACTGAGGTTAGAGGCGTTGCCCTGTCTGACTCCAGAGTGTGCTCATCACATGCGTGCCATCCTATGTACATGCTTACTCTACACGAGAGTGGGCCAGGGAAGGGCTGGGGAGACAGAAATGACCCCAACAAGGTCCCTGGCTCACAGTCCAGAGAGCAGCAAAGGCTTCAACAGAAAAAGGGTCACACACAGATTCACAGGACCCCACCTCCAGCTCCCCCTCCTTGCTCTCTTGCTCAGGAAGGGAACTACCATCCACCAACCACCCCAGGGTTCTAGAAACATGGGGGTCAGGGTCTCTCTCACCTCCCCTCCCCTTCCCCCAGCCACATGTCCAGGCCAACCAGTTTGACCCAAGGTCAAGTTGCAGGTGCCAGGCTAGGAGTGACCGAGAACCTTCATCATCTGAACCCTATCCCTGAATGTGCTGAGGAAACCAACACTGATTTTGTTGCAAGAAAAGGGACAAGGTGGGGAAAGGAGCTGGGCCTTGTGGCACACACCTGTAGTCCCAGCTACTTAGGAGGCTGAGGTGGGAGGATGGCTTGAGCCCAGGAGTTTGAGGTTGCATTGAGTTATGATGACACCACTGCACTCTAGCCCAGGCAACAGAGTAATACCCTGTCTCAAAAAATGAATAAATAAATGTAAATAAAATTTTTTTAAGTCTCTAAGTGTTGGGGTAATGAGTTACACGTCAAATGGCAACGAATACAGAGAGTGAGCAACTTGCCCGAGAATGACAAGATTGAAACCCAGGTGTACCTGGCTCCAAAGCCCATGGCCATAGCCACCACCTCACAGCTGAGGAGTGAGCTCCAAGTAGACGCAAAGGGAGGACATTCTGGGTGTCTTGCTTCCTCCCCCAACCCCTCCAAGAGAGTCCAGCTGGCTGGGGAATAACGGTTCATGAAGACACTGTGCTGGAGGCTAAATCCAGACCAAGCCTGGTTCAGGAGGAGACTTGGGGCACCCACAGGCTGGTGGCAGCTGGCTGGCTGCCCCACTCCTTGCTTTCTGAGGACCTGCAGGGAGGAAGGGGTGGTCACCTTGTTTGGAAGCCACCCACTCAGGCCAGTGACCATGGCAGCCCTCAACATGCAGAGCTTCCCCTCCAAGCCTGGAACTGCCCAGGGTGCCAGCTACCCTCAGACCTGCCCCCCATGTCCCAGGGTGCCACCTTCCTCCAAGCAGAGCCACCCATGGCTGCCAGCACCTCCTGTAGGAGCCCCTACTGGGGCAAGGCAGGGGTCCTCTCTGCCCCTGAGCCTGGGGTCTGGAATTTGACCCTTTTGCCTTTCTGTTCCCAGTTGCCCTCTGCTCATCAGGGCACTTGCTCCCTCCAGGAGGGGCTTGGCAACTGCCCCAGTCCCAGCGCTCAGCCTCCTCCCCACGCCCGCCCCCGAGCCACTCAGGATTCCAGGCTGCACGATATAGCCAGAGCGCCCTGGCTCGCTTTGAAAGTGTCTGGGGAGCTTTTGATCCCTTGCAAAAAAAGGCATTTATTATCAGAGACTGATTGTACCAGGTTTTAGCGTCCTCGAGAGACAAAGAGAATTCTCTCCGCAGTTGAGGGAGCTTCAAAACAGAAAGTCAGAGAGTGGGGAAAGGTGAGGGTGGGGAAAGGTGATGGCAGGAAAGCAGCCATCTGTCACCCGGGAGGGAAGGGGGACCCTAAACCTCTGCGGTGGCTGCAGGCCGCCTGGGCCCATCACAGTCCGGCTTCCCTGTCCACCTCTGATGCAGGGCAGGGAGGGGTTGTGCAGAGCCCAGTGGGTGCTCGGCCTTCCCTCCTTTGGCTTTGGTGGCCAGTCTGTCTGTCTGTGGCCACTGTCCCCTCAGCTCCCTGCTCTGCCCTCCATCCATAAAGACCTTCCCTGAGCATGTGTCGGGGGAAGTTGTGACACTCCGCACACCGCACAACTCCCCAGAGAAACTCCCGCATCTGGTCATTAGAGCGCAGCCCCCTTGCTCCGGTGGAAGGCACGGTCCCCTCCCCTGGAGCTGTTGTGCCTATTACCTCATCAGAGATTCATTGTCAAATGGAGGGAAACAGAGGGCCTTTGGAACCAAGCAGACTTAGGTTCAAATTCTTACTCTGCCACTTTGTGGGCCCTCTGGGTGACCTGGGACACGTTCCCTGTGTCCTCAGCCTCAGGATGCTCTTGGAGGCTTAAATGGGATAATGTGTGAAGAGTGACCAGTGCAAGGCCCAGCAAGTGCCAAAAGCTCAAAAGCAATGGCATAATTAGGCAGGGTAAGGATGAAGAAACTGAAGCCCAGAGAGGGTGAGTGACAATCCCAAGGTCACAGAGCACATTGGGTACAGAGCCCAGACTAGGACCTGGGGCTCCAGATCCCCACCTGCCTTGCCATTTGTTTCTCTCCACCAGCTAGACATCTCCCATTCCCATCAGTACAATGCGGACAGGGACTTTACCTGTCACTAGGGCACCTGTAGGGACAAATGAGAGCAGTGTGGACAGTGGTTGAGTGTGTGGCCTCTGGAACCAAGTGCCTGGGTCCAAATCGCATTCTCCATCTATGAACTCTGTGACCCTGTGTAAGTTATCAACATCTGGTGCCTCAGTTCTCCCCTCTGTAAATGGGAGCTAATAAGGATCGACCCCGTAGGCTTGTTGGGAGAATGACACGGGTTAACAGTCAGTAAATATCCCTCAACCGTCTAACATCCCACCGCTGGGGTGCCCATGCCCAGAAGCCTGGGCTAACCAAGCAGGGGGCAGGTTTCTGGGAGATGGCAGGGGCTGGCTGCAGATGCCCCAATCCTGACCCCAGGCAGGACTGGGAGGGGTAGGGCAGGCTGAGGGGACTGGAGGCGAGCCCTGCACCCCATGCCACCTTCAGCTGTCACCAGAGAAGTGCCCCTCCCCAGCTAAGCGGAGTGTCGGGCACACAGGCCAAGCTCTTAGGTAACCCAGTTTTGAGCAATTCTCTTCTGAAGGAGTGCGAAGTCCCAAAGGAACGCTTGTCAGCCGTGTTGGTACAACCTCTGAGTTTGATCTCTGTTTTAGAGACATTCATTAATCAGCTCTGCTCTATTTTTAGACAACTCATGCCTAGCCGTCCGCCAGACTCTGGCTCCTCTCCGAGACTGGGCTTTGTTTTCTGATTTTTTTTAAGCCCTTTTTTTTTTTTTTTGAGAACTGAAGCAATTTCTTAATGCTGCCTTCAGGAGGGGGGATACAGAAGTCACTTTTCAGTATATCAGCAGTTTGCTAAACGAATACAAGATGAGTTGTCCCAGTAGCAGTGCATTCATCGTTAATACTCTGGAATGTTTCACCCTGGTTTGTGACTCTACCTTTAGGAGACGCCTTCCCCTATCAGATTGGGAATAAGCAGGGCTCTTCTGTCTTGCTGTCATCATGATTTCTTTATTAGTGTCCCCAGCATCTAACACAGGGCCTGGCACCATGGGTGTCTGTAAATATTTGTCGGGTGAGCATTCATTCTTCCCATCCCCGCTCTCCTGGCCTTCAGCAAGGCATATGGCCCATTGGGGGTGGTCTCTGGGGGACAGCGTTTATTCCACTCCACATTTCTCCTTCCCTCTTCTTCTCATACAGAAATCCTCTTTCCACAAGGGACCCATTTCATGTGGTTCAGACAAGGTGAACCTTGCCCCCATGTGACCCAGACGTGGGCAAAGCTCCCAATCTCTGTGAATATGGTTGGTTCAGGCGTGGACACACAAGCTACGAAAAGCCAATGGGAGTACCCCCAAGAGAGTGAGATACAGCACAACGTGGGCATCTAAGTCTGTGCTGTCCGATACAATAGCCACTAGCCACATGTTGCTACTTAAATCTAAATTTAAATTGATTAAAACTAAATAAAATAAAAATTCAGTCCTGCAGTCACAGTAGCTGTATTTCAGGTGTTCAGTAGCCACACATGGCTGGTGGTTACTGTACTGCTCAGCACAGACGGAGAAGAGTTCTATTATCATGGGAAGTTCTGTTGGGCACTGACCTAGATACTGCCATACCTGAACCCGACCCACCAATAGATTTCTTTCTTTAATTCTTCTTCTTCTTCTTCTTCTTTTTTTTTTTTTTGGCTTAAGTTTGTTTAAGTCTCTCTCCTACACAACCTAAACAGTCTTGACCAATATAGCATAGGACTAGCTGTACTTCCACAAGCACTCACAGATGCTGAAGTTCAACCCGATGAGATAACTTATACACCCACAGAGTCATCCGGTTTTCAGACAAGCATTCATCAGTGGATCACAAAATACCAGATCTAATGAGATTAATTAGTTTATGCTTTCACCTCTGACCAGGCAAATATCTCACCCTTTCTTCCAGGTACTGATGATTCTTTCTAGATAGAGAGAGAGAGACCGCACTCACTCGACTGGAACAGTCACCTTGCACCTTTCCTCACGTAACTACCTTCATTCTCATCTGAAAATCAAGTTGTTCCTATTTGCACAATGAAAACCTGACTGCCTTTGAGAAGCACATGGCAAAGATCTGAGACTCGCTTGGGCTACCTCAAATGACAGGGACTTACTTTAAAGGACGTGGGTCAGTGAGAAAAGGGACTCTCACAAGCCTAGAACAGCCCCAAATGCAGGGTTTCCAAAGACTAAATGTAATTCAGAAAGTGAAAGGAGGACCAGGACCCAGGACAACTTAAGCCACCAAGTTCTCTTGCATCTTCTGTAGCACTTGATTATTTATGTGGTTCTATCCTCACTACTAACTGCTTGACTCTCAATTTCTGTATCTCCACTTCAAATTCTAAAGGAAGAGAATCCAAGGAACCTAACTGAGTTACCCTTACCCTTACTGGGGAAGTTCTAGGCCAGATCTCCCCATAGGCTACCAGCCAGCCTATGGGTTGGCTGTTCTTGGGTCAGGTGCTTTCCTCTGGTCCAATCAGCTGAGCTGGAAGGGGTCACATGATATCAGAACAATGCCGAGTCTGATCTCTCATCAGAGGCCATGGCCAGGGCAGCCATTCCAAATGTGTAGTGTTAGAAAAGTATGGATGGTATCAAGGTTCAATGTACAGGCTGGGTTCAAATTTAGTTCTTCTGTTCATTACCTATGACCTTGGGCAAGTTATTTCAGCTCTCATCTTTTAAAGGGAGTAATAATAATACTTGTCTCACCAGGATTAGCAGGGAGCCTATTTGCAGGAGGCACACAGACTCTTAGCGATGTTTTGATTGACTGATTGATTGCATTATATTGTTAGCCGCTTCAAGATACCAAGGAAGTTGTCCATAGAGGGAAAAAATTATACCACAAAGCAAGAGAGCTTATTTTCTGGCCCTTCTCAGTCCCTTGCTAATTACAGTTCCTTAATCTTCACATCTGAGGATATAACTATTTTATCTGACTGAAGACAGAAGGAGTAGACCAGATGGTCTCGCCCAGATCCATCAAATTCTAGTCAAAGATTATTCTATTTTAATTAAGCCCCCTTCTTTCTGTTTGATGTCTCAAGGACAGAGAAAAACTGTGTAAGTTCTGCCCATTAAAAAGCCATCATTCCTGCTCTAACCATATCAAACCACTCCTTCACTGGTCATCCTTGGAAGGTCAGTAGCATCATCCTAAGAGCCTGCTGCCATGTCCCGCTCACAGGTCACTGTTACAAGACTGACACTTGTCAAATGTC
This sequence comes from Lemur catta, assembly GCF_020740605.2. Classification (NCBI taxonomy): domain Eukaryota; kingdom Metazoa; phylum Chordata; class Mammalia; order Primates; family Lemuridae; genus Lemur; species Lemur catta. Next base: position 46,763,346 of record NC_059142.1, on the reverse strand, counting down.
TGCCCATATCCACAGAGATGCTCTTAATATACCTTGTTTCTACTTCAAGACAATGACCTTGGCTATAGCCAACTGGCCTAGGAATAGACACCTGACCCAATCCAGGCCAACCTGGCTCCTTCTCTTGGGAATTGTGACCAAGACAGTCTGTCTCAGCAGAAACTGCAACTGTAACACAAACATTCATAAGCTAGGGGGCTGTCAGGAGCTGCCATGGGGACTAAAGAACAGAAAAGGCTCATCTACAGAGAGAGAAGAGAGTGAAATCAATATCGAAGACAAGTGGATGCCAGAGACCAGAGAATGAGCCTCTGCATTCACACTTCCAGGCCCTTTCTGAGGCATGACAAATGTGACAGATTGTATTTTCCAGAATGGTTACAATATTTTCCATCTCACATGCCCTTCCAGAACCTTCCACTCCATCAAGAGATCATCTGTATCCCCTCCTCTTGAAATCTCGTGAGCCTTTGTGACTTCCCTTACTACTAGAATGTGGTAGAAGTGCCACTGTGTGATTTCTGAGGCTAGATCACAGAGCTCTATCTCTTGGGACACTCATCTTTGGAACCCAGCCACCATGCTCTGAGGATGCATGCCACATGGAGGGTCCATGGAGAGAGGAACAGAGGCCCCCAGCCCTCAGCTCTGGCCAAGCAGCCCACTGACAGCCAGCACCAATGTGCCAGCTGGCCAGGTTAATGTGTCATCATGAAAGCATATCCTCTAACCACAGTGAAACCAACCCAGGTGACACCACATGGAACAGAGGTGAGCCTTCCCCCCGAGCCCCATGTAAAGTGCACATTTAGGACCAATATATGATTGTTGTTTAAAACCACTAAGTTTGGGGGTGGTTTGTTATACAGCAATAGATCACTAGAACAATGATGTCTCTGTCTTCAATTTACAAAAGCCCTATATCCTTAGAGCAAAGCCCTCATTCCGGCTTATGCTAGTTCACATGGGTTTATTTGACCTGCAACTAAAGAATGAAAGCTATTGAAGGCTTCTTTTCCCACTTTAAACAGAAGTAGGGGCAAGGAAAGAAAATGAGGGCCGTCTTTCTGATCTGCACTCCAGCACATGCATTCCTGTAAGAGTCCTGAGTCTTTTCCAGGTGAATGTGTGTGTATGTGTGGCAGGGACCTTGAGCCTTTTCACCCTCCTAGGGACTAGTTATGGGGCTTTGCACACAGTGAACATTCAACCCAAGAGATGACCACCAGCCAGAGTGGTAACAAAACCAAAGACTGCTTCGATTGAGAATGATGATGCTTCTTGGCACAGGCTGCTCTCCCCAGCTACCATCACAAAACAGACATCAGATATCACCTATCACATAACAGTGCATCACACAACATATATCATATAACATGCATCACATGACATGCATCACATAACATACATCATATAACATGCATCACATAACAGACATCACATAACACTGCAGATACACATACTTGAGCCACTCATCATCTTGTGCAGAAAAGAAAACAAAGACCCAGAGTCTAGGTGACTCGGCTACCTACACCCTCAAAAGTCAGAGTCTGAACCACCTCCAGGACACTTGGGACTCAAGTGCCCTAAGGTTGAGCTGGGCCTTCAGCCACAGGTACTAGGGGTCCATCTGGAGATCCCACCAGGAGAGAGATGAGATCCTATCAAGAGGTACCCGTCAGGCTGGGCATGGTGGCTCAGGCCTACAGTCCCACCTACTTGGGAGGCTGAGGCAGGAGGATCGCTTGAGCCCAGGAGTTGGAGGCTGCAGTGAGCTATGATTGTGCCACTGCACTCTAGCCTGAGCAACAGAGCAAGACCCTGTCTCTAAAAAAAGAGAGAGAGAAAAAAGATATACCCATCATACATGGTTAACACAAACCTCATGATAACAAAACCTCTATGTCATATAAAGACTTCCAAGCCCTGCATGAGCCAACTTACTGAATTCCAGTGAAATCAATGAATTTCAACAGGGTCTTGGCGTATGTGACAATGAGACTTGAAAAGTATCATCTCCAAGGTTGAGTAAGTGCTGGCAGCAGAGACTGCAGAACAAAAACCCCTTGCTATGTACAGCTCTCCTCACCTGGCTGTGGAGTAAGGGCTGAAATGAAGGCCAATATTATGTGCTGCCTTGATGTCTGATGGGAGACCAGGAGGGTTTGAAGGGCCTAACCACAAGTTCCCCTCCCCACACCGCTCCTATGGATAAGGTCCCCTAGCCAAGCAATGCTCCTTATCAAGGGGGCCAGGCATGGTCCCTGCTTGTCCCCGAGTAGTGGGTTTCAGCTCCCTGCCAACCTGTGGAATTACTCACACAAGCCAACCCCATCCTCCCATGGGAACCAAGAGCTACCTCGTCCTCTTGATACTACAAAGCCTGCTGCTCACCACCCTGCCTGTTCTTTCTGTGCCTGCCTGAGTACAGTCCTCAGGTGGCCCTGCCTCGTGTGTGTTGTCCTCTTCCCTGGCTGAGAGTATATGTGACTAGGAAACTGCTGTTGGGCTCCCCTGTCCAGTGTCAGCTGCTGTGCAATAGGGTGGGAGTGCCTCCCTCACTGATCCCGTGAACAGGAGGTAATCAAGGCGCTGGCCTTTCAGCAAGTTCTGGTGTCTCCTGGGCAGCAGGCTGGGGGTGTCGAGAGCAGCAGGGCTCATCTGCTCTGCAGTCCATTCATTCAGCGGGTTTCAGTGCCAGGCGCCGCCCTCCAGGGTCATTTGCCCTGTTGCTGGGACCTTCTCCCTCACCTGTTGTGGATGCAACATTGACACATGACACGCACACATCCAATTCCCAGTCGGGGGAACAATTGACTCAACAAGCCAGCCCTTCTGGAAGTCTGTCCTGAGGCCGCTGCGGCCATGTGTCTGTGATGTGGGGCTGCAGGGAGGACCTCAGTGCCACATTTTCTACATATTCTAATCATGGGTCTTTTCTCCACTGCGGAAGGCTGGGAACTTTGTTAAAGAGGATGCTGACCATATTGCCCAAGAATAGCTACCGTAAAAGAATTAATGAATGAGTCCCCTTTGCTTGTCTTGGTCCCGGGACTTCAATGTCCTTCAGGAGCAACCGAAGGCTCCCAAAAGCCGACACTGGAAGGTGTGGACTGTGGTTCCAGCTCAAGGGTGTGGCCTCCAGCAAGTCCCCAAACATCTTTAAGCCTAGAGGCCTCACCTATCAAACAGGGTCGATGATCCCATTTCCCTACCTGGCTCCCTGCGCTGCTGGGAGAGCAGACAGGGATGCACGAGGGGCTCTTTGAAGAGTGGAGCTGGCACCGTCCAGCAGGGCACTGCTGTGGTCTAAGGTTTGTGTCCCCCCAAAATTGATATGTTGGAATCCTCGCCCCCAAGGCAACGGTGTTAGAAGGTGGGGCCTTGGGGAGATGATTAAGTCATGAGGGCCCCAGAGACCTCATTCACCCTTTCACCATGTGAGGACACAGCAAGACGATGGCCATCTATGAGCCAGGAGGAGGTCCTCGCTGGACCCAGTTAGTGGTACTTTGTTATATCAGCCCGAATGGCCTAAGACAGGTGCCCAGCAGAAGGCAGCCCCTCAGGGGACCGGGTGTGGGCAGGTTGCACACAAAGATAAACCCAGCCCCACAGTCACCCCGACAGACTCCAGAGCCAGCTTTCCAAGGGGTCTGAAAACTGCACAATCACGTGCTGCTTGGTTGAGGGCGTTATATTGGGTTGAATTATCATCCCCATAAAGACATGTCCAAGCCCTAACCCCCAGTACCTGTGAACATGATCTTATTTGTAAAGAGAGTCTTTGCAGCTATAATTAATTTAAAGATCTCAAGGTGAGATCATCCTGGATTAACCAGGTAGCCCTAAAACCAATGGTGAGCGTTCTTACAAGAAGAGGAGAGACATAGAGGGGCGGAGCGTGTGAGATGGAGGCAGACCACAGAGTGACAGAGTGACGCAGCCACGAACCAGGGGGTGCCAAGGGCTGCCGGGGGCTGCTGGACCCTGAAAATGGCAAGTGAATCCTGCCCCGGAGCCCTCCAAGGGAGCAGAGCCCGCTGACACCTTGATTTCGGACTTCTGCCTCCAAAACCACAAGAGAAAACTATTTCTACTGTTTCCAGCCACCATGTTTGTGATAATTTGTTACAGCAGCCCTAGAAAACTATACAAGCTCGAAAAAGTCCTGTTGAAATGAAACTTCATGAGGTTGCTACTGAGGCCAATGTTGTCATTGCAGAGTAACTCTTCTTTCCTAAATGAAATCTTCACAAACCCACATACAGCAAACGCAGTATTAGGTTTTAGAATAAATGTGCTTTGAAGTTTAAATTGACATCTACTTGTTGTGCAAGCTATCCATGAAGAATAGTTAGGCCATTTGGATGAACACAAAAGCCTGGAATACAGGTTATAGAAATGGTAAACATATTGCCCAAACAAGGGTGCTATTAATAATTAAATTGGACAATAGGAACCGTGCCCAGGCCACCAGGAGCAAGTCACCCTGCTTATGAATGACCTTTGTCTTCCATCTGCCCCGAGGGCCCATTAAATTCAAGCCAAACATCTCCTAGTTTCCCAGGCACATCTGAGGAACCCCTCCCTGCCTGTTCGTTCTCATGTCTGTGACTCCCTCTCCCCTCTCTCCCTCATTTCTGCCTTACGTCCCCATCATTGTTCACCTGGACACTAGGTGGACACTAGCTGGACACTAGCTGGACACTGGACACCCTGTCCCCATCCACTCTGCACTGAAATGATCTGCAACGCAAGACTGGGCGGGGCACTCCCCAAACCCCTTTGGGAAGTGAAAGTAACGGACGCTCAGCTTCAGAAAAACGCGCATGCGCACATATCGCACGATGGCACACAGAATTTCCAGGAGTCACAAGTTCCCACAGCCCCCTAGGGCGAGGCTTCTCAAACCTTAAATCACCTGATCTTGTTAAAATGCGGCTTCCGTTTCAGTGGGCCTGGGGTGGGCCTGAGACCCTGCCTCACCCCCAGCTCCTCGGTGAGGCGGATGCTGCCCGTCCCTGACCACACTGCGAGTGGCAGGGGCGTGTCTACAACCGTGACTCTTCCCATCACACTGAGCGCACCAGTTATTACATCATCTTATTTAACCTCCCCAGTCACCCTGCAAGGTCGGCATTATTAGTCCCATTTTATAGGAAAAAGTATCTGAGGTTTACGCAGCGTAAGTAAACTGCCCAAGGTCGTTCCGCTAGTAAGCAACAGAGCCAAGGTCTAAACCCAGATCTCTGTCTCTAAATTCCTTGCTCTGAATCTGACATTATAATGTCCCATAAGCCTTTGCCATTCCTCTTGTCACCAGGGCAAATGGGACTGTCCCCTCCTGGGTTACCCTTCCCAAGAACTTCTTCCAAAGCATCTTTAGTATTTCCATCACGGTTATTTGCTCGCATCTTTGTCTTTGGCGTCTTTGTGTTCCCAGCACTAAGGCAATGCCTGGAACATAGTAGGTGCTTAATGAATGTTTGAGTGACAGAGTTTCTCCTGCCCGCCCCCCCCCCGTGCTGGGCACCCATCTCTCACCCCAGTCTGAGATTGACTTCACTTTTTTTCAAGCCAGCAGGAGCCCCCTGGAGAGAAGCCAGCAGAGGAGCCCGGCCTACCGCTAACCCAGCAGGTGGCCCCAGCCCGACTCCCCAGGGGCCTCACCCTGCAGGAGAGGCGGGTGGGAGGCCCTCCGGCCCAGCCTGCACCGAGTGCTGAAGGGCTTTGCGCCTCCAAGCCGAGGACTGGGCTCCTGCTCCTTGCCAACCATTCACAGGGGAGAAATGATTATAAAGCTGGAGAAACTGACTCACGAGGAAATATGAAAAAAAGCACAACAGTCCCCGAATAGGTTTAGCTTGGCTCGGACACAAAGGGGGGTGTGATAAGGGCTCCAAGTTGGAGGGCGGTAACATGGAGGCGGGAGAATTGTGTGGAGCGGGCAGGCTGGGACCCCACGGGAAAGTGAAAAGGAGGCGGAGGGAAACAAAACGGGGTGTCCGAGCCATAGGAAAGGGGATTTCTGGAGCCCGGGGCAGCTTTCCACAGATAGGGAGGCCGGAGTAAGGGACCACTGCCAGAAACTTTAAGCACACCCACCCCCACACTGGCTGGCCCTAGCTTTGGCACTGGGAGGCTGAGAGTTCATCCCCTCAGCAAACATTTCCGTGCCCACCCTGTGCCAAGCGTGGTACCAGGATCAAGGGTTGCTGAGTGAAGAAAACAAATTCTCTACCCTCAGGCAGCTTATATTCCATCAGGATGAAGCCTCTGCCTTGGCTGTGCCATCTGCCTAGAACATTCTTCTGCCAGGTAACCCTAAGGCCAACTCTCTCGCCTTTGTCATGCCTACTCTGCGAGGCCTACCTTATTTACATGGTGCCTGTTTTAGTCCATTCCAGCTGCTATGATACCAGCATACCATAGACTGAGTCATTCTTAAACAACAACAATTTACTGGTCGCAGTTCTGAAGGCTGGAAAGATCAAGGTCAAGGTGCCGGCAGACCCCGGTCTGGGGAGACCTTGCTTTCTGCTTCAAAGATGGCGCCTTGTAGCTGCATCTGCACAAGGTGGAAGGGGCCGGGGAGCTCCCTCCAGCCTCTTTTATCTATTTATTTATTTATTTATTTTTGAGACAGAGTCTCGCTCTGTTGCCCAGGCTAGAGTGCCATGGCATCAGCCTAGCTCACAGCAACCTCAAACTCCTGAGCTCAAGCAATCCTTCTGCCTCAGCCTCCCAAGTAGCTGGGACTACAGGCATGCACCACCATGCCTGGCTAATTTTTCTATATATATTTTAGCTGTCCATATAATTTCTTTCTATTTTTAGTAGAGACAGGGTCTTGCTCTTGCTCAGGCTGGTCTCGAACTCCTGAGCTGAAACGATCCACCCGCCTCAGCCTCCCAGAGTGCTAGGATTACAGGCGTGAGCCACCACGCTGGCCTCTTTTAGAAATCACTAATCCCATTCATGAGGAGGGGGCACGCATGACTTAATAACATCCCAAAGACCCCACCTTTTAACACTATGACATGGGGTATTGTCTTCTAACATATGACTTGGGGGGGTGGGGAGATACAACACCAACCTTCAGACCATAGCAGTAGCCTGATGACTGACCACCCTATTTAATACGGGGCACTCACACGAAGCCCCCCAACCATGGTCCCACTCCTCCACATTGCTCCACTTGTTCTGTTTCCCGGAGTGTTTAGCACCTTCCAACGCTACATAATTACTCATATTTTGTCAATTGTTCATGATCTGTGTCTTCCCCCTGGAAAGGCCTGCTGGGCCTTAGCTCATTGCCGTAGAAATGGCCAAAGGAACGGGCACAGTGACGCTGTCTCGGGCCTCATCCCCTCCTCCCTGTGTCCCTGTTACCTGCAGCCCAGAGACGGCAGAGCTGGCAGGACACCAGGACAGACTGGCAGCAGATGCTGGAACCATCCCTCGGTTTTGAGTCTCAACCAGAGCTCCTGTGCGAGAGTCGAAACACCTCTTCACATTTCTTCCCTCCTTACTCACCTCCTTGGGGACTTCTCCCCCCGCGTTCCGAGAGCCGGGCTGAGCTCCCCACAACGGTGAAGCAATAATAAATATGATCAGGTTAATGAGGACGGGGATGACTGTGCAGGAACTCCCCGCCACATGACACACAACCGACTGTTGATTTATTATGGGAAAGACGTAAATACTAGGCTCTCCCCTAAGCAGGAACACATGTTCTTAGTCATATGGTAGCTGCCGAAAACACCCCACTGGGGTTGTTCACCCTCTACTGAGAGGGAAGGGAGGAGGAGAGGCCCAAGCTTCACCAAGGAACGAATGGTAGATAAGAAGGGCTTCTTTCTCTTAGCCCACCAAGCTGACAACCAATTAAACAAGCTCTGATAACAGCAGGTCTAGCACAGGAATGAGGCGTGAGCTCTCAGGGCAAAAACCCAGGTGCTGAAATCCTAACTGATACTCAGTAGCCACGTGACCGTTGTTATATTGCTCAACAATCCCAAACCTCCATGTTCTCATCTGAAAATGGATTAATAATGGTATCTTCTTTACAGGATTGTTGTGAAGATCAAGAATGAATGTCAACTGCTTGGCACAGAGTAAGCCCGTAATAAATGTTAGCCATGATTGTTATTATGGAGCACAATTTAGTGTTGGCAGCAGTGAAGGGAAGAACTAGAGTCTCTACTCTCCATGGACTTACAGAATGGGTAGGAGGGTGAGCCTCTCCCTCGCCATGAACTCAGAGGGAAGCTCCACCATCAGGTCGTGGTGTCACCACATTCTGCCTTGGACTTAGAGTCAGGCAGCTGCCATCTCCAGCCTGAGACACACACCCCTCCCGCTCCCCCCTGCTTTGTTCATCCTCTTGTCCATCTCATCTTTTGCATGTCTCCTTCATGTCTTCCTGCTCCCATCTCGACACTAGCATGGCACTCTGTAACCCAGCAGGCACCCAACACGTGCTTGTTAATACGACATAAGAGATATCCAGACAGCTTATAAATACCACCTAAGCAAAGCCCCCCATCATCATACATGGTGGTAAACTGAGGCAGGGCCACACAGACATTTGTCAGCAGAGCCAGCCCTGAAATAAGAACCTCCCAGATGGCTGGTTCCAGCCTCACCCAGTAGCCTTTGAAGCCCCCAAATGCAAGTGGTTTGCTGTTCGTTTTCCCTGGCACCCAGCAACCCAAGAATTTCGTGCTTGTTATTGGGAGGCTGGAGGGACAGGGGCTCATCACGAGTGAGACAAAAGCCCACTGGGTAAGAACCGGTGCTGTCTGGCCAGAGAGACAGGGAAGAGGGAATTCTAGAGAACCCAAGAAAGTTAAAGCAAGAATAAAACATTTATATCTTGTTAAATGCTCAGTTTTACTGTCCAGGCAAGGAGTTTGGAAGCCCCAGGGGTTGCCAGAGGCAGGTGGGGGCAGCGAGGGGCGACAGGAGTGCACATAAGGGAGGAGGCTCCGGTGGGGAGGGCCGCAGGCACCCTCCTCCCCCACCCTGACTTTAATCCGAGCAGCTCTGCCCTTATCAGTTTTATTTGTGTATATTTCTGGGTACGATTTCCTTTGAACAAAGGGATCCGTGACTAAAAAAATGTTTGAAAGCCACTTACTATTTCCAGTATAAGATCAAGGCGAGGAGAAATCAGTAATGGCTGGAAAACACAGGCTTCCAGGAGGGGTGGTTAGAATTTGGACAGGGACAGGGGCTCTGGGTGAGGCCAATGACAGGAATGGAGTGAGGATGAGCTGGACGCCAATGGCACAGCCTGGAGCCTTCTTGGAAAAGAGCAAGAATCATGTTGACCCACAGTAAGAAATGGGGAGGGTTAGGCCTGAGAGGGGAGGAGGGAGAAGAGTTTAGGGGGTGGAGCTTCACTCAATTCTCCTGAAGGGACCCCGATCTCTCATTTACGAGGTCCCCAGGGCAGCAGGCACAGGCTTTAAGGTCTATGGCAGGAATTACCAGTACCTGGTTCTAGAACATTCCAGGCATCTTGTACCACCTTCCTGAAGTCCACAATGCATGGTGTAACCTGAGAAGTCCCAGCACAATCTGGTGCTCAGAATATCTTCCCTACCCTGCTGTGTCTGACCACCTTGCTTCAGGAATTCCCTCCTTAATTTTCCAAAAGCGTTTACTGTTAAAATATAAACATCCAACCCCACAATATTACTATTGGACATCTATCCCAGAGGAATGAAACTTATGGGTGGTAAACACTCAAAAACCTGTATATGAATGTTTATAGCAGCTTTATTCATAACAGCCCAAAACCAGACACAACAGAGATGTCTGTTGGCAGGTGAATGGTGAAACAGACTGTGGTATATCCATGATGTGGAACACTACTCAGTGATAAAAAAGAACGAACTATCCACACACGACAACTTGGATAGATCTCAAGGGAATTGTGCTGAGTAAAAAAATCCCAATCTCAAAAAGTTACATACTGTTTGAATCTGTTTATGTAACATTCTTGGTATAATCAAGTTACAGAGATGAAGAACAGATGAGTAATTGCCAGGAGTCAGGGATGGGGAAAGGGTGAGTGGGGTTAACACCAGAGTCTTGTGGTGATGGAACAGTTCTACATCTTGACTGTCCTGGCAGCTGTACAAATCCACATGTGATAAAGTTGCATAGAACTATACCCACAAATAAGTGTGTATAAAACTGATGAAACCTGAACAAGCTTTACGTGTTGTACCAATGTCAATTTCTTGGTTTTGATGTTATATGATAGTTATGCAAGATGTTGTCATTGCAGAAAACTGAGTGACAGATATATGGGACATCCGGTAGATTATTTTTTAAACTTCCTCTGGATCTATAATTAGTTCAAAATGAAAAGTTAAAACATGAGAAGCTATGGAGGAAACTTAAATGCATATTACTAGATGAAAGAAGCCTATCTAAAAAGGCTGTATCCCACAGGATTCCAACTATGTAACATTCTGGAAAAGGCAAAACTATAGAGATAGTAAAAAGATCGATGGCTGACAGGGGTTGGAGGGAGACAGGGATGAATAGGTGGAGCACGGGAGATTTTTAGGGCAGTGAAAATACTCCGTGTGATACTATAATGGATACATGTCATTGTACATTTGTCCAAACCCATACAATGTGCAACACCAAGAGTGAACCCCAGTGTAAACTGTGGGCTTTGGGTCATACCGACGTGTCAGTGAAGGCTCATGGACTGTAGCAAATGTACCACTGTGGTGGGGATGCAGACGACTGGGGAGGCTGTTGGGGGGCAGGGGTATATGGGATGTCTCTGTACCTTCCTCTCAATTTTTTGTGAACTTAAAACTGCTCTTAAAACATTAAGTCTTTGAAAAAAGTTAAAACAAACAAAAGACCCTTAATATACCTGGGAAGGTTAACACTTCTGCTTCAATTTCAAAATTTTGTAAACCAGTCAAATCTTTGGCCAAGAGCAGAGGTGATGGCCGGGAAGAGGGGATTGGGGAGGCCCAGAAACTCAACCAGCATCACAAGCCTGTGGGATGTTTGCTCTGGCAACAAAGCAAGTGGAATATTACAAATTAAAGTAAAACAACACCATAACCACTGGATGTATCATTTAGGCTACTTTTGAGCACCAGGCAAAAGAACAGTCCAATGATATGCTAGAGCAGATTGTCAGCATTTCTTCTAAACTTCACATTCAGTGAGTCATGTTGTAGCTTAAAGCCAGACAGAGTGGGAGTATTTACACCATGGAAATTGGCAAATGCTACAAATCAGGGTTGTTTTTTTTTTTTTTTTTAATTCAGAAAACCAGTTAAATATTTACTAGCACACCACTAAGAATGTCTGACCAGAATTGTCAGGCCCTAAAGAGAGGCCCTAAGGCAGGGTGTCCAGGCGTGGTTAGTGCGATAGGCTGAGTAATGTCCCCCCAAATCCATGCAAATCCTAATCCTCGGAACCTGTGAATGTTGCCCTATGTGGCAAAGCGGACCTTGCCGATGTGGTTAAACGAAGGATCTGGAGACGGAGCGATTAACCTGGATGATCTCGGTGGGCTCGACGTCATCACAAGGATCCTTATGAGGGACACAGGAAGAGCCGGGAGAGAAGGTGATGTGATGACAGAAGGCAATTGGAGTGATGTGCTTTGATGATGGAGAAAGGCCCCTCAGGCCAAGGGATGAAGGAGGATCTATAAACTGACACAGGTAAGGAAATGGATTCTCCCATCCATCTCCAGAAGGAATAGCCCTGCTGATACCTTGGCTTTAGCACGATCAACCAATTTCAGATTTCTGACTTCTGAAACTGTAAGAGAATACATCTATGTTGTTTTAAGCCATGGAATTTGTGGTGATTTGTTACAACAGTAATAGGAAACTAATGCAGTGAGAAGTGTGGTTTACCCAGGCCAGGTCTCCCTGGTCAGCTCTTCTGTAATTGTCTTGGCTTTTTCCTCTTAGTCACAAACTAGTTGCTGTAGCTCCAAATATCACATCCTCACATAACAACATCCAAAGGTAAGAAGGTTGAATCCCTACCTCATAACCTTTGTTAAGGGGAAGCAAAACCTTCCCAGAAGCCCCCAGCAAACCTTACACATGTTCATGTCTAAAGCCATCATTGGGAAAGGAAATAGAATGATGGGGTTTGGCTCAACCTGATCAATATTCATCCTTGCAGCTGAAAGGGGTTCAAGAACCAAGCAGGTGCTCAATATTTAAGTAGAATTGGGTCTCGGGGAAGAAGATTGGGAGACGGCAACACAGAGCTCAGTGAGCCCTGGAGGTCGTGGCAATCTCAGGTATGTGGCCAGTCTTCCCGAGAAAACAGCTTCCATGCAGCCAGCACACCAAGTGTGGGCTCACTTTGGGAGAAGGAGTCATATTTATCTAGTGCCCACTATGTGCCTGGTGCATCCTTTCTCACATTGCATCTTCACCATATTCTAGAAGCTCAGAGACTCAAAAAGGTGCTGTCATTTGCCCAGGCAAACACAGTTGGGATTGGAACTCAGATCTTTCCAACAATGAAACGTGCAAAGGCTTTCTTTCCCTCGACCACAGGCTTCCCAGACAGGCACAAGCTTCCCTGCATCTTGGCCCCCTGACTCCCCACCCCCTCCCCACATTCATATCTCCTTTCTGTTGCTCCCCGTCTCCAACAGGAGCTGGCCGGGATCAAGCCTTGATCTTCACCAGACTTTCATGCTTAATCTAGAATTTCGGGGTGTTGGATCTGTAAAGAACCACCAGCTTCAAATGCCTTCCTGGGCAATGGCTCCCAGTGGGCCTTGTAGACCCAACTGTAAGAGCTCCCTACCCTTCCCCATCACACACCACTAGTTGCCTCCTCTTAGCTCCATCAGCCAATCAAAAATAGGAGGACGCCCTTCTCATGTGTCTTTGTCACGAGGTTGCCGGAGTCTCCCCTCCCCAACTCTGCTTGCTCACCTGTCAGCTGTGTGAACCTTGGCCAGGTGACTTAACCTCTCTGAGCCTCAGGTCTCACGTACAAAATGGGGTGATGGTGTTGGTGTGTGACTCATATGAGATCATTTATGATCACTCATGCTCATCCCAAAGTGTCTGGCCCTCAAGAAATTCTCAATAAATATTAGGTATTTGCTGTTAGACAACTTTGGGAAACCAAGCCCAGCTTGTGGCTGATTATAGGTTACCATGGAAACCAGACCTAAAGGCCTCAGCACAGGCAGGGTTAGTGAGCCCAGAGCACTCAGGCCTGATTCACTTTAGGATCTATTTTCTTAGGTCCTTAGCCCACCTTACGGTTCACGCAGGCATGAAGGAGTGTCTGGATTTGTTGTCCCCAGCCCCTGAGGAAGGGAGCAAGTGCAGCTCCATGCAGGAGCGAGCCCTGGACACACACTCACTCACTGAGTGGAGAAATTGCTGAGGACCAGGCTCTGTGCCTCCCTTAGACAGTGACTAATGAGCTTAACTTAATGCATCTCACTGTAGTCTATAGGGATGTGACCACCTGTCCCATGAATCTGCTGGTCTTGCTCCAGCCAGGGTGGTGCTTTGCAGGGACTGTTTGCCTAGGGGACTCACGCTGGGGTTTAGGGAGGGTATGTATCACCAACAGGTGCTTTGCATTGGGTGCTTTGATACCCAGCACCAGCCAGCAGGTTCCCAGGTTGAACCACTGCTGACAGTTCTGTTCTTAAGCATTTAACTGATGGCTGCTGTCTCCCTGGTGATGGGGTAACTGCCCCGTCACTAGTTAGCAGGAGACACTGGAGTGGGACCCACATAACTACCACTTATGAGCTATATGAACTTCCACTGACCACTTAAGCCTCAGTTTCCTTCTCTGAAAAATAAGTATGGTGCTGCCCCAGGCTGCCCTGACTGCTGCTGCTTTGCTGGAATGAGATAAAAGGTGTAGAAATGGAAGAGTTTGGGGAACAGTCAGGCTCTGTCTCAAACCACCATTACCAGATGGTCTGCTGGTCCACACAGCTTATTGGGAACACACGATAAGTGCATTCCTGAGAATTAAGGGGCAGGGTGGGGAAGAATGCACTCTCCAGAGAGATTAGTTATAAATTCAACAGAGGCCTTGATACAAGTATAAGCTATTAAATCTATTCACCACCTGATGCTAGCAATTGCTTAATGTCTCCAGACCTCAGTTTCCCCATGTGCAAAATAAAGGGACTCAGGTGGATGATCTACTTCTTGGCTCCAACTTTCTGTAACTACTGATCAGCTTTAGATTTGAGAGACACAAACCATGACATCTCCAATCCCACCACAGTGTGTCTGAGCACAACTGACTTATCCCAGCAAGCACACACTGGGCATTTGGTATGTTTCATCTCATACTTCCCCACGACAGCCTATTTTACAGGTGAGAAAAGAGAGGCTCAGGGAAGTTAAATTCCCAAGGCCACACAGCTAATAAAAGACTGAGCCAGGACTTGAACTTGGACCTGCTTGCCCCAATGCCTACATGTCTTCCATTTTTGCCAAGTATCATAGAGATTTTCCAGATTTGCAGTGGGATATTTTAACGTTGTTTTGTAGGGAAACCAGATATATTTTTCAAAACCCTTCAAGACTCTTTAGAAGGTCAAGGTTATTTAGCTGGGTGAATAGTTAATCTCCCCAGCACAAAACACTCTGTATAAACTGCACCCAGAATTCAGCCCTTTCAAGATGGAGGAGGAGGAGCCTCAGGAAAGGCAGAACACCCAGCGGCACCTGCCAGGTCTGGGGAAGATGGGAGAGGTTGAAGAAGAAAGAGCAGGAAAAAGCTTTCTTCCCCCCTCGAGTTAGAAAGCAGGCAGAGAGGGAGAGAGATCAAAAACCACTAAAGGTCCCTCATGTCAACCTCTCCCTGTTTTAATTAAGCGGAGAGTCCGCACCCCCACCCCCACTCCCTCAAAAATGCTTTGCACTCAGCAAGAGCCGCTGCACGGCAGGTTGCAGTTAAGCCTTCAAACAACCAGCAGCCTCAGGAAATGCCAGCAGCCCACAGGTGCGGGGTGCGGCAGGGCCCCTCCCGTCCTCTGCACCCAGGCAGAGCAGTCATGAGATGGACCAAGAAGCTGCAAGAACATTCCCCAGACCCTTCTCCACTGGGCCGTGACCCTCGGCAGCATGCCTCCAGCTGCGACAGCCCTCGGTAGGAAATGCATCTTCCGAGAGGACCCAGCCTGCACCTGCACACAGCTGCTCATACAAAAAAGCAAATCCCACAAAACAATTCTTATTGTTATGACATGCAATGCATTCGTATTTTCTACTCGATTTTTTTTAACGCTGGTGCAGCCTTCTATATTAGTTTCAGGACTCACCGATGGGTTCCCACCTCCTTGGGAAAACAGCGTGCTGGGTGGACGCACCATGTCCTTCAAATCAGGGAGAGCCCGAGCTGCTCTCTGGCCTGGGCTCATCAACCCTGCTCCGCCCAGGTCCCCGCTCCAACAGACGCCTCACAGCCCTTGAATGTCTCTGAATGTCTCTGTTCCTCCCAGCGTCCAGGCCTGCCCTGCTCCTCCCCGCCTGCATGCGCATTCTGCTCTCCCCTGGCTCTTGCTGCAGTCCCCACCTCCTCTTCGAAGTCTTCTCTGGATTTGTAACCATTGGTGTTTGCAAGCGCCTCTGTTCCCCGCTGGTCACCTAGCTGTGGTCATCCCATGAGGACCAGGAGGTGAGCCCTCCAAGGCCTGTTGGTCCCGTGTGGCCAGTGTCCCACTAATCAAAGGTTTTCCACCAACATTTCTGAACGGAAGAGAGAGGGTGGAGAGGAAGTGCAGAAGGAGGGAGGACCGGGACCTCTTCCAGGGCCAGACCCGGTTCCCAAGGAATAAACGCAACTCCGTGCGGAGGACTTCCCTGCTTGGCAGGAGGAAGACAATGGCTGTGAGACCCAACACTGCCTGCAACCACCTGCCTTCCAGGTGGGGGGCGTGATTGCTCTCAGACGTGAGATGTTAAGGAAAACATATACAGCTGCCTTGATGGGCCTTCTCGGAAGAGAAAAGCAAGGCCCATTGGATGTAGTCCAGAAAGGCAGGAATCCGCGGGGAGGCGATGATTGGCAGCATGCAGGGTGGGCCCCTGGGGAGAAAGGCGAACCCCGCAAGGTTGAGGAGATGCTGGTGTGAAACGAGGGCTTCATCTATCGCACCAAGCCCACTAGAAAGGCAGGGCAGCCTCCAAGCCTCCCTGGCCATGTTCGATCCTGGGACCCTGGGCTGGTTACTGACCCCTCTGTGTTTCCGCTTCCTGGCTGTCACATGATAGGACCTGTCAGATATCCTGGGGGATAATAATAGGACCTGTCTCTTTCAGTTTTGTGAAGAGGCAAAGGGCTAATACAAATAAAGCGCTTAGAACGTGGCCTGATACAGAAAGTGTCCATTTTATTTAATCATCACATCAACTCTTCAAAGCGAATATTCCCATTTTATAGATGAGGAAATTGAGGCTCAGAGGCCTCCAGGAGAATCTGGCCTCACAGAATCAGCTACACAAAGAATGTGTGTTGAGCACCTGTCCCATGAAAGGCACTGGGGCTTTGGAGGAGGCCAATGGTCCGTTCTGCCCTGAGGAGTCCACATGTCCAGTCGGGCAGGTGAATGCAGGCCCCAGTAAAGGCTTTCTGCCTCCCCAGGGTAGAGCGATCCCAGGGGAAAGGAGGTGGGAGAGGAACGCGATTTAGGCTGATCAGAGAAAGCTTTGCTGGAGGGACCAGGCCCTAAGAGTTCTAATCAGGGTTTAGGTGGGGAGAGAAAACCATCAGCAGCTCAGGGGCAGGGAGATGTTTCGTCGTATTTGCACCCTCCACCCTCAGGCCCTGCATTAGCTGATACTGATTACAGCAAACGTTGCTCTGCATCAGACTGTTGTTGAGGGGGCCATTGAACAAGGGCCTCAGATGTGGACGTTGGATCTCCTTGTACTCACCCTCCCACCCTGCCAGGGAGGAAAGGGGCTGTCCCCTCTCCATCATGGCTAGAGGTAAACATGTAAAATACCGAGTTACAAGCCAGCGGCCCTCAACCTTGGTGCCACGTTAGAATCCCCTGGGGAGTCCCACCCCACCCCGATTAAGTCCAAATCCCTAAGGGAGGGGCCCAGGTACCAGCAGGTTTCCAAGCTTCCCAGGGTGGCCGGGCTGGTAATCACCAAAGGCAAGCTTGGAGCCATTTCTTCATTTCCAAACCAAAAGAAAGAAAGAAAGAAAGAAAATGGAAGTGGCCAGAGCCTCTCTCCAGGCAAGGAACAGAAAGCAGAAAAGAACTGGCTTCTTTTTGTGATCTTGGTCCAAACTTCTTTTTCTCTCTCTGAAGGATTCTCCCAGCAACCTCCAAGCAACCAGCCAAGAGACAGGCTGCCCTGAATTTTTGGTCCTCAGCTATAGAACAAAGAACTCTTTGAGGTTTAACAAGAGGCTGCTCAGCTCTCTGGCCTCTGGGCCCCTAAGATCTAGTCTGGGAGCCTGGGCTGCTGCACCTACAGCGGAGAGAGCCTTGGAGCAGGGCTGTGGGCTGGGGTGCTCCACAGGCGGCCGCCCCGCCACCTCCTGCCACCCTGGTTCCCAGTGAGATGTGAGATGCGGCAGGGAACAGAAGCCAGCAGGTCCCCCTCAGGGCCCCTCCACTGTGTCAGGATCATGGGCCAGGGAACCACAGCCCCCCACCCTGTGCTGCAGGGAAACTGGCTTACACTGGGGGGAACCCCTCGCGTTGTTAGTGCCAGGATATCCTGAGCTGCCTGCTCCCAAACCCACTCCTCGGGGAGTGCTCTTCAGCTTATCTGAAGTGGTCGTGAATCCCCCAGTGTGGGGGGAGGATGGGTGGTGAGTACTTGAAATGGACTTGGGCCCTGGGATGGGGCGGGGGAGGGCAAGGAGGACTTGGCTCCATCTCCCTCAGTACCCCCAGCCTCCACGGTAGGAGGTGGTGGGCAGCAGTCAGGAAAAGCTGACCTCTCCAAGCCTTAGCGTAGGAAACCGCGCATTGCAACTTCTCACTCTGGCGGTTTTAATGGGGCACTCTTAACTGGGTCCTCTGCGATTGCCTTTATTTCTCTTCAATTCTTTGAAGGTAAAATATGATAAATTAAAGAAGAAAAAACAACAAATGGCAAACAGAAAAAACTAGCAAGATGGTAGGGATTTAAACCCAATCATGTTGATAAATACATGAAATGTAAATGGCCCAAACACTCCAATTAAAAGGCAGAGACTCAGCTTTTTCTCACCTGAAAAAAAGAAAAGCATGACCCAACTTTCTGTTGTCTATAAGAAACACACCTTACATATTAAGACATAGATAAGTTAAAAGGAAAAAAATGGAACAAGATACATAAGAAATCTGGCTATATAAATATCAAACAAAGTTAACTTCAGGACAAGGAATATTATCAGAGATAAAGAAGGACATTCCTTAATGATTTAGGGTGAATTCATCTGTACCTCTGTTGTGTATCAAAAAATAAAATTTAAAAAATTAAAATAAAACTTCAAGAAAATATATCAATCAAAAACGTGTGTGCACATAATGACAGCTTCAAAATGTATAAAGTATCAACTGACAGAATTTAAAGGAGGAATAAAGAAATTTTCAAAGATAACTAGAGATTTTAAACCTTTTTTCTAAAGACTGATAGAGCAAATAGACAGAAAATCAGCAAAGATATAGAAGACTTGAATAACACT
Organism: Lemur catta; assembly: GCF_020740605.2. Lineage (NCBI taxonomy): Eukaryota > Metazoa > Chordata > Mammalia > Primates > Lemuridae > Lemur > Lemur catta. The sequence continues at coordinate 46,744,638 of NC_059142.1, read as the reverse complement.
GTCAACCAAATTTACCTAACTGACGTTAACAGAACACTCCATTCAACATCAGTAGCATACACAACACACATTCTTTTCAAATGTACATGGAACATTCAAGGTAGACTGTTTGCTATACCATAAAACAACTATCAATACATATAAAGGGTGGAGATCATAGATTATATTTGCTAACCACAAAAGAATTAAATAGAAAAAATGTAAGAGGAAAAATCTGAAAAATTCTGAAATGTTGAGAAACTAAACAATATGCATTTGGGTAGCACATGGATCACAAAAGAAATTAGAAAATATTTTGAATTCAATGATAATGAAAACACAACATAGCAAAATTTGGAGGGTGCATCTAAAGCAGTGCTTAGATGAAAATTTATAGCTTTCAATGTTTATATTAGAAAAGAAGAAGGATCTAAAACCAACTATTTAAGCTAGTAAAGAGTAAGAAAGTAGTAAAAGAAGAACAAATTAAACCCAAAGTAAAAAGAAGGAAGGAAATAATGAAAATAAGAGCAGAAAGCAAAGAAATAAAACAGAGGGTAGAAAAACTCAGTGGAACCAAAATTTACTTCTTAGAAAACATTAATAAAATTATAAGTCTCTAGCTATACTAGTCAAGGAAAAAAAAAAGAGAAAACTCAAATTATCATTATAAAGAATGAAAGATGGACAGCATTACAAATCCTATAGCCAATGAAAGGAAAATAAGGAAATATCATGAACAACTTTATGTCAATAAATTCAACATAAATAAAATGGACAAATTATTCAAAGAAAAAAAATTACCAAATCTGACCCAATAAGAAATAGGAAATCAGAAATAGCCCTAATCTATTTAAAAAATTGAATTTGTAATTTAAAATTTTCCCTGAAAGAAAACTCCAGGCCAGGTGGCTACACAAATTCAATCAAACATTCAAGGAGATATGTTGCTAATATTTTATGGATTCTTTCAGAAAACGGAGGAGAAGAGACCACTTCTCAATTCATTCTATGAAGTCAGCATAACCTGATACCAAAACCAGACATTACAAGAAAAGAAAACTATAGACCAATATTTCTCATGAACATGGATGTGAAATTCCTTAAAAAGTCTTAGCAATTTGAACCCAGCAATAATTAAAATAGATAGCACATCATGACTGAGTGGGGTTCATCCTGGGAATGAGAGGATGGTTTGCCATTTAAAAATCAAACAATGTAAATCATCATATTAACAAATAAAGGAGAAAAATCATATGACAAATTTGATAGTTGTAGAAAAAGGATTTGATGAAGTGCAACTTGCATTCATGATAAAAACTTTCAGGAAGCTAGAAATGATGGGAACATCTTCAACCTAATATGGAGTATCTACAAAAAACCACCAGAATCAAACTTTATGGCAAATGACTGAACACTTCCCACCTAAGATCTAAAATGAGCAAGGGTATCTAATCTCATAAGTTTCATTTAACACTTTATAGCACATCCTAGTTTGTCCAGAAAATGGTTTTGTACATACAATAATCTTCATGAAACTATTTAGAAAACATAACAGAAATAATAAGTGTTTAGCAAGGTTTTATGATACAAAATCAAAATCAATCAATTATATATCTACATACTAGCAAAGAACTATTGGATAATAACATTTTTTACAATACCACTTATAATAGCATGAAAACCACTCTTAAATACTTAGGGATAAATTTAACAAAATACATCCAAAATATGCACACTGAAAATGAAAAAACTTTACTGAGAAATTAAAGAAGAACTAACCAAACGGTAAGATATGTTGTGTTCATGGGCTGGATAAGATTTGGTGGTGTTAAAATGTTAGTTTTGCTCAAATTGATCTATAGATTCAACTCAGTCCCAATCAAAATCCCAGAGAGTTCTTTTTTTTTTTTTTTTTGGTAGAAATTGACAAGATGATTATAAAATTTACATGGAAATGCAAAGGATCTAAACTAATCAAAAAATTTTTAGAGAATAAATTTGGATAACTTACACTGATTTCAAAACTTATCAAGCTAGTTGCTAGTTATCAAGATAGTGTGGAACTGGCATAAAAGTAGATAAATATATAAATGGAACAGACTAGAGACTCCACAAATAGACCTATGCATATATGGTCAATTGATTTTTAATGAAGGTGCTAAAATAATTAAACAGAGAAAGAACAGCCTTTTCAAAATGGTGTTGGAAAAACTGGACATCTATATGGGGGAAAAATCAACCTTGAATCTTTAGAGCTAAACTTTGTAAAAACTAAAACCATGAAAAATTTTGAAAAAAAATCTTTTTGATCTTGGCATAGGCAAAGATTTTTTTTTTTAAAGATTCAAAAAGCACTGTCAAAAAGGGAAAAAAGGTGGGTGCAGTGGCTCTTGCCTGTAACCCCAGCACTTGGGAGGCTGAGGTAAGAGAATAGCTTAAGCCCAGGAGTTTGAAGTTGCAGTGAGCTAAGATGACACCACTGTCCTATAGCCTGGGCAACAGACTGAGACCCTGTCTCAAAAAAAAAAAAAAAAAAAAGGGAAAAGAATAGGTTGATAAATTAGACTTCATCAAAATTAAAAATATCCACTCTTCAAAGACACCATTAAAGAATTGAAAAAGAAAGCCACAGTCTGGTAGAAAACATTTGAAATACAAATATCTCACAAAAGACCTGTACCAAGATATACAAAGAACTCTTATAACTCAAAAATAAGAAAATGATGACCCAACTTTAAAAACAGGCAAGTGATGTGGCCAGGTGTTTCCCAAAAGAAGACGTATGAATGACCGATAGCACACGAAAAGGTGATCAGTGTCGTCAGTTATCAGAGACCTGTAATGAGACACGCTACCTAAGCTCTAGAATGTTTAAAATTGAAAAGACAAATCGTATCAAATGTGAGAGAGAGGGTGGAACAGCTGAAACTCATACTTTTTCATACATTGTCAGTGGAAATATAAAATGATACAATCACTTTGGAAAACAGTTTGGCATTTTCTTATAAAGTTAAACTATACTTACATACATACCAATGATTTCACTCTGTATTACTTGAGAGAAGTGAAAATATGGCCATCCAGACTTGTAAACAGAGGCTCACTGAGACTCCACTGATCTGGATGAAACAGCACACTTATCCATAATATCCCCAAATTGGAAACAACTAAAATATCCACCAACAGGTGAATAGATACACAAATTATGGTATATCCATGCAATGGACTAATACTCTGTAATAAAAAGGAACAAACTGTATGTAATATGCAATGACAGGGATGAATCCCACAAACTATGCTGAGAAAAGGAAACCAGACGCAAAGATTAGGTGCCATATGATTCACTTATAGGAAATTCTAGAATTCTCAACAGTGGATGATTTTGTCCCCCAGGGGACATTTGGAAATATCTGGAAACATTTTCCGTTGTCCCAAGTTGGGATATCAATTGGCCTCTGGTGAGTAGAGGCCAGGGATGCTGCCAAACCACCTGCAGTGCACAAGGCAGACCTCCACAGCAAAGAAGTATCCCACCCAAAGTGTCAATAGTGCCAAAGTTGAGAACCCTGGGCCAAACCAATCCACAGTGACAAAACAGCCTGGTGCTTACCACGGGCTGGGGGTGAGAAAGTGAGGGCTGATTGCAAAGGAACACATGAGTGAAGAAAATGCTAGTGGTACAAGGAAGCATTTTGTCTTTTGCAAATTATATCTCAATAAAATTGATTTTTAGAAAAACGACCGTACATGCTCATGCTACCCCTAAACACTTGTTTGTTGTTCCCCTCCATCAGGTTGCTAAAAGGGCATGGATTGACCCTCTAGAAATTACTCTGAGCAAACCTTGCTGCAGTGAAGGTATGTATTTTCTTTACCAGATGGGACCTTATATACAGCAATTAGGAAACTCCTCACTTCCCACAAAATTGAATCCATGTTTCCTAATTAGAATTTGAGGAGGGTGGAACTAGCAGAGGAGCAAGAACAAAGACATCTCCTAGTCAACCAACAGTATTATAGCACTATCCTGTTACACACATACCTGTGCATGCATACAGACGCATACGGGCAGACACTTGCACATGGCCATTTGCATGGCACTTGACACAAAGACAGCACATAAGTGTTAATAACCTTTGTCCCAATCCCATATTCTTTATGCTTTTATCCCTACATCCATTGATGTTTTAACAAGGCCAAAAGACTCTTTAACCTTTTAGCTAAGGCGCAGCCTTTTGGAATGAAGGCCTTGTGAGGAGAAGGCAGCTTCTATGGGAATCCTCTCAGAAACTGTGCAGTTTTGGAGTCCTTTTCGGTGGAGTGCTAGAGCCAACTCTCACGGGCTTATGAGAGCTGAGTGTGTGCAACTCTTCCAAACTCACAGTTCGGGCTGGTGGTTTGAAATCGATCGTGCTGGGAGTATTTACACCATGGAAATTGGCAAATGCTACAAATCGGGGCTTGTTCCCCTGGAGAGCTGGTTGTTAAATTTTGCCAGCACATTACGGCCTCTGACTCAGAAAGAAATGAAATTCATACAGAAGAGAGAATGTCCATGGGTGTGAGCATGGACATTGTGGTTTGGAATTCATGATTTTTCCTCTTGTGTCATAAAGACAGTTGCAACTGCCCTGAAGATCCATCTTCCCATGGGGGGAAAAAAAAAGCTGAGGGGGTTAGGGGAGGGGAGAGTCTGGATATACTCCATATAATGTTTTAAAAGAAAATTGTAACTGATAGCATGGGGACTTCTGGTTAAACAAAACACGGTGTTTAGTTGAAAACCCTATTCTTGTATTGGAATAAAGCTAAATGGGAGTATAGAGTTGGGTGAGATCTTAGCCATGTTCTCAAAGGAAGGACAGAGAAGCCCCAACTTAGGGGGGGCCGGGCCACAGCCTGTGTGTGATGTGTTTTCAGATGGTTCCTAGTCCTGCAACAGCCCAGAGAAGACAGAGGCGCTTTGCTCAAGGCTGGGCTGAACCTTACTCACTGGCCGCTCTTCTAAGCAAGCGAGGCCTGGGCAGATGGCGGCAAACATTCCCCAGAGACCAGAGTTTCCTATGAGTGGTGGCTCTGCCCTGAGCTATCTTTCACTTTCTGGGGGCCAGCTTGGCCTGTGAGGTAAACGTCACTTCTTCCTGACATGGGGAACAAGGAGATGGGCCAGATGCTCCAAGTATGGCTCAGTCAATATCAGCAAAACCGAGGCCTTGGAGGTGGGAGCCATAGAGAGTTCTATGGCTGGTGGGCTCTCCGGGAATTTCTTTAGCTCATCTTTAAAATGTGATTTTTCTTTTTCCTCCCCAAGGAATAGTGTTGGGTCACTACAAGATACTGGCGCGTGTCCCTGGGCTGGGAAATCAGACCTGGAAAGGGGAAGGCCTTCTGCGAGCCCCATCGGAGGGTGGGTGCTGGGGATAAGCTGTCTGCATCCCAGGAAAACAGGAGGAGCAGAGAGAGGAGGCGAGCCGGCAGCCAGCAGCCCTGCTGGGCAAGCCAGAGCGGGCCCAGAATCCAGGCCACAGCCCTCATCTGCCCTGGGCTCACGGTGGGAGGCCCAGAGGTGCAGCCCCCAGCCTCCAGCAGGGCCGCAGAGGACAACCTGCTCTCCAGGGCGGCGCTGGGGAGGAGCCCACTCCCTGCACCGCCTGCTTCCTCTGATAGTGGGACTTTAAAAACTTGATCAAAAAAAAAAAAATTAAAAAAGAAAAGGAAAAAAGAAAGGCAAGAAAGCACAAAAGAGCAGGCGGGGGGCGAGGAGGGGGGAACCGTAGGTAGGAATCAATGAAGCCTTTAAACCTTCCACGCTGCAAAGGCCTGCGTTTCTCTGTTGTCTTTGGGAGCCTGCTGAATGGCTGGGAAACTGTTTTTAATAAACAAGAGTTCAAACGCTGAGTCTCCGTAGCCAACAGTCACGCCTTAAACTCTAAACTTTACATGAAAACTCTCCCAGTCCCTTTGAACTCTCCTTCCCTCTCCGACAGAGCATTCCAGTGTTTATGCATTTTTCGAGATTGCTGGCAGGATCGCGAGGCGCTTTGAATACTTTCCCTCTCTTTAGCAATCTCCTGCCTTCAGAACCCATTAATGCCCTACTCAGCAACATCAAGGTAATGCTTTGAAGTCCCTTCTGGCTACAGGCCTCTCGCACTCTTTGGTTACTGTGCAATCAAATAATTAAATGGATTCTCAGGGAAAAAAAAAATCATTCTTTTCCTTGGTAATTAAACACTCCAGGTTGGACAGGAGCGCTGGGTTGCCAAGGGAGTGAGAATCTATAAAGACTCCAAGCCCAGAAGTCTTTGCTTGTGGCCCCCGGGGAGAAAAATAATAACAAGAAAGTCAGCTCCGTCCCCGCTTCCCTCCCCGCGCTGGCAGCTCCCCTGGCCCGCCCCCCCCCGGGGCTGGGGGCGGGCGACGGCCCGGGTGGGGGTCGCGGGCGGGGGCGCTGGGGGGCGGGGCCCTCTCCCGGCCAAAGTCGGCTCGTCGGAGATTGCAGCTGCTGCGGGGCAGGGACCCGGCTCTGCCCCTCGCCCTGGGCACTTACGCTCCTAAGAAGGCAGAAGCGGGGCAGGAAGAGGAGGGCTGAGATGCAGGGAGGGAGGGCAAGAGATGGGAGAAAGGAGCCGGAGGGAGAAGGAAGGGGAAAGAGAGGGAGGAGGAAGAGGGATGCAGAAGGTGGAAAGAGGGACGGGGAGAACGAGGGAGGGAAGGGGAGAAGCCGAGGAAGGAGGGGGAGAAGGGGTGAGGGAGGAGAGGATGGGGGAGGAGAAGGACTGTTCAGGTAGCAGCTGTAGCTACTGGTTTTTGTCTCTCCGTCTTCCATGCCTCCACCAGGGTTGGCTTCTCCCAGAACAAATGATCCCCCTTCAGCTGGGGTAGAGCCCCAACCGGGAAGAGCCCAAGGCACCCTCCGCCTGCTCCACCTTGATACCTCAACTCCTGCCTCTTCTTTCCCACCTCTTGCCTTTGCCCGGACTGTTCGCTCCCCCAATCCCCTGGCCATTCTCAGGACCCTGCAAGTCTCAGCTCCGCAGTGTCCTTCCTCTGGGGAGCCCAAGCGATGTGGTCCTTGCTCTGGGTCTCCCGACAAGCTTTATCCAATCAGCTTCTCACAGGGAATCCTAATCTCTCAACTGGGGGTCTTCATTGCCTGCGTCCCCACCCCTACCCCCAGCCCTCCCAGGCGCGGGTGAGGCTGGCAATGAGGGTGATGGACAGAGGAGAGTGAAAGTGGGCCTAGATCCTAAGATCACCTTAAATAACGGCCATTATATACCCTACGCTTTGGCTGTGAGCATCTAAAGGTGGCATCCTCCGTGACTTGAATTTGCAGCATCTCTTCATTACTGCCTTCTTGTATTTCAAAGTGGCCAATGTCCCCTCTTAGACCTGTCTCTCCCCATTTTGGGCCATGTAATGTACACAACTGAACCTCCAGGAACTTGGCCTTGAGAATACATTTTCCCCCACCTCTACCCCGGGAGGGACAGGAGCCGTATTAATGGTCAGAATTATTTTGGTTGGGCATGACAAAAACCCAAGTCAAATTAACTTAAGCGAAAAAGGGATGATGAGATTTATTGACTCACGAGGCTGGGCTTTTTGGAGCAGTAGAATCTGAGTGATCTGAGTAGATCTGAGTGATCCAAGTGATGTCATCAGGACTTAGTGGATCTTTTTCTCCGCCTCCACCCTGCCCTGTTATGGCTCTGGTTTCCTTTTTGTCAGCTTTAACCTCAAGTAGAAGCTTTTCACACCGTGGCCCCCAGAAGCTCCAGGATTTTGTTCTAACATCTTAGAAGCTTCAATAGAAAGAGAACACCTTCTTCTCTGAATTCCCGGCATAAGTCCCAGGGCTGACTCTCACTGGACCAACTTAAGTCACGTGTCCATCCCTGAACCAATGGTGGTAGCCAAAGTGACGGAATGTACTAATTGGCAGATCATGTGCCCGTCTTTGTAGCTGAGGGGTGTTCCCCAGAGGAGAGCCAAGGTGCTGCTATCAGGAGATGAAAATGCAGAGGTTGGGCCGGCTAATACAACCGATGACCACTGCAGGAACAAATCTCACTGGTGCCATTTATGGAGAATCTCAGAGGGAGGTGGCTGGGAAGACACAATGTGGTGAAAGGGCGGAGAGAAACCAGGATCAGAAACAAGACTTCATCAGATCTGGTACAAAGGTGGAAGGCGTGGAGCAGTGGAACCAGGTGAGTAGCACACAAGCCAAGCAGGTGACTGAGGAACAGGACCTACTGAAAGGTAAGGGGCAGGGCAAGGCAGGCAAGAACTCCAAGCCCATTTCTGTCCCAGTCCAGAATTATACAATTCCTGGGGGGTCAGGAGCCGCCCCTACGCTTAGCCTGCTTCCTGTTAGAAAAGGTGGAGGAATCATGGAAGGTTGGGACAGTGATGGAGGCAGTTTGCAGCAACATCCACGAAATCTGCTTGAAACAATGAAAGTCTTCACACATGGAGAGGTTTATCCTGAAAAATTATGGGATGCTCAGAATACTTTATTGAGCAATACTCATATATTGGAAGGAAACATACCAAAATATGATCAGTTGGTGTCTCTGGGTAGTGGGATTACACGTAAATTTCTTTGTCTTCTTTATAATTCTATGTGTTTTTCAAATTTTCTACCATAACCATTTATTTTTATAGTCAGGAACAATACAAATTAAAGGGAAAAAATTCCTAAGCTGCTCATATCAAACGCTCTGGAAGCCAACTTTTCACTATCATAATCTACTTGTCCATGTATTTCATTTTCTCACCATTTCTCTGTTCCTCACCCTGGGGACCTGCCTGTCTCTCACTCTGAACATTGGCCTCTGGTTGGAAGCAGGTGGCCGAAGCAGTCTTGCCTGCTTTCAAGCGAGGTTGGGATGGTGTCTCTGCTTCTCCAGGCTGAGGCTGGGTCTGGAAGCCTGGGCCGTGGTTCCCACTGGGCCTGGCCACCGCTGAGGGGCCAGGGCTCAGATGTACAGCAGCTGTGACCTCCCCCAGCTACAGCCACCCCCCTCTCTTGCCCCCTGGGCTTCTTCAGGCAGGATGAATGAACAACAAAGGCCTGTGGCCATCTCAGCCACTTCAAGAATTGGGTGTCATCTGGAGGATGTGTCAGCCCAAAGCTTTTATGTTGACAAGCCATGTTGATAAGAAGACTAATTGCTTCTTGCTTCAGCCCACCAAGTGCTCAACAATGATTCACAAATCATTGATACAATTGATTATTACAAATGACTTTACCCTCGTGGAAACAGACATTCATGCACTCGTTGCCTGATTAGGGATGGGAGCTGACACTCAGTTTATAAACAAGGTCCCAGACAGAACAGAATCTTCCCCCCAAAAGTCCATAAGACCCCCAGCAACCAGGTAGTTAATCCCTCCCCTTGGAAAAAATATGGTGGAATCACACTCACAGGCCGGCGCCAAACTCAGAATCCCGGAGAGGAGGAGATTGGACAGCTGGAGGAGGAGGCAGCCTCCAGGCCAGAAGGTATCGAAAATCCATGGAAGGGACATAGCTTTATATTCTCTGCTGGAAATCTTGGGAGACAGAGAGTCCGTAATTTCTCCCAATGACTGAGCTGTTTCTGGGTTTTATACCCTGGTGACTGAGATAGTCTTTGGAGGGAACATTGTGTCTCCTGCTTTTCATCCTGTTTTGCCTTCCATGATCACAGAGGGAAACGCTCAGATCCTCCTAGCGTCGTCTTCAGCTGGGCAAAGACGGGCAACTTGGATTATCCAGTTTGGCCCGGGGCAGGTAGAAATGAAAACTAGGGCTGTGTGTAGTGGTCAGGCTAGAGTGTGCCCCGGAAAAGCTGGCTCAGTCTGCTCGTTTAGGTGGAGGGAGGCAGGCAGGGAAGACGTGGTTACTGAAGTGATGGGCAGGGAGGGGGTGGACCGAGGGGGTGGACTGATGTCTTACACGTGGCAATAGCAAGTTTCTCCTTGAGGTCATGCTTCAAGTTTTTCCTTTTGAAAGATTTGTGCTTTTCTCTTTCTGTTAGGGCAGAGAAAATGACAGGTGTGACAATTGAATCAGTCTTGGAGACAGCGCTCTAGATAGTTGTCATGGGTTGAGTTGTGTCTGCCCAAAAAGATATGGCGAAATCCCGTGTGACCTTATTTGGACATAAAGTCTTTGCAGATTTAACCAAGTTAAGATAAGGCCAAGAGGGTGGGCCCTATGATCCAATATGGCTGATGTCCTTGTGAGAAGAAGAGATTAGGGACGCAGACATGTCCAGAGGGAGCTCGGTATGAAGGGACACAGGGCGGAGGCCACATGAAGACTGGCACTACCCTGCCACGAGCCAAGGAATGTTTGGGGCCACCAGCAGGTGGAAGAGGGAAGGAAGGCTCCTTCCCCCATAGGTTTCAGAAGGGGCGTAGCCCTGTTGACGCCTTGACCTCAGACTCCCAGCCTCCAGAACTGTGAGTCAATGAATTTCTGTTGTTCTAAGCCACTCAGTTTAGGCTACTTTGTTATGGCAGCTGGAGGGAACTAATACAGTATTTTAAATAGAAAGTAAATTAATAGAATTAGGTGCTTAGAATTTTTTTTAAAGAGTCGACAGAATAGGCCTAGGCTGAGCCTTTGGTCATGACTTCCAAAACCCTCTGTTCAAACAAGGGCGCTCAACAGTATAATTTGGGCTAAAGTCGAGCTTGAGAAAAGGGAGCAAAGTCAGATACGGGGTTAAGGAGGGTAGGTGTGGTCACAGGGTGTCTGGGTGAATTTCACCTGGCGCTTTCTATATCACTCAGGGTGACTTTATATCTGTGACGCTTTTGTCTATGGAGATCTGAGCCATAGGCCTTACTCTCGCAGTAGCTTACAACGCAGGGGAGGAAAAGAAAAAAAAACTAGCAGAAGTGAGCACAGGCTGAGGGGCCTGAGAGATGCCGGCGTCCTCGGGGGTTCTGAGCCGGAAGCCCGGGGAGGGCAGGAAGGAGCGTGGGGGCTTCAGCTGGGCCTGGCACGGCACAGGTGAGAGGAAGGAGGGAGGAGCCCAGGGGGTGGGGCTTGGCGGGCCACGGTGGCAGCTGACACGTCCACGACTCTAAGAGCTCTGCACACCTTAGCAACCTCCATTGGTGCCATGACGGACATTCATGGCGATCCTCATTTCACAAAGAGGTAAATCAAAGTGGAGAGAGGTTCATTGCTCAAGGCTACCCGGCTAACAGGTGCAAAGAATACCAGAAAGGCAGGCCCGGCCCAGACGGAGGCAAGCCTTGAGCATTCAGGCTCCAGACTTAAATTGATGGCACAAACATGGCTTGGGAGTCACACATGTGCCAGGCACTGGAGACTCAAAGACAAACAAGTTACCTCCTCAGACAGTCTGGCAGGATGTGGCCAAACCCCTAAAAAGAACCTTCGAGCCAGCAATTCTACATGAAAAACCTTCAACCCAATAATTAAAGACTATTTAGCTATGAATATTGAGGGAGACGTGAAGACGTATGAAGATTTAGCTGGGAAGATGTCATTACAACGTTGTTTATAATTGCAGAATTTGGAAACCATATAAATGTCCAATTATAAGCAGTTAAATACAATTCAGCCATGTGTTTAAGTCATGTTGTAGAATATAGAAAAATATTTATTGGTGCAGAAATATGCCAATGATATATTCTAGAATAAAAAATGCAGATTGCAAAATATATACTATGTGATCCTGGGCGTGCTCGTGTGTGTATATTTAAATCTGGAAGGATGCTGGAAAATGTCAATGGGGTTATCTTAGGTTATATTACTATGGACAATTCTTATTTTCTGCTGTTGCTTCTATTTCATAAATATTACTAATAATTGAGTACCTGTTAGGTATCATGTGCCATTCCAGGTGTTAAACACAGTGGGGAATAAAATATATTTACTTCCTGCCTCATGGATGAATAAGTAAGCAATGAAATCATTACAATGTGGTTACAAGTTAGAACATACAGGGAAAGAAATGAAGTTCTGCCATGAAGAGGATCAGGCAGCAACATACATAGATCCCGTGGTCAGAGAGGACCTCTGACATTTAAATCAAGACCTGAAGGCTGAAAGGAGACAACCTCAGAGGAAGGGCTGAGGGAGGGCGTGTGCTTGGCAGAGGGACATGCATCTATCTGCAAAGGCCCTGAGCAGCAGAGACTTTAGGGGAACGAGGTCAGTGTGGATGGAGCACAGGGGGTTTATTTTCAGAACTGGACAGTGGGTGAAACCCTGTTCACGGGGCATTTGTTCTAGCTGTGGCAGATCCTTTCAAAACACCCCCTACCTACACGTTTCCTAAGTTGCATGACCTAAGGTCCTGTGCAAACTTTCCCCTGTTTGGAACCAGAGACTGTACCCCAGCAGGTCGGCTCCCTGAAATAATTCTGGTAATAGCCAACATTTACCAAAATGCCCTTTTTTTTTTTTTTTTTTTTGGTGGTGGTGACGGTGCTTTTGTTTTTGTTTTTAAACCAAATTGCTACCACCCACTTCCTTGGAGTAGAGGCTCGCTTTCATATCAGATTTCTAGGAAATGTGGTTGATAAAGTAATAATTGCTGAGAAGGGTGTCATTCACTCTTACAAACCTTCTATGTAATTTGGGGAGTTTTTGTACAACCAAATTATATACTAAAGGTAAAAAAACAGAAACATTTTTCTTCAAAAAACAAAAACAACTTTACCCAATTTTTCAAATAGACTGTAATATTTTCTTGGGGGTAATTGCCAATTTCCTTCTCTCTGACAGCATGATTACAGTCTCAGCATTTTCTGGGGTGGGGAGAATAAAATGAGATCCTTTCTCCAAAGCCCCACATTTCAAACTCTTCCACACAAACGGTCACCCTGGGTCAGAGTCTACATAGAATTTCCAAGTACTGTATAAGGTCCTGGACTTGACAGAGAAAAATCTGAAGATGCTTTGTAGGGGGGGAGGCCAAAGGTTGGCTCCAGCTGAAAGTCCGTTTTCAAATCAAGCAACCTGCAAACCCGCTCGCCCTCTATCGTCTTGGTTCTGAGCCAGGTGCAAGAAAGAGGGCAGGATACCAGCCCCCGACCCCACGGTGAGGCAGGAAGGGTGTGAATTGTGAAGGGTGGGATTTCCACACGAGGAGCGAATCACAAGGGGGGAGGCCCTGGGCGAGGGCCCCGCAGCAACTCTAGAAAGAGGACACAGTTATTATCCTCATTGAATAGGTGAGGAAACGGCGGCTCCCGACATGACACGGCTCCAAGTAGACACAAAGCCAGGTCTGCCCAACCCAGTCTGCTCTTGACCTCTAATTACCTGGTTAAGAATTAATCAGATAGATAAGGCCATGAAGTCTAAACTACATGAATCCTGGTGGAAGCTGGAGGAGTTTGGGAAGGGGAAGGTCAGAGAAAGATGGAGCAACACAGACATCACCTGGAGGTGGGGACATGCAGATCCCGGCCATCTGGACAGTGGGACTGGAGCACTCCCAAGCTCCCCCGCGAGACCAGTACTGGGCGTCCTCAGACCACACTAGTGAGGGCTGGAGGAGGGAGGAAGGGTTTCTGGAAAAGCTGGATCTTAAATGATTTCGGGACAGGGAAGGGAGGAACTGACAGCCCAAACCATGGGTTTCAGCATCTTCTTTTGAAGAAAAGATCCCTTTAAGAATCTAATAAAACTATAGACCCTCCCCTCAGAGGAAGGCATGCACAGGTGATTCTGCAAACAATATCAAGAGCTCACAAATCCCAGAAGCACATCCACATCAAGTTAAGAGCCTCTAATTGTTAAAATGCGAGAGAAGCAGAGAAATGGGCCCCTCTTAGAAGGGGTAGTCGTGTATCGTTCCAAAATATAAAAGGAACTCCTTCAACTCAACAACAAGAAATCTAACAACCCAACTTTAAAATGGGCTAAAGACTTAATAGATATTTCTCCAAAGAAGACATACAAATGGCCAACAGCTATGTGAAAAGATGCTCAACATCACTAAGCATCAGGGAAATGCAAATCCAAACCACAATGAGGTATCAACTTGTACCTAGTGGGATGGCTATTTTCAAAAAAACAAAAGACAGCAAGTGTTGAGGAGGTTGTGGAGAAATTGGAACTCTTGTATACGGTTAGTGGGAATGCAAACTGGTGCAACCGCTAAGGAAAATAGTATGGAGATTCCGCAAAATATTCTTCAAAGCAACATTTGATCCAGCAATCCCACTTCTGGGTATTTGTCAGAAAGAATGGAAATCAGAATCTTGAAGCGATATTAGCACTCCCATGTTTACTGCAGTGTAAGTGTCTGCGGATGGATGGATGGATCAGGAAATGTGGGATATACACAATGGAATACCACTGAGCCTTAAGAAAGGAAGTGCTGCCATTTGTGACATGGAGGAACCCAGATGACATTATGCTAAGTGAAATAAGCCAGGCACAGAAGGACAAAGATGGCATGATTCCACTTATATGAGGTATCTAAATAGTCAAACTCTTAGAGAGTAAAATGGTAGCTGCCAGGGGCTGGAGGGCGAGAGTAATGAGTTGCTAGTCAATGGCATGAAGTCTCAATTATGCAAAGAAGTAAGTTCTAGATACCCACTCTAAAACATTGTCTCTATAGTGAACAATATTGTAAATTTAAGAGGACAGATCTCATGTTAAGTGTTCTTACCACAATGAAATTCAAACAAAAGAGGTAGGCACATGAGTGATCTAGCTCACTCTCTCTCACAAATGCAGCTGAGATGCCAAGTACTTGCCACAGCCACCCAGACTGCAGTGCTGGGACTGGAGCCCAGGTTTGTCAGAGCCCCGGGTCCTTGTGCCCTGCTGTGAGCCCCCATTCCAGCCAGGAGGGGAAGGGTACAGCAACTGCATCATTAGGATCAAGTTCAAGGAATCAGAGCCCTCCTCGGACCCCTGTCGGCTCCCACACACCCTTGTCTCCTCGAGGAAGGTGACCTGGACTCTCCTGCAGCCTGGACCACTTGGAACACTGCTCCATGCTGAGGCTGCTCAGGTCAAGCCCATCCCTACCCCACGTGGCCAGGACCCTGCCCTGGCTCTATCCTGTCAGCTTGACGCCCATCAGATCCACTGCAGAGCCCGATTTCATGAAAACTCAGCACTCAAGTCAAAGCTGACTGCCATCATGGACCCTTTATGTTTCCAAAGGGGTCTTGCTGGGACTCCTATAAACAGACCTGCTCTCCCAGATCTGAATACAGCCCGGCATCCTGAGAGCTCAACGCAGGGGGAGGGCACCCGAGTGCTGCATGCTGAGGGCCTGCAGCCCTCCTCAGGCACATGAAGCACACTGTCCACTGAAAGGTGCAGAAACTGCCTTTGTCACCTCCTCCTGAGCCACCTGCTTGCTATTATCGGCACCTTACCAGCCCAGAGCCTCACCAATGGCCCAGAAAAAAACGATCAGATGAGGTTAATGATTGGCCTTGCTGATCGGATCTCAGAAAAGGGATGGTGGCTGGCTAGCATTGACCTTAAGTTCGCTGGCTCCCCATGGACATTCCAGGTCAGCAAACCCACTTTCCCAGGGGCTTCTCACTTCTGAGACACCTCCTGAAATGCAAGCACTCCTGGCAGGATCCCATCTCAGTCTCGTATCACCTGCACTACGTGGCTGGGCCGTACACAATCCGCCTGGCAGGAACAGGCTGAACGTAGGTAGTAGAGGGAAGACGACCTCCGAGGGCCTGTTGTCTACAGCCTGCTCTGTGACCAAAGCCTCAGCCGGGAGTCTGGTGATTTTGAGGAAACGGCTTTACAAAACCCGCGGGCAGGTCCAGATCAGGTAAGGGGTCGTGCTCAGGGATGGGCTGGAGAAGGTGGGAAAAGGAGCACAGACGTTCACATACCAAAGGGGTCCCAGGCTCTGCTCCCACCCAGAGGATTCAAAGACGAGGCCAATGTTTTGAAAAATATAAAATTTTAATAAAGGCTACATCTCTTAATTACAATAATTATTGTACCAAGTAATTTTCCTTAAATGAACTCTTTATAATGCATAATTTACAGTATAAGTAGAACAAAATGCCATGACAAAAGTCATTGAGTACAAGACTTGTAATAAAAAGGCATAAAATATATTTATACATAAACCCCTTTCAAAAAACAAGGGAAAGCTCGAGCCCTCAATATAGGGCGACACACGGAGTGGCCCCCGTGCAGGTACAGGTACTGTACTGATTTAAAGTCAAGCACTAGAGATAGTGGATTAATACTCTTTTGCCGTACACTATATACAGACGTATAGTACAAGGAACGATGGCAAACAGAATGCACAGATTAACTTAACACGAAACCCGGACATGGAAGTGAAGGTGTGTGGGGGAAAGGTGCTGCTAGGTCTCCCACAGCTGTTCGCTTCTCTGCGGGGCAGGGGGTAGTTTCCTGAATGGCTGTGGTCCAAAGACTAATTAAAAAAAACACAAACAACAAAAACCAACAAACTGTCATTTCAATAAAAGCACAAGCTTGAACCACAAGGTAGTGATTCTGGCGGCCGCAGCCCCTGGGCCCTGGGCCTCGGGGGAGGCTACAAGGTGTGGCACCTCAGTCACAGGATGAATCTGGGGCCCGACAGTGAGGCTGCCCCGGCCTGCTCTGCAGTGGGCCATCCCACCCAACAGGACAACCCCCAAAACGCTGATGATGTTGCAACATGGTCAACCCTCAAGACCTTTAAGACAAAATAGAGCAGCATGGGGGGGGGGGAATGCACCAATTTCTGCGTGTGTCAATGGTAGGGTACCATTTTAAAAAGTCTGTCTTCACTTGGAGAAATGCAGTGCAAAGCATAATTCCTCTTTTAAGGAAGAAATCATGAACGCACTCCTAGCTCAACTCCTAAGTTTAGATAGAACATTAAAACTTCCTCTCCCCACCTTCCACGTGTAAAGCAGCATATCCATAAACTGGGGGTGGGAATTGACTGTTCAATAAATATCGGTAAGGACTCCTGTCCAGGTAAGCTATACACAGTTTCTCTTAGTTTATGGATTTCAGATCCCTAGGAAGTCATATATTATGTATGGAAGTCTCTCAAATACAGTCAGCATCTTCAATAGCCAAGAGTGGTCATGTTTTTAATAAATAGTTCAGGCTTTTCTTATCTCAGTACCCAGCTCATGAATAATGAAAATCAGCCTCCCCCCACCCTCCCGAAGACCCACTGGCCAATTCTTCCCTAGACTTTGTCTTCTTCATTGGTTTAACTTTCCTTCAATGTGTTTTGTTGCAGTCGCTCACGGCGAAGACGGGTCACGAGAACTTTGGGGCTCCACAGTTTGCCAAAGCCAGACCCGAGGGCTCAATCGATCCTCTCCACTTTGCCCAGAATCCTGCCCTCGTACATCGGGAGCACGGTCTCGTCGTCCCAGACCTCTTCAAAGACTGCTCCACAGGCAAACTCATCGCTTGCTTTTTTGAAGTAATACCTTAGAAGGAAAACCAGAAAAGCTTCTTGGTAAATGCGTCTTTCACACTGTTTAAAAGAACAGTATGCCAACATGGAGGACTAAGGTTTCTTAGGAATCTGCTACGGCAGGTGTGTGTGTGACTTACTGCCCATATCTGAGTTAAGATGGCAACTGGGCTGGCAAGACCACACAGAACAGGAGGGGTGGGAGGAAGGCTGGGCACCCTCTGGGCAACGGCCTAGGCTGAACCTGCCACCTGCAAGCGACTGAGGCTGCAGTCTTCAGCCCAGAACTTCCACTGTCACCCAATACACACACTGTGAAAAGCAGAGTTGCTTTTCTCCCACTTTTTCTTGGGGTTGGGGGATGGAGGGAGAAAGGGAAAGGCAAGTGCCTGGAGTTCATTTGTAGCAACAGCCAAGAGGGTCCCTCAAGGAGACCCTGGACTCAGCTCCAGGCTCAGCCAGCCTGAACCGGTAACCTGCAGGAGTCTGCACACGGTGGACTTCAGACAATTTAATCAGTCCGGAGGCCTCTAGCCCTGCCCACCCCCCAGTGCCCAAGTGCCAACACTCCATGCAGGCACGCGGGAGGCAGGCCAGCCCCACGCTGCTTCCTGGGGATGCGAACAGACAGCACCCGCCCCCATGACACCCTCCCCTCTTCTCATCTGCCTCCTCTCCCAGCCTACCCCTCCAGGGTCAAACACCAAAGGCCCTTCTATTATGCCCGTTGATTAAAGGCTCCTTTTATCCCACCCCAGCGTTCTTTCTTCTAAGGCTGTTTAATTGTACAGATGCAGATGCCCGGCCTCTCTCAGGAGTGTCACGTTTGGAAACAACTGCTGTCCTCGCGGGCCAGGCCTACCCCCAAACCCCTCCTGAGGAAATTAAGCTGAGGGCCTCTTCCTTCCCAGTCCCCAGCAAGGGAGACCCCTCAGACGGATTAAACTCGCCCCTGCAAACTGTCATTTCCAGCCCATAAAGGCCACTCACAGAGGGAAGGTCACGGCCCCTGGGGGGGCGAAGAGCGCCTGAAAACATTTCATTGTGTCTCAGGGTTACGGTTGGTTTTTGTTTTTGTCTTTTCTCTTAAAAAAAAATTAACTCCCCTTGGTTAGAGCTAAATTTTTTTCCTCTTTAATGAAGGCAAGCCAAATACTTTCATAGGAGATAAGGCTAAATAAAGCGAAACAGCTGGGTTTAGTCAAGGTCCTTTGTTTTTAGCATTCCTGGCTGAGCTAACGCATCGGGGTGAACAGCACAGCTCGGATGGGTCACAGCTGAAAACGCTTCATGTCAGGGGGTCAAGATGTTTGGGGGAGCCTGAGCGGAGACGTGAGAAAATGGGAAAGGGCCCTGTGGACGGGAGACCCTGGACAGCAAGGAAAAAGCCACTTTTCCAAATAATCTCAACCCCAATGCCACCCTCAGACCCCTGGGCACCCAGCTCCAACCCCACTAGAGCTTTCCAAGCTGGGCTTCTGCAGCATCTCTGGGCAAACACTCGAGGACCTTTTCCATAATTGCAGCCTCTTCCCAAGAGGAGAGAGGCAACACTCTCTCGGCCCCACCCTCAGGACTTCAAACATGCTGCGCTGCCTTCATTTTCTCCAAGAAACGGGCTTTTCCACTGCAACATGCTCTGTGTGGCAAACTTTGCTTTCTTCTGACATCTGGCACCAATCGCGTCTGGCACATCTGGAGGGACTGTTTGCTTTTTGAACCCCTGCCATCTTGAGATTACTCAACGCATCCCAGGTCCCCACCCCAACCCCCACCCCCACTCCACAGCCCCAACCTCGTTGGGCTTTTTTATTGGGGGGGGGGGTGTGTGCAAAGTAAGCAGTTGGAACACCAGCCCTGCTGGGAGGGCGAGGCATGACACCCTGTGCCCCCCACCCCCAGGAGGGCACTGAGTCCCGCTCAGGCCCTGCAGAGATAAGGCGGCTGCAGGGGCCTTCCCACAGCCTGATCCAATCAGGAAAGAATTTGAGAGTCGACCATTTGTGCAAGTCTTTGTGCATTAAAGGGGAGGCCAGGGCTTCAAAGCCAGGCTTATTAAGTGTGCCTCAGGAAAAAAAAAATCAGAGCCAGATGTGGCCAGAGTGGCTGAGCGAGGCACCTTCCCTGCGAGCTCATACTCAGCGCTCCGTGGTTCTTCTCCCCGAAGGTCACCTGCAGTTCCACTCAAAGTCCGGCCGAGTCAAAGCCGAGACCAAGATGAATCCCTAGAGGGGCGCACTTGTGTAATTAGTTCCACCGGGTATCTTTTCAAGATAAAAAAGAAGAAGAAAAAGAAGACAGGTCTGTTCCCCAAACCCTTTGATACCGTTTCAGGATCATCTCTGCCCAGGTGTAAAAGGGAAAGATCTAGGCCTAACTACACGCCCTGCCAGTCAATCACCTGCAGGGTCTCAGCCCAACCTCCGTCCCTTCCTCCTGCAAAAGGAATCACTTTTGGCCCCGCCCAAACTAACTCCCAGATGAAGGCAGCTGGCAAAGTTCCACAGGGCCTGCTCTGGAGGAGAGGGTGTCTCAGCTCCCAGCAGGCGGACTCACTGACGTCCGGGAGCTGGTGCCCACCTGGAAGGTGTACTACTCAGCGTTCTCCACCCGCATCCCCTGACTCCAGAAGCGGGGATGGGGTGACATGGACTGTGGTCCCACACAGGGTCCAGGCACACAATCGAGGAAGTGGCACCCTCTCTCGGGTATAGACCCCAAGAGCGAGCACCTCCTTAAACTGGCTGCCCTGGGAGCCTTCGCTCGTCTCCCCCGGTCCCAGCCCAGTGCCCGGCAGCCCACGGTCTGACTGGAGCAGCATCCACGTGTTCCCTGGGGTGAAAGCCACGGAGAAGGGCCAGGGAGGACTCTGGATGAACTGAGGCAGAGTCATCTCCTGCCCGCATTAAGAGGACAGTGTGTGAGAACTGGTCCACGGCCGGCCCTAACCCTCCTCAGCTCTGGAGTCCTCTTGAGGGCCCTGCAAGCCCAGTGTGGGGCTTTCTCAAGGGCACCTCCACTCCGCAGATGAGGAAAGAAGGCCCAGAGGGTAAGTTCCCTTCCCAAGGCCCCTGCAGGGAGAAGAAAACAGTGAGGCCCAGGCAGGAAGAGTGGCCAGCTCTATTCACCCTGTGCCCACCCACGAGTCCGGCCCCTTCTTTGTTATGGACAAAGGCGCATCCCTGCTTCCAATGACCCGTAAATCCCAGGAGATAGCTCTTTAGGCAAAAAGGCAGAGTAAGAAAAACACTGCCATTTCCTAGCCATGCTCTCTGCTCTTCTGGGCCTTCAATGTGGAGGTCTCTCCCAAACCCCAGCCCAGAGGACTGAGGTGCTTTCAGGCCCTCCCTCCTGACCAGTCTGTCTTTCTCTCCCCTCAACACATGTCCCTCAATTTCAGGCAGAGCCTCCACCCCGAGCCCCAAACAGTGGCTCCTTTTCTTCTGAGTCTTGTTCACCTGGTGGAAAAAGCCCAGCCAGGTCCCCAGAGAACCCCCCAAGTAGCCTCCCTCTCAGGGCAGCTGCTGCGTTACTGCTGTGAGCGGTCAGAGCAGACAGGAAATGAGAAGGAGCGGAAATGTGCCCAGCAGCCCCTCCACCGGCTCCCCAGGCACCTCCTCGGCCCCTCCCAGGTCTGCTCAGGCCAGGGGATCTACTCCAGGCTCTGGCTCTTGGTTCTAAGCAAACAAACTCTAGAGCAGAAGAAAGCCACAGGACTCTTACCTATAATTTCCCTTTTTGCTGAGCTGCTCTTTAAAGTGGCCCAGGGTCAAGCTCTGAGCCTTCAGCATCCTCCTGTATGGAATTTCTTCTCCACAGAAAAAGTAAGTGACGACCAACTCATTGGCCTGGAGGGCATGGACACCTGCCAGTTTCTTTGGCTCTTTGTGACTGAAAGCAAGATGGAATGCAACAAGTTCAGCATTTTAAAGCAGACACACATCTAAAGCAAACACATACACATGTACACAAGGGACAGGGTATCCGAGCACTGAGGCTGCAGCCTATCAGCTCAAAGGAGGCTTGGGGCAGGGCCCCTTATCACAGAAGCAACCACCTGTGGGGGACACCCAGTGCAATCCCACGTGATCTGCATGGAGCATGCAGGAAGGGACGATTTCCTTTTGGTTGTACAAACTAGTATCATTTCCCCCACTGCCACCAAATAGGGCACCAAATGGTAGCAGCCCCTTTCAGGTTAGCATAAATGGGGCACTCGCCAACGAAGACCAAAGAGGAGAAATTATCACAGAGCTGCAGGGGCTCACCCCGTCCAAGGAATAGTGTAGCGACAAACCCAGAGCAGGGCCCCTCCAGGGATGACATGACTGCAGAACACCTGAAGCCCACCCGTCATTCTGGCAGAACAGACACAGCTAAAAGGGGGTTACCCCATAGTCATCTCCCTGCCCCTTTTATTCTGAGTTTTTGTAGAGTGGCTTAAAAAAAACAAGCTGCTGGCCTGGATAGCTGGTAGACTTAAAGTCAACCAATTAAAACAATGAAAGGGACCAGGGAGGGGGCCTCCTCAGGACTTCAAACATTGCTGCTCACAGCTCAGGAGGAAGAGGCTAAGGAAACAAACCCTTTTGTTAGACATCGTAGATCTCTTTAACAGATTTCTTTTTAAATGCACCATCCTATAATTATCCTGGGCAGGCTTCTCAATCCACTTCACAAAAGTGTAAATTTACGAAAAGAATCGTTGCCTAATTTAAGGAAAACGTTCTGTTTTTTGTAAGCAAAAACACAAACACGGTCCTCTCCATCTCTGCAATGGTGGAGAATCATCTTTCCGCTTAGGGGTGACAAAGATGTTTCTGGTACTGCCAACTTGCAAGACGAATGGTGACAACTTTCCCATCCAGATTTGGGGTCCCTTTTACCCATCTGTTAATGGCTTCATGTCCCAGCTTTTAATTGATGTGGGCCCAGAAAAACTTGTGCTAGAATGCCTTTTCCAATACACATAGGTTTTCCATGGATGGCAACATCTGTGTTTACTGCTCCTCATCACTAGCATTAAAGTCAAGGTGATTTTATATACCAAAAAAAAGTTTTGTAAAAATGCAACTTCAGATAGTGAAAACCCTGACACATAAACCGTTCAGATTTCAGTAATGCCAGGTGAAGTCACTCACTCTTCTGGAGCCAGACATGGGTTGGAGAAGGGCGTGGCTCCTGCCTGAACAGTGCCCGAGTGGTTCCTGTCTCTCTGCTGACTGGCCACACAGCACCTGAGGACACAGCCAGGGTGAGGAATTTAGAGACGCACTGTCATCCCCAGAGCAACTGGGAAGCAGACGGACAATTACTCTCTTTGGCCTCCTGAAGAGACACGGACTCAGTGTCCATCCCTTTGGAGACCCAACCAAGGCCCTATGTCAACAACTGCTGGAGGACTGGAAGGCGTCCTGGGAACAGCCATCCTAAGCCCTCCTGAGAGCCCAAGACAGGACACTCCCAGCTGCAGCAAAGGGGGCTCTTTGATTCTCCACCAGTCATGGCTTCTTATACACTCATCTAACCAGCCTTAAATGAGCAAGACATTTATAAGGAATGGGATTTGTAAGGAATTACTGAAATTCATTCTCCTACCTCTAGGCATGACTTGCCTAACAAACAGGTCCTGGCAGAATGAACATAACTAAAGAAAACAATTTCTAGAAGGTGAAAAGGAGAATCTTACTCAGCCAGAAGTAATTGCTCCTCTCTGAGGGTTTGAGACCCTGGCAGAAAAGAAAGGCCCTCCCCACTAACAACAGACGAGGTCTCCAACTCAAACCCAATCCCTGCATTAATCTCTGACCCCTCGCTTCCACTCACCGCTGCTTTGGGGGCTTTGACACCTCAGCTAGCCTGCGGCAGGCCTCCTCCAGCTGAGCCAGAGTGTTGGGTGGGGTCAGGGGAGGCATCGCAGGGTCCTGGGTAAACGGGTGGGCACGGGGGGTAGTGCGGGGGTGCCCACTGTTGGCCCCCCACAGATGGTGCCGGCCGGCTCGTTCACCTGGGGACACTCGGGCAGACTCCAAGGGGTAAGCCTTTTTTGTGCTTTGGGCACTGAACAAGGAATGAGAGAGAGAGAGAGAAAGCAGAAGGAAAGAAATTGGGTTAGAAAAACTGGAAAATGTGATTTCAATAGAAACTTGTCTATTCTGCTCTGAGAGAGAGAGGGAGAGAAGAAAAAAATAACTACCATAACACGAACAGGGGTTGTTGCCAAAACATGACATTTTTGTGGTCTGCTCAGTCCAACGTTTAATATTAAGATGGCAGGAGCAAACAGTCACACTTGTTTTCGGCCGACTGCAAAAATAGCCATCCCCACAATGCCTCCGTACTGAGTGCCCACGACCCCCGCGGCCGCAGCGGCGGCAGGCAGTGTTTACCTATGGGGCTTGGGCTTGCTCTGCCGCTCACTCTCCAGCATCCACTGCCAGACATCCTGGGACCTGTCTCCTTCCTCCCCGGGAAGCTGCAGGGCCCCAGCTCCGCCGGGGGCCCCTCCTTCCCTGGCGGGCAGGGCCAGGCCCGGCTCCGTGCCTTTCCCATTTCGTTTGGGCAAGGTACTGCCTCTGCTGCCGCTGTGGGGAACCAAGAACCACACCCAACCCAGAGACCGGTTAAATCTAAATCTCCAGGACTCCTTGAATCAAACAATCGGGCAAATGAGGGGCAATGACACCAAAGACCCATGCACCTGCTCCCCACCCCCCACCTGTATCATCCCGCCGTGCCCTCTGCCTCCCTCCTGGAAGCTTAACGCCTGTGCCGTACACCCCACCTCACACCTGCCCAGGGCTCTGGCTGGGAGACAAACCCCACCCGGGACCCTACGGTCTTCCCGACACCTACCCAAACTGCTCGCCTGGCATGGGCTCCAGAGCCTTGGGGTGGCTCTTGCATTTCGAATAGCAGTAAAACTCGGTGCCCCCAGGGCAGAAGCAGCGCACCCTCTGTGTGGCTTCCGCCTCGATCTCCTCCTTGGTCTTGGGGACGGCGTGGTGATGGATGTAGTGGTGGTGGACGTGCTTCGTCGTCTGCTTGGTCACGAAGCCCTTGCCCCCCAGGAGCGGGCAGGCGCCGGGCGATGGCGCCGTGGGGGGCAGCTTGCCCCCGGGCGGGAGGAGGGGGTGGTACTGCTGGTGGTGGTGGTGGTGGTCCGGGGAGCGGGAGCGGGGGCTGTAGCGGCCCATGCCCGGCGACTGGCAGCCCGGGGTCTTGAGGACCCTGGACAGGTGGTCGTCCAGGATCGTCTGTGGGTCCTCCTCGTAGCTGCCGGAGGGCAGGAGGGAGAGGGGGTGCTGGGCGGGCGCCCCGTCCCGCGAGCTCGCCGCGAGCTCCGGCCCCTCCTTCTCTTCATCCTGGAAGGGAAGGCAGCAGGAGCGGAAGTGACCCAGGGAGCAGCAGGGACAGACATAAGCCACGGGGTCGCACCCGTTGGCCCGCAGCGCGCGCACGCACGCACGTACACGCGCACGCACGCACGCACACGCATGCGCACACGCGGCGGGCAGAGGGCCAAGGCGCGCTACCTCTCGGATCTGCTGCAAGCGCTCGTCCAGGCTGTGGCGGCTCTCCAGCTCCAGCTTCAGCTTCTCCAGCCTTGCGATCAGCTCGGCCGCGAAGGTGGCAGGTTCCACGGGGGTCATCTCCTTGGGCAGGCGGTGGGTTCTCTACGGGACACGGGCAGGAAAGGCACAAGGCACGTTTAGCAGGCCTGGTGGGCGGCGGCGGCGGCGGCGGCGGCTTGGCCAGAGCTTCGCGGGCCCGGCGCGGGCCGCGTCCCCATGTTTGGGTGGAGAGCGGATGGCGGCGGCCTGGGCTGCTCAGGACTTTTATGCGCCGGCACCGTGGCCTCATGGAGAGCCATGGGCCCCACCAGCGTTTGCCTTGGGCAGGAGCAGTTGGTCGCACTCCGAGAGGCCCTGCTTGTTCTCTCTGTAGTACAACCAGCCCATCAGTAGCTACTCTGAAGTAGAAAATCTTCAAAGACTGTTGTCAAACATCAAAAAAAAAAAAAAAAAAAAAAACCGGCAGCCCTCTGAGGTGGAGAACGGAGAGACCAACTCAAGGAATAAAAAGTAGAGTCTAAACAGAAAGGGAGTTGGAAATTTAAAAAAATAAGATTGGAAAGGAGGTGGGAGGGAGGAAAAGGGAAAAAAAGGGAAGTCAAACGGCTCCGGATCAGAGAAGAAGTGGTAATTTATTTCCTGGCCGCACACTGCGCACCTTTGAGGTGGTGTTGTCTCAACACTGTCCTCGATCTCCCTCGTTTTTCTCCTTCCCTCCTCCCTATCTCTTTGTACAGAAAATGAAGAAAGCTGCTGCAGGCTAGTAGCAGAACACTGCTGAGCTTGGCTGCCTGAAGCTGATCTATCAAGGGAAAAGGGAACATCTCCAAATCAAGTGCAGAATATAAAAAAGCACCGAGAATGCCTGCCAAAAGCAGCAAACAGAGAGAACCCCCGCTGCCCAGCTTTCTGTCCTTTTCCTGTCATCTCGCTCCCTCCACCCAGCCCCCCACCTCTCCAGTTGTTCTACCTCCTTCTTCCTCATCTCCCTCTTGCTTTGACCCTTTCTTTGGGGTGGGGTGGGGGGAGCCGAAAGCCAACTGGCAAAGGCCAGCACCTCCCCCAGCTGAAGAGATGGGCCTCGCCAGGGCAACCACTTAGCTGCAGACATGTGAGAGGGGAGAGAAAGGCCCCTATGTAGATAGACGGCCCTTCTCACACAGGCTGGCTCCACGCAGCCCCGGATCAAAGTGCTGCCTGATGGAGAAAGTCGATTTGCACACCCCAGGACAAAATCATCTAATTTACAAGCTTGGGCGATAGAACTTTTCTTTGTTAACACATATATTCCCCCAGTCAAAAAAACCCCCAAATAATGTCATCAATACTTGTATTTGTAGGGGGAGGTCCCTAGAAAAGCAATTTTAATATGCTAATTTTAAGACAAGGTTAAGTCTGCGCTTGTCTGTGTGAAGAGCTTTCAGAAGAGCTACAGTTCATGCACTAATGCAACATGGGATTAGCAATTCAATGTGTTAATTTTCTAAACACAACGTAACCACACCAGTTGGATTCTCCGAAGCTGGCAGGAAGGATTCATAAACACCAGCTATAAGCTAGGTGCTCTCTTCCCCTCCCTGATCAACAGCATCCATGCAACCTGGATCTCAGGCTGTTGTAAGAAGCACAGCCCTAAAATGGGAATATAGACAGGGAAGCTCTCTTGTGTACAGGGACCATGTGCTGGCTGCTTTAGGGGACATGGAAATAAAAGGGGAGGTGTAAGAAAAGCCCTTCACCCACCAACTCAAAATCACAGGAAGAAGCTGCTCCTGGGATCCTCACTGCTAAACACTTCATTCATTCAACATTTGTGAGGCATACACAGGCTCAACAGCAGGTACTAAGCCAAGTTCTGGGGTTGGAAATAGACAAGACGAACAGCTGCCCTCCAAGGGCTTCAGAAGTCAAGAAGAGAAATGGCCAAGTAAATAGATAAATAGATGACTCAAATGACCCAGCCATGCAGTCAACACAAGATGTAAAATGTCTCAGGGATATGATTTTTCTTCCTCTAACCTCATTTATTCATTCAAATGTTTATTGAGCACTTATTATGTGTCAGGCACTATTCTAGTCTCTACAGATACATAATTTAACAGAACAGACAAAACTCCCTCCCCTCAGGGGGCTTCCATTCTAGGGGGAATGCAATGAGCCCATCATGCTAGAGAGAAGCATGGATCATCTCTTACCATTTCTTGCTTCTAGGAAGAAACTGCTTTGATTTCTTTCTCATAGAGAACTTTTTTGAATTCAGAAAATGTAAAGGTTCAAAAATTGGTCATCTTGGATCCCATAATCACATCACTTTGCTCAACATCACAACCCATGTAATGTCTCTTGTCCAGTTCCTCCTTTCTCTGCCTTTCCCAGAGGGGACCTTAGGTACTACTCCTTTCTACTTTCCCTATACTCCTCCCCCCCCCCCCCCCAACCTCTCATCCCTTTTCAGGACTCAGCATGGCAGGGAATGGCCACCTCCCCCATCCAGACTGTACTCACCGGGAAATGAGGTAGAGACACTTGGCCATTGGCCTTCACGCTGCGATGCATTTCTCTCTGGAGCTGTTTCTTACTCCCCACACGATAAGGAGGGATTCCATCTCTAAGGGAAAGAAAAAGGCAGAAGCCACAGGCTTACGAGGATGCTTTCAGCACCTGAGTTGACTCGCACGCCATCCTGAGATTCCACCAACAGACAGGGCCACACACTTCCATGGGGGTGTGTCACACATCTCCAGATGCCATCACTGTTCCCATAGGGAAGGCTCCATCCAAGATCAAATTGCCAAAAAAGCTTTAAATCCTGCCCATTAGTCATCTCTGGAAACCCGGCTCCCTCTTGGAAGCAGGAGCATCAACCTGGAAAGAGCTCAGTAACTCTCGTCTTAGAGCCCGGTTATGCTCCTCCCAGCCCAGGCACTGCAAAGGCTCCTGACCAGTGCCCCAGGGCCTTTGATCCTCCTGGCAGTCTATTACTACTGTAGCGTACTACCCCAGTGCAGGAAACCAGTGCCTTATGGGGAATACCAGGGAGAAGTTGTAGGGAGAGGGACCAAACCCACAGAGGGCTAAATCAGGCATTAGTGAGGTATTCATTATTCCCCAATAGTCAACCTCCCTATCATTCCCAATTTATTCTTTTGATAAACTACCACAAGGTGATTTACAAGAATAATATACAGTAAATCTTCTGGCTCCTTCCTTCCCTCACTCCAAACCCCACCACCCCCAACCAACAAATTCTCAAAGACACATGACCAATGTGGGCATAAAGAGAAAAGACCCTACTATGTGGTGTTCTGTGCAATTCATTTAAATACTTGAGCACCTACTATGTGCCAGACCTTGTTCTAGGCACTGGGCAGAACGGTAGACAAAGGGTATAAAAAAATCAAACACTGCCCTCATGAAGTTTATACTCTAATGGGGTGGCATAGGCAAGGAGCAAAATATACAGTATGTTGGAAGGTGGTAAGTACAGTGATAAAATACACAGCAGAAAAGGGGGAAAGAGAATCACTGGGGGTAGGGAAGTTGCAATTTTAAACTGGGGGTCAATGAAGTCCTCATTGAAAGGTGACCGTAAAGCAAAGACCTGAAGGAAGTATGGGTCCTTCATTATATTTTAAAAAACAAAACATGAGCAAGTGGAAGAAGTTTAAAAAAGAAAGCCTCCACTCCAACTAGTATTCACTAAACACATGACTGGGAGTTGCCATGACTTTTTTTCAAAAAGAATTTCCTTCTGAAAGCAGTAGAATGGTCAAGGTGTGACTATTTTCCCATTCATGTCCCTTCAGGAGGCCACTTATTTACGGAAGCCTCAGGATTCAAACACTTCCATAATGAATCATCCTTTGAGGCCGTAAATATTGAAATTAGGTGTTTGGCTATTTCCCTTTCCCTGGTGTTTGGGTCATCATAGGGTGGAAGGAAGAAAAACATCTTAGGCTTAAGCAGGAGGAGAAAACAGGCAATGCCTAAAAATACCAGGGAGCAGCCGGGAGTGACTGGTCGACCTAGTCACCAGCTCCTTATCTGTGATGCCCTAGAATTCCAAGTGGCTGCAGTTTCAGGAAGGCTGCTGACCAAGGCCAGAAAACAAGGCCACCAAGGGGACAACAAAGATTCCAGTAGATCAAGGAACCAATCTGCTAACCAAACCTTAGCTGAGGAGTAGACAGAGGATCATCACATTGAGAGGAGTGGGGAGGGGAAGGAAGAAATCGGCATCTAAAGCAAGAATTACACACAAGTGTGAGTCTTGCCCCAGAGAAAGTCGAGTGTGTGGCAGAGACAGCACTGTGGGAGGGTTAGCAGCTGGCTGGCCAGTGCCCATTAAGAACCACGTCCCCCAGTCAACCTGCTACCCATGGGGCCCAGCACTTGGCCAAGCCGTGACAGGCAGAGTAGGATAAAAGGTTCTAAGTCGTGCAACTTACTGAACCACCTAAAGATGATTTATCCAAACTTAGTGTTTTCACCTTGGGATAGTTTACTGGGCACAGGAGAAAACTGGACTTTCAAAAGCATGCCAGGCTTGACCAGCAACCAAATCCCACCTGAGGCGACGGACTGTGACCAGAGGTGGCCAGCTCCTGTGCACCAAGTTCCCACTGCGGGTCAGATGCTGGCTCACACGTCTGATGTGTAATCGGACTTCATTCTTACAAGAATCTTAACCACATTTCCCAGATGATCAGAAATGCTCAATAACTCGCCTGGAGTTACAGTCAGTACCAGTCAGATCCAGGGTCCAAACCCAAGCCACCACTGGACTCCAGAACAGGTGTCCTTAATTCGACAGCCTACACTCAAGGTCCTCGTTTCCAGAAGGCCCTCCCAGCCCCTGCCAGAGGAATCAAGCTTCCTGATGGGCTCAACGTGGAGGTGCCGTTTCCTAAGGTCCAAGGAGTCACCTGACATTCTGAAGAGATGAATGGGAAATCTCTGGAATGTTCTGGAAAGTCCTTCCCCACCACTTCGTACTCACTGGCTATGGGACATGCCAGGTGGTTCCCAAGGTGTGATGAATATCCCTCTCTCACCTAAAATCTCTGTGGGGTGGCGGGTTGCACAGATTGGGTCTCATGCTAGTCTAACTAAATTCTGCTGCTCTGGGAAGGCAAGACAATGTCCATGCCCCTCTCCTGACCAGCTTCTCTTCCTGGGCCTTAAGAGAGTGTGGATGGCTCTGTTCTAGGCCTCTCCTGATAATCTTGGGGGACAGGAGTCAAGCATCCCATGGACCCCACCATGACACAAGTGACATAATTCTCCAAGAGTCTTGGAAGAGTTCCCCATCCATCCCTTCCGAGACTCCATCTGAGGTTTCCACTAGTAGCCTTCACTCTTTTCTCCTTTCTTTCCTCTCAGATGGAAATCAGTGGTAAAGCTTTTATACCTTTTTCTTTCTCCATATAAGGTAGAAAAAGAAAAGGAGGGAACTGAGGGGAGCAGGTCACTGCCAAATTGAAGGCAAGGGGAAGAAATGATTTCAAGAGCACCCCCCCAACACACACCCAACACACCCAGGCAGGTGGAGGATCAAACTGCAGGAAAGACAACTCGTGAGCAGAGTAGAAAAGGGAGATTTCAGCGTGCAGAGGCTCAGAAAGGCTTAACAGGTGTCTTCAAGGAAATGTGGCTTTAATTCCCCCCAGTCAAGAATCTTCTTCCAAAACAGCCCCTCATTCCAAAAGGGGGCCTCTTTTTTTTTATTCAAGCTCTAAAAGCCTATGCTCAGTTTCCTGGCTGCTCAAGCCTGTGGGCTGGAGAGCACCAGAGTTTTGGTCCCTATACAGTCTCCTTTAATTATAAACATTTTAGCTAACGAGCCGCTGCTGGGCCCAGCTGTTTCTGGGGAGCGTGGGTTTTGAAGTGTGGACTCCACTTAGCTGCCATTTGAGCCGAGCCAATTAGCTTAGCCTTTTGACTCCACCATGCCCGACCTAACCTGAATGTCGTTTTCTGGCAGCTTTGAAATAGCAGACTCATGTGCACATGCGTCCACTTGCATCTTCATTTGGCAGCCACTCTGAAGGCAGCCTCTGATCACAGCCAACATCAAAAGCCTGGTTTGTAAGAGAAGGTAATATTTGAAGTTCACTTGGATGCACTTCCTGGTGTCCAAAGTAGACCCCCATAAATAAGATATAAAGAAATAAAAATAAATAAAATAACTCATGACACCCCCTGCATGGAATGCAAGGAAATCATCTTGTGCTGATTTGGGGACACTCGGAGCAGAAGCAACCTGCAAATGTGGCTGATCCTGATTGGGAGAGCAGCTCCTCTAAAACAGAAAAGACAGAGTAACCACGAGGGTATGCTTGGGTGGCAAAGAGCCCGCTGCTTCGCATGTCTTCATCCCTTTGCTCTAACCTAGGCCCTGCAGTCCTCCTGCCTGCAGTGCTCCAAGGATCAGGCTTTGGGATTTTGCCGAGTGTCTGGCAGTTAACATTCAAAAAAAAATTTTTTTTAAGCCATTTCTTCCGAGAATGCAGGTTTCAGAGTAACAGGCTCATAAAACAGCTTTTTCAGAGGCCTGTGTTGGAGACCCAAATCCCCAGCCATCTTTAACAGGGCTTTTTACTTAGCCGGAAAACAGAAGTCAGCACTGGGCTTTGGGAGAAGGCAGTGATTTCTTTAAAGCCTCTGCCTGTTCTGCACGTCCAGGCCCGGCGTGCAGCTCCCTGGAATAACCAAGTGCAGGCCAGCCCCGTCCCAACCTCTACCCAGGCCTCTTGCAAAGGCCCCCGGGACTTAATTGGTTCTGTCGCAAATGAGACGATTGCTTCCCTGGGCTTGTGTCTAATGAACTCCAACCTTCTGGAGTCTATTGAAGGCTGCCTGTGACCCCCTCTATCCTCCTCAACCCCTCCCTAGTCCTGTCCCCTCCCCAACTCCCAGCGGGGCAGCCAGGCCCCCTCCCCAGCCCCTCTCAGCCCGCGCTGGCCATTGTGAGGAGGAGAAACAGCCAGGGCTCTTTTCATGCTTTATGGGGCGCTCCTATTCATTTGTTCAAGGAAATTTCAAAGGGGCCTGCTACCCTCTTATCCCCTCTAAGCTTCCCCAGATGAACAATGGGCTGAAAGCGATTCAGTTCAGCTTTTCATCCCCCACACACTTTATTTCTCGCCCAGCGCTGCTCTCATCTGCACGGGCGCACAATTGGCAGAGCTCTGAAGAGGGGTCTAATCCCAGCCCTGGGAATCCCGGGTGACCGCCCAACACTGGGCAGATCACACACACCCAGGGCCAGCCGACCAGAGAACACTCCAAGTAGCCAAGTGTGTTCAGCAGAAGAGACCCCCATGCCTGGCACCCAATGGCAGTTTGAGACCCACGGGAGCCTCTAAATGCAAACAAGCCCCCATCCAACAGGCTTTTGGTTCTGGAGACTCTTTTGTCCCCCACCATAGGCAGTATGACACAACTCTCAAGAGATGGCGATCTCACACTGGTGCCAAATACACTCCCAGTTGGTATAAAACGCCCAGGTGGCTACAACTGTGACAGTCAATCTGACACCTGCCCACTTGTCTGGGAGAGGGCTCAGAGCCACCCAACACCACAAACCATCGGTCTCTGGGCCTCACAGGGACTTTCTCTTGGCTTCCTGGTTTACTCGTTTTCGATCCAAGGCAGCTACACCCCAGGATGGGCTTATAACGCCCAGAGGTTCTGCCACCAGCATCCCAAGGGAATCTGTGTCCCATTTGGAAGTTGCTGAGAGGGGTTTGCCCCTTTCTGTCTCCATCAGAGTGGACATCACTGGCCTACGCACCAACCCTTGCAACCAAGAACAGGTGACTGGCACAGGTAACCTTTTTGATCCCTCAAAGTGGCTTTCCCATGCTTCAAGTCCAAAGTGCTTCAGCTAAACAGGGAAGGGTGACAGCTGTAAGATCAACTCTAAATAAAATTGAGAAAATTTTGCTTCTGGGAAGGGAATAAAAGAGGAGGAGTAAATAAAGCGGAGGCTGCAGGGGAGGATTTAGAACTTACTCTCTTCTACCCCACCCCGCCCCAGTTAAGAAAAGGCAGTCTGATCACTAACAAAACTAAAGGAAACCCAGAGTGGCTCAAAGGTGTCAAACCAACTGGTCCTATTAACATATCTCCTGTTGAAAGTGGTCATGCTTGGGGGAGGAGCCCAGCGGGCAAAGGGTGGGCCTACGTCTGGCCTGGGTCTGAGGCCTGTCTCAGCCACGAATGGACAAGGAAGCACTGGGTCTTACTGCCTAAGTCACAAGTACCTGCCTACCTTTCTGATTGGGTCTTGTGAGGATCAAACAGAAGCAAGTGTGGGACTGCACCCAAGTTATCTCATCATGAACCCAGAATAACACCCCCGTGATGGGGACTGAAATGCAGCCAAGGACCAGGAAGCAAGCCAAAAACAGTCTCTAAGAAAACTAAACAGAAGCCTTATAGTCTTAAGTCAACTACATTGACTTAGGAGATTCACTCAATGCCTTCATTCAATTCCAACTTACTCTCATTTTACACGTAACACTAGGACTCCCATGCAATCCACAAGTTAGCCAATGCCGCAGGAGTAATGCTTGCTAGGAGCAAGCACAAAGACAATACATGACAGCAGGCAGGACGACAAAGAGAAAAGAGGAGAAAACTATTTTAAAGGGGAGAAGGGCCAATACGTATAGGGACGGATAAACCAATACAACCTCATAGCCTTTGAGATAAATGCTACAACAAAGTATAAAAAGCCAGAGCTTGATATTAATTATTCAGATAATCAAGAAGTAAATTTTGCCTTGTCTAATACTACTCCATAAAGACAGGGCAAAACATACTGTAAGAAATATGCCCATCAAAGGATAATTTTTTTTCATGTATGGATACTTTTAAGAGTTCAGTGAATATGGAAAACCCACCCTGAAACCTCTCGTTTCTCCACACTGGATGAAAGATGTGTACCTTACTCTATTTTCATTAATGCCAAAATGCTATTCTTTCATTAAAATGGAACCTTTTTCACCTTAAGGCTCTCTCTCCCTTTACTAACAAGGGAATTTGAGGTAACATAATAAAAGCCACCAAGAAAACAAAGAGTCCTAAACTCACTTCATCAACTTTCCCTCCAACAGGTCCCATGCCACAGGCCCAGCAACAGGACATTGGCCAATGGAAACCAGATAGTTTCCAACAAACTAGAAGAACAGATGGTCCAGTTTCAGGAAGCTAAAGGAACAGACTTTAAATAAGTATGTCAGAACTTACACAGCTCAATGGGTTTGCTTTTCAAAATTATTCCCTTAGCAGGTGAAATTCCAACTCCAAAACATTTGATGAAGCCTTTAAAGACCATTTCTGGAACTGTGGTTCTCAACTGGGTGCTGGGGGAGAAAAGCCTGTGGGGAGTTTCAGCCATGCCCAGGCTCTCCTGAATCAAACCCTCAAAGGGCGGCAGGAGATGGGACACCAGCCCACCACTGCAAACACAGCCCCACGAGACTCATGGAGAACGCTGCTGTCTGTCCACAGAGGTTGCCACAGCTTGACTTCAAACGGCCGAAACGCAACGCATGATCTGGCCGGCCGGCCTCATCAGACCACCCCAATGGCTTGGATTATTTTAAAAAATCAAAGCCATCCATCTGCAGAAGATCCAAGATCAGACACTACTTGGGAAAGGGCTCCCACCCAGGGTCCCCAGCATCTGACAGGCAGAGTAGGCACTCCACCAGCACTTACTGAATGGAACCATGTCCTTGAGGATGTCAAAGTGGGAATGTTACACACAGTGGCCCTTTGGAGATTTCTGGCTTTCTGACCTCCACCCTGAATGCCTTTTCCTTCAAAAACAACGCACACCTAAGCACAACCCTTCTATTGCCGCCCTGTCTCCCGCCTGTTGGTTCTGCAGACAAGATACCTGGGTGTCAAGACCAGCCAAGCAATTGTTCCCACAGGGACAACCAGAAGATGACGACCAAAAAAAAAAAAAAAACAACATTTTTTTTTTAACTCAAGAAATTCACAGATACTCATCTTCACCTTCTAGTGTACTTTAGTTTTCTTCTGTTAAGGTATCATTCCCAACTTTCCTTTCAAAGCTCTAAACTTAACCTTCCCCAGACTAGCATGTCACCCTCCTTAACCAGCAGCACACCACTGTCATACTCCCCTCCCACCAAATAGATGTCCACACACACACAGGTGGGATTTGCAAAGCCAGGGGAGGCTGGCGGACGGTGGTGGTTCATACTCCCAGCCATGTACGGAGGGGACGCTGGAATACTCACACGCTGCTGTCTGTCATGGACATGGAATCATCAGTCAGTGCGTCACTGGATATCTCACTGTCGTTGGCGCTGGTGGCCGGTGCAAAGACGTAGCCAGAGCCTACATGATACGGATTAACAGGATCGCTCCTCTTGAAGGACCTATGGGAAAAGTATAGTAGCAGTTCAGTCACCGATCCTCACCAGAAACCCAGGTAAATAAGGTGACCCTAGGACAACTGAGTACAAAGTCCCACAATCTGTTCAATGCCAACCTGCTGCCAGGTCCCGCTGCTCAGCAGGGGCCACAGAGGGAGGCCTCCCGAGCCCCTGACTCGCCCTGAGGAGACAGCAGGCTGGGTTCCTTTGACCCCAAAAGTAGGCCTGCCAGGACAGAGTATGCCAGAGGCAGCCCAGGGATCCTATAAAATTCTAAATGCACACGCAGGAGGCAGGACCAGGACTCTGCTCTAGGAGGGGAGGCCATGGAATGAAAGAGGGAGACAAGTCAGTGAAGAGGTGTCTTTCTCCTCCCCACTCTGTATCCCAGCCTACACCGGAGGAATACACTTTTGGGGCCCCAAGACATCTGTTAGCTTAGTCTAGAGATATAAACAATTAGAGGCCTGGTGTGGCCTTCTCACTTTGACCCTGGACACACAGCAAGCAGGACAGATGGGACAGAAAAGTTCAAGACAGAATACAGGACTCCCACCCCACCCCTGAGCGGGCCTCTGCCGTGCCCCCCCCCCCAGGGCTGGCCAGGGCCAGTGGGATGAAATGAGCAGCACAGCTGTTTTAAAGGAAGGCCCAGGCCCCTCCTCTGGTGTCTCCAGCCCTTTTGTTTCAATGGCCTCTGGCTCCCCATTTTGCCCCCTTGATCTCTTCCCAGAACAACCAGTGTGCCCATCTCCTGCTGGGCCGCATGCCTCTTGTGTCACCAGTGAGGGACTTAGGCAGGGGGAGGGGCAGACAGGTTGGCAGACTGCAGGCAGGGACCCTCCTACAGCCCATTAAAGCCCAAAGTCGCAGGAGGCCTCGTTTACAAAGACCCTGGCATCCTCCACTGGTCCCACCAAGTCTAAGCCAGCAGCAAAGAAATCAGCTGGAGGAGAAGAGAAAGGCCGGGAAAAGAGAACATATTCTATGAGGCCACAGCAGCTGGTCTATAAAGATAGCCTTGGGGTTGGCAAATGACAGGGACCCATGAAAGGTCACAAGCAGTCATCTGCACTGTTCCCCAAGCTCCTGCTTGCTCACTATGTGCTGAACTCTGGGTGTATGCAGCCCCCCTCTTTGGTCTCCTGGGACCCATGGCCTGGTGGGGGCACATCACCATAATGTGGGGCTGTCATTAGGGAGGTGTACACAGTGCCCCTTTGTACACATCCACTCATGTACTGCTCACAGCCACCTGGGGAGAAGGAGCACAGCATGGTGCCCACACTACAGATGAGGCCCTTGGCGGTCCCACAAGTACAGCAGCC
The DNA here is from genome assembly GCF_020740605.2 of Lemur catta. Classification (NCBI taxonomy): domain Eukaryota; kingdom Metazoa; phylum Chordata; class Mammalia; order Primates; family Lemuridae; genus Lemur; species Lemur catta. The sequence goes on along the minus strand of NC_059142.1, from coordinate 46,707,901 downwards.
TGCCCTGGTCACACAGCTGGAACTGGTGGGCACAGACTGACTCGTCTAGCTCTCACACAACCCCTTTTTCTCTTAATTCAAAGTCTAGCCTCAACATTTTAAAAAGTTCTTCTAGAATATGATGCAAAGGATGTTTCCAGCAGGGATGATTGGGGACGGCTCCCAGGGACAGATGGGAGCAAGGTGCACCATGATGGATGAGCAGGACTTTGAAGAGATGGCACCCAGGACTGGGGAAAGAGAAAGGCAGTGAAAAGCCCTCCCCAGAGTGGGAGAGGGGGTCTAACTAGCTGGGCTAAGAAGGCCTGGCAGAGACAAGGAAGGAAGTAGGTCTGTCGTGCAAGGCCAGAGTTGTCTTCACCAGATGGGGAGGGACCAGGAGGCCGGTGGACAGTGGGGGCGTGGGGGAGGGAGAACGTTCCCAGCAGCACATGGGATCCAAGGTGTGCCACCAGGTTGGACTGGAAGGAGGAGGTGCAGGCAGGGAGCCCAGTGAGAAGCTGTTGCCACAGTTTGGTGTGAGCGTGTCCACAGGGGAAGGTGGGGATGGAAAAGAAGGTGAGAGACACGGTCCCTGTCTTTAAGGAGGTTGTGTGCTCTTAGTTGGAGTCAGAAAACATACATGAAAAGTTCCAGTCAAAGTTTTTGGGGCAGAATGAACCCCTTTAACCCACCCAAGGAGGCAAACTGAGCCTGAAGCTGGCCAAGTGCTTGTCAGGGGCCACCCCGCTAGAGCTTCGGCCAGAGGAGCCGGACCTCAGCTGGGACCTCAATTCCATCCCACTGCACTAGGCTGTACCAGCGAGCCAGATCTTAGAAATGTGACGTGGGTGTAGAACTGACCAGAAGGTGCAAACCAGGAGTGCTGCACAGGAACCCATTCAACACTTTGACCAAGTGACTCTGAACTGTCACTTGGACACTCTGGCCCTGTTCCCTTATCTGCACAGGGCAGGAAGTCTCTGAATCCCCCAGGGTCTTTCGTGAAGATCGAAGGAGAATGGCAACATCTCCCATGGCTTGTTCCTGGTCCTTGTGTCCTTAATCTGGGACCCCCAGACACCAGAGAGGGAGAGAGGGGGGCAGCGAGAGTGAAGGAAAAGCAGTTCACTTTTCTGGGGACGAGAAAGCTGAGGGGTGATTCTGTTGATGAGGGAACTTAGAGGGAGCAGGATGGCTCTGCTCAGCGTCGTCCACCAAAGGCAGAACAAGAGAAGGCGGACTTCAAAAAAGAAAGAGAAAAGAAAAAAGAAAGCAGTTCTGAGTGGTCGGAGGAGATCCCTGGAGTGGATGGGGACAGGTTACGGTCTTTAAAATAGCCTGAAGTTGTGGGGGGCTGGGCGGGGCTACCGCCTCAGAACAAGACGGACAGGAGGACTTCTTCAGGGCCCCCTCCTGTCGCCAGGAATCCAGTGGTAAGGACATTCTGCAGACTCCTGGTAGAGACCTGAAATCGGAGGCTGAGAGCTGCTGCTGGTTTAGCTGATGGCCGGTGGGGCGAGGCCCAGCCTCCCTGGACGTGGGCGTCCACCTGAAAAACGGGCAGTTCAAACATGCCCATCTGCACCAACTTCTGTGTCCTCTAAAGGACACAGAGGCGTGATAATTTGGGGGAATCACAGGAAAACTCCAACAAACCAACCGCCAACAAAAACAGAGAGCTCCTGTTTTCTCAAATACCCAACTCATTTCTTTCACAGTATTTATCGTGACTTACAACTGCAGAGCACTGGTGTGTCTGCGTGTGGAATGCCAGTCCTGTGCCAGCAGACCGTGAGCCCTGTGAGGGACCAGCCCTGTCCTCTTCACACGCGTATCCCAATGCTGAAAGTAGTTGGTGGCACGTGGCAGAAGCTCAAAACTTTGCTGAAACTCCTTAAAAGGCCTAGGTCCATCAAATAGGTTGCTGAAAAGTTTTTTAGTCTAAGAGGCTTAGTACAAGATCAGAAAACCCAAAACAGCCTTAAACAGGATTCAAACACTCTTTCCATCCCTCCAGGCTTGTTATCTTGGTGGCATTAACACATCAACCATGTCTCCAATGTAAGAGTTATACTTCAACCTCCATGAGGAGAAAATGACTCAATAGAAATTCCTTCCTCCCCAGCAAAAAAGACACACAACTCAAAGCCCATGTGTGCTCACGCAGCTTTGTACTCGTCGTTCAACACACAGATCCCAAAATAAACTTGTCTCCCTTCACTTCCAAAATAGAGGACTACTGTGTGACCAGTAATTAAAAATGGAATGTACTGCTCTTAACTCAGTTGACTGCCATAAAGTACTTGGATTTTCCTACAATCATAACAAGACAGGGCAGGGTTGTGGGGAAAGACAGAAACTCAATTTTTAAGAACCCAGAACTTTGTCAAAAGCACCACATAATTTTAAGAAAATGGATTAGAGCTGTTTTCTTGTGATTACTTTAAAAAAAAAAAAAAGAAAGAAAGAAACTCGACCATGCTACAGTAATTGTACCCAGATGCTTTGATTATTTCTTCAGGACTGTTGTGCTCCCAGTTGCTGCAAGGATTTTAAATTCCTACAGGGAGCGGGGGCCTCTGGTTCAGATTTTGCACTGGGCGTGCATCCGCAGACCTAGTTTGCAACTTCAGTGTACAAAGGGTTTTCAGCTGTCAGGTAGCAGAGGCTCCTGCGACCTCGAGGGAAAGGTGATGTCTGCTGCTTTTTCCCCCAGCCCATCCTTGGCTCTTATCTTGATGAGAAGCTGTGGCCTGGCCCCCCCACATGCAAGAGGGGAGGCTCCATGCAGACAGCACCACAGAGAGCTGACCTCCAGGGGCCCTCTTCTGGGTCCCATCTCAAAACAGCGCAACTTAAAAAGTACTTGCTTCTCAGGCTGTGTGTTTAGGGCTTTCTAAGAGCCCTCTGGCAATGTACTCACAAAGTCACTGTCCAAAAGGCAACACCCTCTTCAACTGGCATTTTCTAAGGCAAGATCAAGGGGCACTCAGAGAGGGCCCGGGACTCAAACGGCGACTGAGCCTTTTGAAAACAGGCAAACTTGCAAGTGTATCTTAGCACACTGCCTTCATCAGAGCTTCCATCTCTAATTGCAGACTACTGCTTCCAGCATATCTTTCCTATGGCATCATTTTCTTTGATAATTGAAGCCAAGCTTGATTCCAATGGCTTCACACAAAAACGGGCCTCATCAGCGAGTTCTTTCAGGGAACAGGAAGCACTTGGAGCCAGCAGAGGGCCATCTGCCGGGCCCGACTGGTTTTAAGTGCGGCCAGAGCAGAGGGTGCAGCGACAGGCAGATGAGACCCGCCTTGGGCAGGAATACACAGGGTCCAGAGCAGAAAGGCGAGGGCACAGGGACCGCGCTCTGCGCGCCCCACACTGCATTCTCCTTCCCAAAATAAATGCTGGGCTGAGCGCCTAATCCCACCACCCCCTCTGCACACACCTCGACACTGTGCGTGTGTTTGTGTGCTGGGGTTTTTACACATGCTCTTACCAACAGGTTGCTTTTGCTCTAGGCTATTTATGGAGACCATGGAAAGCCCAGGCATCCCCCTCAAACCAGAGTCCTGCCCTCCAAGGATAATTCCTGCTCCTGCTCTTCCGTCCCAACTATTTATATTAAACCTGACACCAAATCAGTAAGGACACAAACAAGTCGTTAAAAACGAGGCTCCTTTGAGTGCCCAAGGTAAACACAGGGCTTGGAAGGCTGGCCAGTGCCCTGGGCATCCGGCTGCCAAAGCTCCTCTACAGCTGATTAAGAAAGATCCTCAGCACGACTCAAGACTTTCTGTTTCATTCATTGTACCAACTCATCTTGTGAAGCCCATCCCATACGCCAGGTACTCTGCACAGTGCATTAGTGTATGGGGCAGGGAAGGGGAGGACCTAAACCTAAGAGTTAGATGAGATCCCTACGTTCTAAGAACTAGCTGGAAAAGACAGACCTAAGTTCAACAAGTAGAAAAAGCGAAGCATGGGAAAGGGGCACACTAAAACCTTAAAAGGAAAAATGGGATAAATCCCAGAGTCACTCTTTGAAAGTGGTATCCCAACCTGGTTGCCCTTTTTATATTATCGTTATTAATTATACTAATTATAACACTTTACATCTGTTCAAAATGTTTCCCTGTTCAAAAGGCTTTCGTGTTTACTATTTTGATCCTAATAACAATCCTATGACATAGGCAGAAGGCATGGTGTCCACCCATTTTACAGATAGGCACATGGGGTTCAGAAAGGCTTCAGTGCAGGTAGTAAGTGGCAGCCTGGGCTGGACCCCAGGCCTTTGAATAACTCAGGACACTTCCCAATATACTGTACCTACACTCGGACACCTTGCATGTTAAAGTGAAATGAGATCGTCTGGATAGGTCTTAAATTCTGACAATGCCCAGTTAAGACATATGAGCGTCATGCAGTCCAGGTAAAATGCTTTATTTTCAGCTCCAACAGCGAGAGAAAGACCCCATGAATCCAGTATGGAAACTCTCAAGAGGTCAGGGAAGAGCTGTCATCTTGTTATCCATGGTGCCCGCAGTTCACAAGCATGAAGGCAGCACTGGGAAACAGGATTTTGCCCCTGCCTCCAGGATCTACCACAAAAGCTTCACGAGAGTAATCTCCAACAAATTCATCCTGGTAACACCCCAGATGAGGCCCCTGGCAGGGGGAGGAGGCAGGCGAGGCCGGGCCTCTGCTGCCCACCCACAAGGGGCGGAGCCTGGGGAGCGCTTTCTCGCCCAGGGCATCCAAACCACACACTGTGCTATTTACAAAGGTGACACTCTGGGTCCTGACAGTGGTAGACACAGAAGCCCCACTGTCGGAAGGCCCCTGGAGAAGCGGCCTTACCACAGGCCTTAAGTAGCCTGAGCTACGGCTGCCAAGCTGGAGGGCACGGAGGCCGCCAGAGGTTTACTCCAATGTTCCCATACTGGAGCAGGCAGCACCAGCAGGTGCCCAGCGACTGACCTGCTGCAGAGGCCAGACCCAGACTCTTCCTCCCAAACCACCTGAATCATAAGCATAAAGTCACTGAAACAAGTCCCGCATGTGATCCTGTGCTTCCCTGCAAACACCAACCCGTAGGCGCAGACCAGATGTCAGAGTGCGGGCAAATTGTTCCCAGAGCTGTAAGAGCGCCCCCTGGTGGTTGGAGAACAAGCCCTTGCCCTCCTCTCAGGCAGTCAAACTCCCTTGGCCAACCCCTGAATCATGGCCTGCTGGGCTCAGCCCTGGCTACCCCAAGAGGCTCAAGATCAACTATCTGGTGCCTACCCTGCCTCCTGCTGCTGGACGCTGGGGGCCACACCCCACGGAGAGAGGGACATCTCCAGAGGCAGCTAGCAGATGGCATCCTGAGTCCCTAGCGCACAGGGAAATCCACATGGAGGGCAAGATAAGCCATTCAGATGGCAATCAGTGCTGCCTCCTCCCCGCCCCTGCATGTCACAAGCGACACCCTAGAATTAAGAGGGTCATTCTCCTCTCAGACATTTGGAAGTGGGGAGAGGGGGAGAAAGAGAAACACCCATTCTGACAAGACGTCTGAAGTTGCCTCCAAAGGTCAAGAATCTGTAAAGAACTATTTGTCTTTGAAGCCTCAGAGAGAAAGTACTCCAGGGCCCCAGTCCTCCCGTGCCAAGATCTCTTCTCCATCAGCACTAACAAAATAATCCACTGAGGTCTGACCCTTGGACTTGCAAGCATTTAAAACCTGGATTAATATAACAGCAGACTCTAAAGCTAAGAAGGGTCCTTCATTCGGGAAGGTCACAGGACCTTCCCTAGTTAGAACCCTTTCTTGCTGGGTAAATATCTAATTCTATAAAGGGAACCACGAGCTCAGTTGTTAAGCCTTGCTGGCTCTTATCTTAACAGAAAAGTTCAAAAGATCCCACTTACCCCTCAATGGGTGCACACGTTACTTCCTGCGCCTCCACCACAACTCAGCTGCCTCCCTAACTCGCTACTGATTAGTGCTGAAGTGACCCCTTCCAAAACCGGTGCTTAGTGGATCTGGTGACTCAGAGGCATCAAAAGCTGCTGTTCTCTCTCTCTCTCTCTCTCTCTCACTCTCACACACACACACACTCAACCCCTTCAAGACTCTAGCCCAGGATAATAAGTAACCCACATTAATGAATACTGCTTGCCACTGTTTGAAGTCAGCACTAGAAGACTGCAGGTATTTAGCTGTGTATGCATTGCTTTCCCCCCTTTAAACAGCAAAAAGCAAGATCAAAGAAAGGGTTCATGGCCAGTGGTCCTAGTTCTCAACAGACCTTGGGCAGCCTGCACAGCACATCCATCCATCCATCCATCCATCCTCCCTACTTAACTCAAAACATTGGCAAAGTCCACATCATCCGCCAAGCCTGACCCCACCAGCCCCTGCCAAAGTCTTACCTGTATCCACTTTCGACAGTTTCCGTGGACCTCATGCTCGCTGTAGCCCTCAGAGTTTTGCTGGACAAGCCAACCACAGTGGGCGAAAGTTTGCACTTGAAGTCGGCACAAGTCCACTCCTCTTCCTCATTTAAGGTGGGGAGATAGCCACACACGACCTTTAGGCTCCCCAGTCCCCCATTACTCATGTAAGCTGTGTTTTCTCCCCCACTCCTCACATATTCGAGGTATATATCAGAAGTCAAAAACATCTGGTAGGCATTTTCCTCCATCACCGACTGGATCTCGGTCTGTGCCTGGTCAAACATGATGGAATCAATCTGCTGCTTCTTGATGCCATCTCTTATGTAGGTCTTGGTGGCAGGTTTCAGCTGCTTGGAGACAATGCTGTTGTTCTCGATGTACCTTTTGTAGATTGCTTTGGCTACTCGTAAAGTTTTGGTATCCTTCAGGTTCATTTGCCTGAATCCATTGCAGGCAAACCAGAAGTCTAAGGTATCCACGCATTTCTCCCTCTCCAGGAAAGTCCGGAAGAGGTAAGCACCATCTTGATCGCCCAACAAGGAGTGCAAGGACTTGGTCCACCTGGTCAGAGGGGAATCTGGGGACGCCCGGCCCTCTGGCTCCCCCAACCCATCTTCATTCCGCCTGGTGTTGGAGGAGACAGGCATGGGTTTGGTGACCTGGCCCTTGCCCACCCCCAGCTGGCACGGTGGGGTCTCCCCTTCTTCGCCTGGAACTGGGGGCCGAGGGGCATCCTCACGGAAACTGCTGCTGGGGTCCGGGAGGCGAGTCACCAACACGGCGCTGCTCATGGTGAGGGAGCTCTTCTCACCGAGTTTGGGAATTCTTTTTTTTCTTCTTCCAGTTCCTCTCAGCAATCAGCGTGGTCTCTCTGTCTCTCTCAAGTCAGCAGGGGCTCATCTGAGCCTCCTCTCTGGAAAGAAAAGGAAGGGGGGAGGTGGGGAGAGAGAAAAGGGTATTGATCTAATCAAAACCAGATCTACCCAACATCAAAGCAAGAAAGTAAACAGGCTTTTCAACTCCTCAAATTCAAATCAAGCAACCCAGCTATCTGCGAGGTGCTCATCTAAAGTATCAGACGCTGCTTTTTCAAAGGCGAAATCTGAGCTCCCTGCACACTTGGGGGGGGCGGGGAGGGATGGGGAAGGTGAGATGAGAGCAAGGGTGGGGGGCAGCAGAAGGACTCGGGAGGTGTAAGACAACCTTCCAAAAACCCACTCGCCTGGGCGCACGCTGAGCAGCTCTGCCCGCACCTCCCCTCCCCCAATAGCATCAACTCCAAAGAAGCGCGCTCCCCGCCGCTGGGCTGTGTGCAGGTGAAACCAATTTCGGTAAATTTCCCCACTCGGCTCTGCACAGATAACTCGAGCTCCAAACGTGCCCTTCCCCGGCATCTGGTTCCCATTCCCCCCACCCCCTCCCTCTGCGCCCCCCCCTTCCCACTCCTTAAAAATTCAGAAGATCCTTGCCGAAAGAACCCGCCCAGCATAGGCGGAATGGGCTCCCGGACTCCCAGATTCGACATGCAAACCCCCTCCCCGCCCCAGAAGTAAATGTTCGCCGCGCGCCCCCACTCCCCCGCCGCGAATCCGTCTCAGTCTACACCTCTGTCTTTCCCGCTCCCCTAAACCAGAAACCAACTCACTCAGTCGAGACTTTGATCTTCAAACTTTGCGTGAGAGCCGAGAAGCCTCAGGACCCGCTGCCCCCGTCCACCCAACCCACGTCCCAGAGCCGCGAACCTTACAAAACCGGATCAGAAGCCGTCTCACGCTACTACTGCCCGTGCCAAGAATCCCAAACTCCACTGATCTCAAGCCTGTCTCCTTTTTCCAAAAGAAAAAGTCTTATCTAACCAATAAACATGCCGCGTTCCCTACCTAGCACGGGAAGGATCAAACGAGGAAGGGTAGGGGCGGCGAGGGGAACGGGGTGCGACCCAGGCGAGGAGTCGGATCCCGGGCCTGGGGAGGGTGCACGCCGCCCCCGGCGGAGCCTCTGGCCGCTGGGCTGGGCAACTCGGCCCGCGCAGCGGCGGGGCTGCCGGGAGCGCCGCGCTACCCGGCGGAGGGAAGGTGGGGCGGCCCCGTTACCTGGAAGACGAAGGCCGCTGAGGCCGGACTCGCATCTCCTCCGAGCCCCTCCGGCCAGGTCCCCCGGCCCAAATCCCGCCGAACGCCTCCAGAGCTCCGGCGAGCAGGCGGCGGGGCCAGAGCCCCGGGACGCGCCAGCAGCACCCCGAGACCCGGCAGGGGTCGGTCCCCTGCGCCGCCGCTCGCAGAGCCGCCCGCAGAAAAAGCACAGAAAGCAGCAACCCAGTCCAGAAATGGCGACGCGCGGAGTCTCTGCCTCTCCGCAAAAGGGGCCGGAGCGGCCGGGGGCGCGGGGCCCGGGCGGGGAGGAGGGACGCGAGGGACGCGGGGGACGCGGGCGCCCCGGGCTCGGGCCCGTCCTGCGCGCAGACTGAGCCTCTGCCACCGCTCTGGGCCCCTTAGCGCGGACCCGCGGGGAGGAGGGGAGCAGGGGAGGGGGAGAAGTAGGAGGAGAGGATGGGGCGGGGGTGGGGAGGAGGCGGGGGTAGGCAAGCGGGGGGCGCCGCCACCCTTTCATCCCACCTTCCAAAGACCCTTCCGCGCACACTCACACCCCGACTCACATCCATTAACTACCACAGCGACGCGACCCCCGGGGGGCATCTGCCTCCTCTCCGCCCCCTCCACTGCCGCCACTTGGAGAAGTCTCCCCGCTGAGCCCCCAGCCACCCGGCCCCCCTGCTGGGCAGGGGGCTCCCGCGCAGGGCGCGCGGGGCGGCCGGGCCAAGCCCCCCGGAGCGCTGGGCGCCCGGCCCGCCGCTCCCCTCCGCGCTGGCCCGGAGCGCGCCCTGAAATAGCCGGCCTGCCAACTTCAAAGGGCCGCCCCGCACATCAAAGCGCGCGGGCCGCCCGGCCGCCGCGGCCTCGGCACTCACCATTGATCCGCGCGCGCGCTCCGCGGCGAGACCTCGCAGGCGCCCCGGGCAGGGCCCCGGCCCCGGCCCCCGGCTCGGCTCTCGGCGGCAGCCCCGGGCCCCCCCGGGCCGGCCCCGGTGTCGGGGAACATGGGGAGTCGCGCGGCGGGGGAGGGGGTGCGGGGAAACAACAATCCCGGGATCGGAGCAAGATCCACCGGCCAGGAAGGGGGAGCGGTGCTCCCCGCCGCCCCTTTTATGCAAAAGACCCGAGTGGGCCTCCGCCCCCGCCGCGGCCGCCCCCGGCCCCTCCGGCCCCCGCCCGGCCGGGCTTTCAACACAGGTCCTGTTTCCAGCAGTCACTCGGCGCACCAAATGTCCTCCGGGCGCTTCCAACAAAAACTGCGCTGTGGATTTAACTGTGCACTTCAAAGGCGCGAGCCGAGTGCACGGTCCTGAAAGGGAGGTACGCGCCCGCCGCGCCCCGGGCCGTCCCCCGCGCCCCCGCCGCCCTCCGCGGGGCCGCCCGGCCCGCACCTCCCTCCGGGCCCGGCCTCCGCTCGGCCGGGCCGCCTCCCGGCCCCCGCGCCCGCGCCGCGGCTCGAAGCGACCTCGCCCCCTGCCCGAGGGGGGCTTTCTTTGAAGCGGCTCCGCGGGGGCCCAGCCTCCACCCCCACCTTTTACAGCAGGGCTTTCGGCGGGGGCGGCGGACGCCTCGGCCGCCCGGCGGCCCCGCAATCCAGGGCTCTGAGGGGCTATTTTTATTTCCCGGCTCTCGGGCTGTTACTGAGTTGCCAGGACCTTATCAAAGCGCGGCCGGCTCCAGCCGACTCCCCCGGGCCGGGCTCGGGGAGCCAGTGATCCCGCCGCGCCAATCACAGCCGCGCTCCGCAGGCCCGCGCCGCCCGCCTTAAAGGGACAGCGCCCCGCGCCCGCCCCGCCCCGCCCCGCCCCGCCCCCGCCGCACGCTCCGCTCCCGCGTTAACCCTTCCTCGGCCCCTCCTCCGCCCCCTGCCAGGCCCCCGCGCCCCGAGGGCGTTCTCAGCCCGAGTGCGGATTTCGTCTTTCAAGTTCTCGGGCCTCCCTCCCTGCCTGCCCTCGCCCTGCGCAGCTCCGGAGTGCAACAGTTTCTTGCAGCGTTATGGCCATCGCAAGAACTGCAAGCAAGCAGAATTTTTTTTTTTTTCTATCATCAAACACTTTTCTACCTCTATTCCAGTTTGCCTGGGAATTTGGGCTTGGAGGACCTTGTAAAAGGAGTTCTAGCCCTGGGATCTACTGGCAAAATGTCTTCCGGCGTACTGGCCCCGGACGCAGAGGGCATGTGCGTGCTTGCGCGTGTACCTGAGTGTGGGTAAATACAGAACTACGGTTTGTGGATGGGATGGTTTGCGTTGGTGGATGTGTGAAGATGGGGGTGTGAATCCGCCAGCACAGCTGGAGACGTTCCCTGACACGGGAGAAAGCATACCTCCATGCCATGAAGATCTGACCCCAACTTCCCCAACCCTCCCTGGCCATCACACCCCCACTGCGCACACATCGACCGTAATAACTGCATACTCACTACTCGCTTCCAGACGTCCCCTGTCCTCCCATATGTTACACGTTAAACAGATATGGAATGTCTCCTCCCTCGCACACGCACACGCGCAGCAGTTTTAATGTATTGAAAACTCCTCACCTCGTTGTCACCTTTGAATTCCTCCCACATTCCCCCCAAAATGTTTATAAGTCACAATCTTCTCTTCTCCTTTAAAATGAGGAAATATTCCACAAACCCAGAACGTCATTTATTTATTCATCTATTGCTATAGAATGATCCCTCATGTTATGAGCTAATTATTAAGTTTTCTTGCTTTTAAAAAAACATAAAAGTGTGAACCAAAGAGGTCTAAGAAGCGAAGGGCAGATCCCCAGCCTCCTCTGAGCTGTGCCAGGCTTTGCTCTCCAGCTCTCCTCACTTTTTCTTTATTTACTTTTTCATTGAACTTAATGGATGACAAGCTCTTAAAAAGAGAAGGCAGATACACCACCCAGGCCCTCGGCCTGTGTGGCTGCGGCAGGGGACAGAAAGCCCAACTTGCCACCTTTGCTGCTGGACTCTTCGACTCCTGAGCACCATGGCAGGTGGCATCTCCTTCCCCAAGACCTGCCTCTCTGTGCCCATGGTCTGCCCCTCTAGGGTCACTGCCCCAGGCAGCCAGGTTGGCAGAAAGCCAGCAGTCCAGGCCATATTTCATGGCCACCTCAGGCAAGCAGGGAAGGCCCAAGAAAGAGTGTGGCCCGATGACTCATCTTTGCCTTGGGACAACTGCTGGGTGTGAGGAAACTGGTGGGCTATAAAAGCCTGGCCTTCTCAAATTCTGGAGGGTGGATGGCCCAGGGCTCCTCTTAGCCACCAGCTCAGAGCCAGCACTGGGACCCAGGGCCAAGGACACACCCACCCCCTATAAAGGCTACCCCAGGAGTGCCAAGAGTAAAACTGTTACTGTGGTTCCAGGGAGTCTTTAGATCTCCGAGGGTGTTATTACTGGGACAAAAGTGTAGACAGGGGGATGGATTGCCATAGATGCGTCTACAAAGTCAACAACAGTAGGGACATGTGGGCTCTCAGGTGCTCTGACACACAGGCACCCCATGTGGTGGAGGGGAGACAAAAACAATCAAAACATCCAAAATCAAAATAAACAGTGTTCAGAAAGAAGAGAGGTTTGCAAAAAGGAAATGGAAACTTGGTCTTCATGGGTGGTTTTCCTCCCCCCACGCCAGCTGTCACCACTGACCTTTCACAGTCCCCTAACCAGCCCCAGTCACCACAGACACTTGGCTTTAACCAAAGGACTTTCCTCCTACTCCCTCCTAATCCAGAGCTGCAGCAGTAGCAGGGGGGGCCCAAGGCTGGGGACCCAGGAGCAGGGCCTGGTCTGGTTGGGATCCTCTCTGTCAGCAATGACTCCTCTGAGAGCCCGGTCTCCAGAACAGGTGCTTGGGTCACCTTAGGGCAGTGACTCCCTCCACCACTGTCACCATCTCACCCTTGTCCCGTCCCCTCCCCCCCAACGTTGTATCTTGTGGGACATTTCCCATCTAGCAGGAGGCGGGGCCAAGTGCCAAGAAGCCAGAGCCCTCTCTAGCCTCTGGGTCTTTGACCACTTGTTGATAATATTTCTGGAGGAGAATCCAAAGTCCTTTGCTTATACCCAGCCCCTTTCTCAAGATAGCACAGTTTTCCATTTTCCCCTTCTCCCTGGCAGCAGCGCTATCATGTGACTAGTTGTAATCCTGCACGGTTGCCTGGAAACTGGAAAGCAAGGTGATGGATTTCTGCACATGCTCACTCCCCCCCCCTTAAAGAAAAACCCTACAGAGGATAAACAGCCCACTTCGTCTAAGTGCAGACAAGTTTAATAAAGCAGGGAGTGATTCTTTTCTGGAATTATGTACTGGGCTGAAATCCTAGAATCCCAGAAAACAAGGACTAAGGGCTCCCAGGGAGGCATCTGGCCAGATCTCCAACCTTTAGTCCGTCCCACAAAAACCACTGTGGAGGGAAATCACACCAGCTGGGACTTTAGAGGAGCTGAGACCTAGGACATTGCTCTCTTGGATTCAGTAACTTTGTATTTTATTTCTTTGGAAAAGTGCCGCCTTAGACAATGTACCTTTGTTTAGCAAGGAGAGTGGAAAGAGACACAGGTAAGCTTTCCTAAGACTGTAGGTTGCCTAACCACTCTGAGGCCCCATTTGTTCACCCATAGAGTGGAGGAAACCTCTCCTCAAAAGGCTGTTGTGAGTGTGAGCAATAAAGTCAGTGCCCGGCATGGCGCCTGACACATAGTAGGTGTTCAAAACATGGTGGTTAATTCTGCAGAGTAACCGCTTTCCCTCAGTAGCCTGTTACCTATTCTGGGAAGAAACCCCCCATCTCCAAAGCATAGAGACCCTCCCTCAGGAGCCACACTCCTGAGGAAGTGTGAGCCCAGGAAGCTGACCACAGGAGGGCTCGTAGAAGAAGAGCCAAAAGAGTCTTGTGCCTTTCTGCCATCTTTCTTTTTTCCTTTTTTTAATAGAGATGGGGTCTCACTGTGCTGCTCAGGCTGGTCTCGAACTCATGGCCTCAAACAGTCCTCCCACCTTTGCCTCCCAAGTAGCTGGGATTACAGGCAAGAGCCACCACACCTGGCTGCCTTTCTGTCATCTTTCAATGACAGTCCTATCCAGTACCCCAAAAGAAATAAACCCAGGGAGCCTTCAAGCGTTATCTAACACAACCCTTCAATTAAGAAGTAAGACGAATTAAGCAGAGAAAGTGAGGAGACTCCCTGACCTCACTTGGCTGGTGTCAGCGTCAGAGCTGAGCTAAAACTTCCTGGGGGTCCTGACTCCTGGACCCTCCTCTTTTTCCCTCACGCCATGGTGAGGAGCCCCAGGGCAGGGCTGGCTAAGAGAGGGGCCTGAGCCTCTGGAGGCCTTGACTTCCAGGCAGGGCTAATAGGTACAGTCACAACAGGGCGGCAGCCTATAATTCCCCAGAGGTAGGCTTCATTCAGCCCCTGCCGTGTGTTAATAAAACCTTGACCCTGGAACTGGGCTGCCCTCAGCCTGATCATGGGGGGCTCCACCGGGTCCTTCATGGCGGCAGCTGTTCCCACGGGCATCTCAGTGGGGCTGGTCCTAAGGGAGAACGGACGTTAACAGAGTAGAGGAGGAAGAAAGGGAGTAAAAGTCGACCCCACTTCCCGCCACTCTCCTCCCTACTGCAGGGGAGGGACTGGGAATGCCAAGGGGGAGGTTTTGAAGCCACAAGGGAAAAAGTGAGGTTTCCTTAAGAAATCCTATCCATACGAGTGTTGGGGGAACTTAGTTGTTAATGAATTATCATCTTTGGTATATTCAGTTTAAAACACAGTTAAATAATGATTTCATTTAAAGCTTCCTAATTGGATTGACTTTCAAGCGCTTTTAATATTTATTATAAATAGAGCTACAAACTGTGGATTTTTTCAGCATCTCGCCATTCATCGTCTTGAGTTTGGCTTTTAGGAGTTGACCTGAGCTTGTAACCAGAAGAAACTATCGATATTAAAACGAATCCAGAAAGAGTTTCTCTTTTCTTATCTTCTCCATAGTGAAGAAAGAAAGAAAGAAAGAAAGAAAGGTAGGAAGGAAGGAAGAGGGGAGGGGAGGGGAGGGAAAAGGAAAGGAAAGGGGAAAGAAAAGAAAACCCCCGAAAAGGTCATTTTCAGAAAAGGACCTGAGAAATAGGGAAAGAATGCCCCTAAAGCTGTCCCTCCAATTGGCACCCTGTGAAATTTTGCTAATGAATAAGTGTGTGTTCCTGAGCCATCCCCCATAGACATTTTCTTCTGCTCTTGATGTCACATTTTGCTCATTTTAAACAACTTCTGGAAAGTGAACTTTAGCTGAACTTGAAATAAGTTTCTTTATTCTTTCCTGTCAGGTCGTTTCTTGATTTGCTTTGAGCACTTCTACCTGCCGGCTGATGGCTCTAAGGGATTTGCCCGGTGGGACAGGAGACTCTGCCCCAGGACACCTGGAGAGGGTCCGAGTTTTGCTCCCTGTTGAAGAAACTTCCCTACGTCAAATCCCCAATGTGCTGCTTTATCCATAATCTGCCAGTGCCGTAGCCATGCCCTCCTCCCTGGCCCTCAGGGGCACAGAACAGCTGGCAGACTTCTTTCGAGAGGTCACACTGGCTGTCTACACTTCCTTCCCTCTCCTTGTCTCCTCAACCTGTTACAGTCTCTCTTCCATGAAAACCATTCTCAGTCCAGTAAAAGACATCATGATGGTTAAGTGAAATCCTCTCTCCCTTACTGGACAGGACACCTCTTCCTCCTCCCATCCCTCTCTCCTCTCGGGCTCCTTCCCCAGGGATGGCCCTAAACAGTTTCCCCAACCCCCTGCCCTCCCATAGCTTCACGCTCTACTCTCTAGAGCCAGGGCCTCCCAGAGCCATAACCCTGGCCCCCCTCGTGATCCGCGTCTGTCATGTCCTCACTTTGATAGGCCAGCCAGGCTGCCTCTGATTTAACACACGCAAACCCGAACCTACTTTGTCCCTCCCTGAAACCAGCCAGCCTTCTCTTAGGCAGTGACCTTGCCATCCTCTAAAAAATCTCCTAAAATCACCCCCTTTTCCCCAAATCCATGACCACTACCATGGCTCTGGCTCTTACCATCTCTTGCCAGGAGCAGCAAGATGCTGTGGTTACTGTCCTGGCCCGCACTTACAGGCCCCGCCCCCGCCCCCGTCCCCTTCCACAGCGCTGCCGCGGTGAACACTGCAGCCCAAAGTTGGCCGTGGCATTGCCTTGCTTCAGATCCTTGACCCCCTAGCATGGCGCACAGGTGGTCTGCCCAGGCCTACCTCCAGCTCTGTTTCTTGCTGCCACCCACTTGTCCCTTCCATGCCCACAGTGGCTGTCACCTTCCTCTGCTCTTCTTCACTCCTCTGCTGCCCCGTGCCCCCTGGACTGCAGTAAGAGCCTCTCCTCATACCCCTACAGCACCTGGGGCTCAGCGCTAGCAGAACACTGGGTTATCAAACCAAACTGGGGTCCACTCGCCTGGTGCAGCACGCCAGACACCGGAGCCGAGAGCCGCAGCGGGAGAAAGCGGCGTTGTAATTGCGTGGCGCCGCGCAAGGGGAGCGCACACTTAAAACTCCCCAGTGGCTCGCAAGCCAGAGTTTTTAAGGCAGGGGTGCATTTCAGGCAGGCCTGGCCCTAGACGGTGGGATATCCTGAAGGGGGGGAGGCGGCATATGTGGATTCAGAGACTCTTGGATCATGGAAGAGACGTTAAAATGGGTGTGACAGGCCCCTGGGGAAATTTAGAACAAAGAATGGAGGTCAGAGTTCAATCCCTAGGTTCCCCCTTATCTGCATTTCCCATCCAGTGGGCGTTTCTGAAAGGCTACTGGAGAACATGTGCTAAGATGCCATCTTTTAGTTTCTCATCAGGTTGCCCGCTCACTTTGCAAGGCTAGCCAGGTGACCTGAACGTCCCCTGGAGGAACTGAAGATTTTCCTTTATTTCCATGCTCGGGGCAGCCCCTGGCAGGCCCCTCCCTCAGAGAGGTCCCTGTCCCACCACTCAGCCACGAGGTCTCTGGAGACAGGGACCATGTTGATGATGCTCGCATCCCTTAGCCCAGCACCTGGAACAAGGTGGGGACTCTGTAGGTGGCTGAACTAAATGGTGGGAAAGAGTGATGCGGGAGGTATTTAACACCTGCTGAAGCCTGCGCACTGGCCCTGGGAACTGGTGCCAGCCTGGGTCCTGCAGCAGGAACCTGGAAGTGCCCTGGCAGGGTCCAGCCTGCAGTTGCGTGTCCTGAGCAGCTGGGGTTGGCATCCTCTAAGCTGTCCTGCAGTGATCCCGCTTCTGGAATCCATGCCCTGTGTACTCCCCTCCCTGGAGCATGGGTGGGCCTTACTGACTCTTCTAACAAATAGTGGCTGGGACTTCTCTCTCAGGTGCTTTCCCTGGGATCTTGATGCAGCCCCGTGGAGAGGCCCTCGTGGCAAGGGACAACCCCATCCTCACCTGGCCCAGCTGCTGGCTTGCCTGCAGCCTCACGGGAAACCCGGAGCAGGAGGCACCCACTAAGCCAGATTCTGGACCCACAGATTAGGATGTATCTCTGGAGAGGGGAGTGGCAGAAGCTGGGGTGTGCTTATAAGCACTGTTGATAAGACTTTGCCCTGACAGCTAATATCACTGATGGTAAGAAGCAAGTTGCAAGACACACAGATTATGTGAATCTTTTGTGTACTTTACGAGATAACAGCATGTTAAACTGGCAATAATTATAACATGTTTGAAGCTCTTCAAAGGTTACTGGAAATTTCCATAAAAATATATAAAAATTCTCCAGATAGATTATGAAAGGAAAACCAAGTCATTTTGAGATTCTGCTGAGTTACAGCTCACAGACATTTGATCACACTCAAAAGCAGTATTTGCTTGGCTGCCACCTTTTCCCAAGTTGCTTTTTCTTCCTAAATGGACAGACAGAACCTCTTGGTCCAGGAGATATCAATAAATGTAAATATTCTTTGTTAAGTTGTTGCATTCAAATTAAAAGAGGGAAACTGATCTTCCCGTTGGAGTGGTTGGGAACCTGGAAGAAAGACGCCAATGAGACTATCACTGTGATTTAAAAGGGGTGGCAAAAGTCACCCCTTAGCATGGAGCTAATTCTCAGGATGGTGGTGGTCTTTCTAAAGCAAACCTGAGTCCCTGTCACTGAGCTTAGAAGGGTGGCGGGAGGTAGATTCTTAAATGGGATGGCCCACAAAGACTTTGGAGAAGTCTTTGTGTTATTTGGTGACATTTTAATGACAGGGTGCCCTGGGAGTATGTTCTCTAAACAAACCAGGAGAAATTGTGTGCAGACCAGTATGGCTGAATGTAATGGTTTTCTTAGCAAAAACATTAGCGTCACAAACAGGGTAAAATGTATGGACTGAGACTCATTTCCTGGTACTAAAGCTCTCATGATAAGTACTTTTGCCAACAACTCCTGAGCATACGAAAAGGTATAATAATTATTGAAACTGTACAATCTATCTTGCTAACCTCAATGAATCACCCAAACCCTTAAGGGATGTTAGAAACAAGGAAGTGGAATAAAGCACTGAACTAGCCCAGCTTTTCAGACAAGGAGTGGAGCCAGGCCACCACTAGCTTCAGCAGTTACAGCAGAAACAGTAAGGCGAGAAGGAAGTCTTTTAGCTGATTATATTGTCACCCCCGCCCCCCATCGAGTGTGTCTTTTTGCAGAATTGCCATTTTCAAGATCAATTTGTTCAATGTGTTCATCTGTCTACCTTTGTAAAACTTTTCACATGAATCCATTAATTCACAAATCAGAAAATGATCAAGACCTGGTGGCCTGACTTTGGGGTTAGAAAATACAGTCACAAAGAGCAGAGTGTGGAGAGTGAGGGGCTTCCTCCCTGTCCCCCGCTCTGTCCCGAGGTGGGAGAAGAGCCCAGCAACTTGCAAGGGCACCGGGAGAGGGGTGAAGGGCGGGTGCGAGCCGTGGCCTGCCCCGGGCGGGGCGGGGAGGCCGGCTGTTGTCGTGGTGGATGCTCAGAGAGTGCCCTGGGGACGCCCCCAGCTGCAGGACGGCTTCCAGAGGTCAAGACCAAGAAAGGCACGAGAGCCACCCAGGAAGGGAGCCGGCGTGGGATGGCTGGAGGCTTCTCCGCCATTTCCGCTTTCTCAGGCGGCCACCCACTTCGTGAGGGTCCAGCAGCTGCTAACCCAGAACTTGGCTCCTCTTTAACTGGCCTGACCCTCCCCCACCACCACCCCTTGAGCTTTGACCTTTCCTCCCCCAACAAAGGCCGTTTTCCTTCCCCACTCCAGCCATCCCCAGGAGGTCCCCTGCTCTGAATTTCCCTGTGAAAAGGTGTCAACCTTAAACTCTACAAGACAATGGAGGGTCTTTTCCCAGGGAACCAGGGAGGCAGGAGGAGGGTGGGTGTCCAATGCAGTGGGCACAGGGCCCCTAAGGGGAACCGAAGGGTGGAGTCCCTGCCCTCAGCAGCCCACAGTCTGGGGGAAGGTGACATTTTTTGTGCCACGTGCTGGGCAGGAGAGGTGAGATGGGGGCTGTGGGCAGCTGAGAACAGGACCTGCAAAGGCCCCAGGCAGGAGGAAGCTCTGCCATTTCAAGAAGCCCAGAAAACTGAGAGCCAGGGGAAGGGTGGGTGGGGCAGACTGGCCTAGGTGGGCTTGGCAGAGCCTTGTGGGCCGTGGGCAGGAGGTGTTTTCTTTGTCCTAAAGTGTCATTATGAGCCAGGGCGGTGTGGCTCAGTGGTTAAACGTGGAGGGTCTGGAGATGCCCCCTATGGAGAGTCTGTCACTTCTCTGTGCCTCGGTTTCCCCAAGTGTCAAATGGGAGGACCACAGTGCCTGTCTGGAGAGTGGTGAGGATGAAATGAGGTGGCGCAGCCTAGTGGTTAGAGCCCCAGCTGGTGCCAGGGAGCGCCGGGAAGGCTTTAACATCTCAGGGAAAAACAACCCGGGTCAGGGCCCTGCACCACCACCCCCGCCCGCAGGACGTGTCACAAGTCATTAGGGCTCCTTAAGACCCCCTTCCCTTACCTATAAAGTAGGGATAAAATAATGGCATATTTAAGGTGGGGTTTGAAAGGAAACACTCTAGCCAGTAAGTTTAGTTTCTGAAAGACGTAAGCGCTCAGCTTTCTGGCACAAACGATTTCCCAAGGCCAGTGAAGGTCTCAGTGTAGACTTCATCTTCTCATCGCTCACGACCTGTCTTCGCCTAGGGGTGGGGGCCGCTGCCAGCAGGCCTCCTGCGAGTCTCCCGCAGGATGCATCCTCCCCCACCCCTGAGCCTTGCTGCGATGACAGCGAGGATGTCTAGGGACTTGCAAATGGTCACCTGTTCTTTGATTTGGGGACCCCCAGCCCTGCACAGCATCGGCAGCCCCCAGCCTTGCTAGATCCTCCATCACCAACACCTGCCACCCCCAGGTCTTCCCCGGCACCAGTAGCAACATTGACCTGTTCTCGTTCCTCCCAAGAGCTGCAAGCTGGGCCCCATGAGGCAAGGTCAGGGAAGCCTGGGTGCCCATGCTTGGACCCCACTTATCCTTCAGACCTTCCTGCAGTGCCCCCTGTCTCCCCAGCTTCCACAGAGCTTTGCATAATTGGCAACAGACACACACCGCAGCATGTTGGGTCTCTTTCGTTTTAACAATTTAGTGATGGTTCAGGTGTGACCACCACGTTCACCAGGCCTTCCTTCTGCACCCTTGTTGCTCTCTTTGTAAATCCTGCAAGATGCTGTGTTTCGTCTCTTCTTTTTGGTATAGATTCCATTCTGCATTGGAAAAAGGCTTATTCAAAGAGAACCCTTGGGGCAAGTGTGAGGATGGCCACAGACGTGTCCAAGCTTCCGGCCAGGATGCATTTTCTGCTGCGGACCAGGGGTTTCCCAAGCCGGCCCATGTGCAAGGTGCCGGCATGTTTTCTTGAAGATCGGGTGTTCATCCACAAACAAGGTCTCTGTGTGTCTTTGAGATAAGGCTGACTGTAACCTCTTGGTGTTGATGTGGCATCAGGGCGACCTCCAGGGGGACAGGAGGTTTAGAAGATGACGACAGGAGCCCAAGTTCAGGACCAAGCCCCTCCAGGTCCTCTCCAGCCCTCTGCGAGTTGGACTATTGACTCAACACTCCTTCGACACCCTGCTCATGCTCCACCCGTGCCCTTCGCCCCGCCTGGGCTGTCTGTCCTCTTGCCGTGTCTGCCTGGCGTGGGTCTACACATCCCGGAGGCTCCTTGCCCTGGCTTCTCTGGGCCTTCTTGGCAGAGCTCCGTCAAAGGGCACTGAGGGTGTGTGCAAACCCGCTGTGTCGCCCACTGAGGCCGACACAGTGCCAGGCATGGCAGGCATTGCCTGTGAAAGGAGGTAGGAAGAGGCGAAGGGGGAGACGTGAGCTTGTTCATTCTCGAAGTACTTGACTTTGGCAGTGTTTGTCCGTGTGACTGACCATCAGTTTTCAGATTTTGTTTTCCTCTCTGGTGGGGGCTGGTGGCAGTGAGGGCAGCTGGATGTCCTTACAAGGTGCAGCGGACCCAGAACAGGGACACTTGGCCCTGTCTTCCTCATGCTGGAGGAATGTGAGGGGCAGGTGGGGGCAAGGTGAATCTTTTTGGGTTTCCCAGCTGGACCCTCCATGCTTGGCCTTGCCAACTTCTGCAAAGTGGATGAAGTCTGTAAGAGTCAGGGGTGGGGTTCCATGGGCAGGTCTCCTCACTGTGGGTGCAGGCTGCTGCACCCTGTGCCGGTCAGCCTGGGGGGCCATGTCCTTCCCTGCCGGCTCTGGATGGGGGCATGCTTGCCCTCCACCACTCTAGCTTCCATATGGGCTAGGGACCCCTGGCCCCTGAAGAGGCGGCGTGGCGTGTTCTGGTGAGTTGCTGAGACTAAACAGGGTGTGCATAGCTCCGCCTCTCCATCTTCGGGTCGGCCTGCAGAGCACCCCCTCTTCTCTGTGCCTCCAAGCCCGAAGTTTCAGAGAGCTGGCCTTCCCCGGGAAGTACCGAGGTTGTCCCTCTAATCCAGTGTCTTAGCTTTCTGTTGCTTATAAGACAATACCTGGAACTGGTAATTTATAAAGAAATGGAATTTATTTTTTGTATGATATTATGGAGGCTGAGAAGTCCAAGGTTGAGGGGCTGCGTCTGGTGAGGGCCTTCTTGGCTTCTGCAGAGTCCTGAGGTGGCACAGGCATCGTGTGGCCCGGGTGCCGAGCATCTTAGCTCAGGTGTCCCTTCCTCTTCTTATAAAGCCACCAGCCCCACCCGTTAACCCATTAATCTATTAGTGTAGGAATCCATTCCTGAGGGCAGAGTCCTCATAACCCAATCACCTCTTAAAAGTCCCACCTTTCGGTACTGCCACATTTGGGGATTATACTGCAACACGGATTTGGGGCGGGGACAGACACTCAAACCACAGCAGGTAGGAAGCATGCCTAATTTGGGATCCGCCTCTGGGAAGTGAATTATTGCTGTTTATTGCTGTGCATTTACTTGGTCTGCAACCAACACGACATTTCATCTCCATCTGCCTGACTCCTGTGTCTGCTCTCAATTTGCTCTGTGCTTGGGCAGGGAAACGGGATGCCATTTATTAGCCCCCCAAAACCTCAACAGTCAATTTAGAAGCTGTTGCCTCTATAAATTTACTCTTTCAGCTGAGCCTTACCCAGGAGCACCCAACACCAAGTCCCCAGGGGACAAAGGAGGGACACAGGAGTAGGAAGCCACAGTCACCCCCACTCAGAAGTATCTTCTACCACATTTCTGCAAGCAGCCTGCGCTGAGCTGTGTGCACTGCACACATAAGAAGCTAGATTTTTCCAGGGGTGCCTGTCTACACAACCTGACCAATATGGAGCCACCAAAGGTGCCAGGACCAAGCCTGCCTCCCGCTTGTTTTACATCCAGCACAAAGTAATGAAGGAACAAGCAGTGACCTTAACGGACGAGAATCAACACCACACTTTGTACTTTGGAGGTAGGAAGACAAACCAGGTTTCAAGTGCTGACCCCACAGACTAGCTGTGACCTTGAGCAAGTCATATATCCTTGTTAAGCCTTTATTTCTCCATCCATAAAATGGGGCTAGGGATAAGCAACCCCTTTGTGAGGGTTTTGCCTGTGAGTGAAATGATCTTTCGGTTACCCCTATCCTTCTTTGTATGTTTCCACACAGCAGTCCTGGGCATCTACCAGGCCCCAGATGTTGTGAGGATTAGGATAAAATACGCGAAGTGCCCACCACAGTTGCTGGCACAGGGAAGGCAGAAAGACTGCCATCGCCGTCTCGGTCAGTGCCATCTTCTTCAGAGGTGTCAGACCCAGGAAGCCAACTCTGGAGACAGGGCAGGGTGGTCAGACCCGGTCCTGTAAGTACGGCCTCGAGGCGGAGCCCGGATTCCCACAGACGGCTCTGGGCTGCCCTGCCCCAGCCGCAGGCGCCCGCTCCTCCCAGGAAGGCGGATCTGTGGTCCACCCGCCACAGCTACCGGCAACAGCCCCATCGCTGGCGTCCCTGGCGCCATCTTCCCTCACAAAGAGCGGCACCGTCTGAACCCCCAGGGCCAAGGAGCAGTAAAAGGCCATAAACCGGGCGGAGTCCTTAGCAGTTTCCTTTCTGATAAGGGCTTCAAGGGTTCCAGGGAGACTGCTGTGATTCCCCAGTCTGGGTCCCTGTGCCCTAGATATTTGAATCCCAGTTCAGAGTTCACCAAGAGAAGAAGATGAAGGCGGAGAAACTGTCAGAGAGGGCAGGGAAGAACAGGAGGGCACATCTGACCAAAGGCCAGAGGCGTGCTGCAGAGGGTGCCAGGTGACAACAATGTCAGGATGGCTCAGAGCAAGAGGCACTTCCTGTGGGCCAGGCCCTCTGTGAAGGGGCTCTGCGGGGTCACCTCACTCACTCGCCCACCCAGCCACCCCTTGAGGTAGATGCTACTGTTATCAACCTATTTTTCAGGAAACTCAGGTCTCGAGGCAGGAGGACCTGCTACCTACTTTGCAGGGTACAGTGCAGAATTCAAGAGTGTGGGCCTCCTTGTGCAGGACTTGGTGCAAGACGGCACCAGCAGGGCATTAACTCTAGGATGGGGCCCTGAGCGTGGGGCCTCGTGTGACTGCACAGACCTCACGTCCACGAAGCTGGCCCTGTCTAGAGGGGCCCAGATGCTTGAGGGAGGTCACACGGTGGAATGCAGCGGTGGAGCCAGGTGTGAACACAGAGCAGTGGGAAAGGACAAAGCTGTGGGCGGGTCTCCCAGTTCCTCCCAGTCCTTCAGGACAGTGTACCACCAGCTGCAGGCGAAGGCTCAGAGACAGTGAGGGAACAGTTTGGGGCCCCCCAGCTCCCTGAGAGGTGGGTTCTTTCTATAAGGCAGGGAATTCAGGACAGGCCACTGTCTTGGAAGATGTCAACTTCCACTTGTTTGGACACTGTTCTGGGCCAATGGAAATGGCCAGGCCTGGAGGGAGGTACTGCATATATGTCCTCCAGGATGGACGTGTAGGCTCTGCCACCAGGAGCTCTCCTGCCTCGGGGCCCAGGGCTCAGGCCTGCCCATCTTGTGCCCTCGTTTGCAGACAGGAGTTTCATAAAAACCCTGGACAATATTATCTTGCACTTCCCCAAATCTCTATGAATTTATATTACTTTTAATAAAATACAGAACCACCACCAAGGGGATTCCACAGCATCCTTGGGTGACCCTGCCATTTTGGAAGGCTTTCTTATACCCAGTCGAATATTTTAAATCAGCTTGGTAAGCTTCACCAGGGCTACAGCAGAGCTAGAGTTCAAGGTCGTTGGGACGCTATGCAACCCCGGATGTCCATCTGGGGCTTTGGCATCAGAGACTCTCAGCCAAGGCCTGTTGGAGACCCTTTCAGAGATGCCATCTGTGAAAGACAGCCGGGCCCCACTGCTATGATGCTGAGCACACCCTTAGACGGTGCCCTGGGGTCTCATTTCATGTGAGTCCCCGTACTGCCTCATACAGACTCTCGCACACACACCCCCCCCAGGGCACAGCAGCCTGGAAATTGCAGACAAGAAAATGGAAGAAAATACACAATTAGGTTTATAGAATTTGAAGTCCCTTTCCTTAGCAAGGGGACTTTTGTTAGTGAGTACAAACAGATAAGAGGGATAAATTTCCTGGCCCTATAATCCTTTGGCGTTTCCAGTCCCCTCCCAGCCTTCCTTTCTTGAAGTTTCTTTTCTTTACGCTTCCTGCTATCTCAGACTTTTGGCCAGATCTGTGGATTTGAAAGGCGCAGCAGAGTGGCCTCCCAGATAAAACGCACACCAGCACGCGCCGCTGTCTACTAGCTCTTCCGGACTTTCTTCCTACCTGCCTGGAATGCGGATTGCTGGGTGGAAAGGCCTTGGGTGGGTGAAAAGGGGGGAGGGGGTGGGGGAGATGGAGGGGAGCAGTGTGGACTCTTCCCAGAGCATCGGCCCTGGTGCTTCCTGCTCCCTCCCACCCGCTGCTCCCCTGCCCTGGGCTGCTGGGAAGAGAGCAGGTATGATGCAGCCAGCAGAGAACTGGCTTTGGAGACCTCAAGTCTGGGCTTACATCCCAGTCTCACCACTTAAAAGCTGTCTGAGCTTGAGCAAAATTTTTCACTCTTCCTGAACCTCAATTTTCTCAACTGCAAAATGGGAATAAAATGGGAAGGTTAAAATGAGAAAATGGACATGAAGGTCCATGTATACAGTAAGAGCCCTGTAAATGTTCACCACTCTTCATCTTAGGGAACCAGGTTGTGGTTTTGTCCTTGCCCCTGGCCTCCTCATGCGAAAATGTTCGGAATCCTCCGGGGAGCCCAGTGGGGGCCAGACAGTCACCTTGGGCCAGGTGGGTGGCCCCCTTCCAGACCCTTCCAGGAGCAGACTGACTGCTCGCTCTGCAGTCTCTGTCAACAGGCAGTGCTGTCCGGGCCCAGGGAAGGGTGAGCGGCAGCCACGGCTCTGCAACCAGGTTTGGAAACACGTGTCAAACCCAATTCCAACCAGATGAGGCTGGCCTGCTTCCAACGGCCGCTTTCCCCCCCAGCTCTGGCCAGGGTGAGCCTTGCCCGGATCCCGTCCACCGGCAGCCGGGCCTCTTTGTTCCCCAGAGTCCTTGGGTCCAGACTGACAAGCTCACCTCTCTATCCTGAGGCTTCATTCAGAAGGTCCAAGCCATGAGTCACGGAGCCCGGCGCCACCGGGGAAGGTAGGAAGGGTAGGTGCGAGCTCAAGGGTACAGCAACATCCGGAGAACCCATCCGCCCATCCTGCAGTCAGCAAGGATTTAAAATATTCCCTGACAAGCCGAGGAAGGAGCTGGGCAGAGGGAGAGGGCAAGGGAGGCTCTTCACCCATCACGGCCCCGGGGTGAGCCATCGGCCTCCTCCAGGGAAGTGGAATATCCCATGTGCAGCAGACAGGCCTGAGGCAGTTGGCCAGAGCCAGTGACTTCTCTTTGCTGGTTACAAATGGTGGCTGAAAAAAATACACGCCGCCACCACCACCCAAAAAAACCCACTAGAGAATGCAGCATACCAACAAAGAGTCACAGAAGGAAAGGAAATCCAAATGTTTTGAGTTTAGCTATTAAGCATAGTTTCCAGAGAGTGTACTCATGTCTTGAAATGAAACAGATGAAAGCAACATGTGTCAATGGTTGTAGGAAGGCAATAATGTCATCAACAGGAAATAAAGAAATTGAACACTAAAGCCTCAGCCCAGAACTTAACTCTTCTCCTGCCTGGGTCCCCGGGTCTTTCTGCACGGAAGACTGAGGAGGTTTCCTGCATGACTGGGTCTCTGCTCCTCTAAACCTGCCCCCGAGGTCCTTGGAAGCCCCCGCAAGGACCAGGAGCACCCGAGAAGGCCTTGCTCGTTTCTTAAAGGATGGCGGCCTGGGAAGGGAGGGAGCTCCAAGGGGCTCTGGCCCGGCCGAAGAGGAAGCGTGTAGTCTAGCTCTCCATGAAGAGGCTACAAAGCCTTGGCTGTGGGACCACAGCTGAGAGTTCCTGGCAGGGGCAGTGCCGGCTGCTGGCAGAGGCGGCTAAGCCAAGGCCAATGTGCTGGCACTGAAAGGGCGGGTGGCGCCACCAGGGAGTCCCACAGGCCCCAGGAGGCCCGAGTGCTGCTCGGGGCCAGGAGCTAGGAGATCCCTTCTCACCCAGGCCCTCCATCCGAGACAGAATAAAGAGAGTTTGCACTCGGCCCCCTGGCTGACCGCAGAGGAACACGGGAGGAACAGTGATTTGGGGTCTGGGAAGGTGAGGCTGTGTCCACATGCCGTGGGTGTGGCCGGGCGGCTCCTCGGGCCATCCTTGCTGCTTTCATCTCGGATGAATCCGCACTGTTCGGCTCTGGGGATGCCTGCCTCTCGGCTGACTCGTCTATCACAGGCAAACAATATATCAGATTTAAACATCACACAGGCGAAGCAGAACAAGACAGATCAAACAGGTCGAGTGGGACCCTGGAGGGAAAGCATGCAGCCTTAGACCCGGCCTTAGAGCTCCCGGGTCCAGTGGTGTCAGACGGCACTGCGGGCTGCACCTGTCCCCCGCATCAGAGTCCTTGGGGAGGTCCCAACAGATCCAGGATCCAGAGCCCTACTCCAGAAACTCAGGAGGCCAGGCTTAGGGGTCAGCCACTGAGCCCACTGATTTTTAGACTAGATATCGTAAAACAAATGGATATAATTGTCAGATAAAATTAATGGACAGAAAGGCCTCAATTTCTTCTCCCATGATTAAAAATAAAAACATTCAAAAACTTTTGGCAGGTCTTAACACTGGATTCTAGCATAGGAGTTTTGATATTCACCCAGAAATATATATGTTTGGGTTCACTGTACCCATGCGTGTTAGTCAGCTCAGGTTGTCATAGCAAAATGCCACATGCTGAGTGTTTTAAACAACAGACATTTACTTCTCACAGTTCTGGAGGCTGGAAGTCCAAGGTCAAGGTGCTGCCAGTTTGGTTCCTGGGGAGGGCTCTCTTCCTGGCCTGCAGAGGGCTGCCTTCTGGCTGGGTCCTTACCGGGAGAGAGAGACCAAGCTCTCTGGTGTCCCTTCTTGTGAGGCCACTAATCCCATCACTAGGGCCCCACCCTCATGATGTCATCTAAATCTGATTACCTCCCAAAGACCCCATCTCTAGAGATTGGGGGTCAGGGCTTCAACGTATGAATTTTGGGGGAACACAACTAAGTCCATAGCACTGTGTTTCATGGTGCTCCCCAAGGAGTGTCACCACAAATGTCTGTGGGTCCCTGCCATGTGCCTGCCCTGGCCAGGCTCAGGAGCACTGCCAGCAACGGTTAGACGCAAGATCATTTTGTGAGAGAGCAACACAGAAACAGAGTAGGGGCTAAGATTGAGATGTAGCCAGGGTGCTGAGGGAGCGAGAGGGTCGCTGAGCCCCCCTGGATGAGAAGAAGAAGGGGAGAAGCTCCAGGAGGGCAACCTGGAAGGTGGAACAGCATGAGCAAAGGCTCGGGAGCTAGAAGCAGCCTTGAGAGTGGGACAGCTCCCCGCAGAGCCAGGTGGCACATAACGTGCACGGCAAGGGGGTGTCCAGAGTGGAGGTGGGCGTGGCAGATCAAAGAGAAACCAAATGCTCTGCCAGGAGCATGGCCTTGACTTTACAGATGAGTTGTCTGAAACGGGCTAGTGCGGGAGCTCGGTAGCCCCAGCTGGGTTTTAGAAAGCTCCCTGTCGTGGGAGTGTCGGGGCTGGATTCGATGAGAGGTAGGACTTAGGAAGCAGGACCCCATGGGCGTGTCTATCACACGAGTCTAAGCGATCGTGTTTGTTTAGATACTGACATTTGATTTGGGCAACTGTCTTAGGCTGGGCTCCCCAGAAGCTGACCCCGAGATGAGAATTCACGTGAATTATTAGGATATAGTCTCAGGGAAAACCTGTGGGGGAGTAAGAACGCGGAAGAGGATGGGGAAAGGAAGGAAGCCAAGGACGGATGTGAGATCAAGCAATGTCCACAGAGGGAAACTGTGGTTCGATCTGCTGGAGACAGTCAGATCACCCCTCGCCGTTGTCCGGCTGGGAGAAGAGGGAGCTGGAGGATTTTCACCCCAGTAACTGGCAGTCACTGGCTAACAGCTGGGAGATGATGGGGTATGTAGACACTTGCTGCTCTTGCAGTTGCTGGCAAAGCAGGTTCTAGCAGCTTCTGCCAGAGATGCAGGAGGAAAAGTTGCGAGTGAAGCATAAAGAAGCTTCAGGGGTGGGTAAGGGATCAGAGGGCATGTGCATCCCGTGTGAGACTGCCCAAGGACGCCCGCGCCCCATGCACGTCAGTCTCGGCCAGGACTAGCCAGGGATCAGTGCCTGGGAAAAACCTGTATGGTCCCCATCTAGAATGTTGAGGAGAGCCCAAAGCAGGACTGCCACATCAGCTCCTTTTCCCGGATTATGCGAACCTTATGGCTCTGAAGAATTCCTTCCAGCTGGGAAGGGGCAAGGGACTTGGCAAGGAAAGGAATGCCAGCCCCATGCTGACCTCACAAGCTAACCGGGAGCCACAGCAGTGGCTGAGACAGGGCTTTACTGCAAGAATCAGGGCCCATGCAAGGGCTGCCACCGACCGGCCAACTGAATGCCGGGAAGGCCAAGTCCCCACTCGCAGGTGACTCAGGGCCCTTTATCTCCTCACCAGGATGGCTCCACCTGCCCTACTCACCTTGAAGATTGTTACAAGGCTAAAAATGGGATTCCAGCTTGGGCAGGTTGACTAGGAATGTTCAAGGCCTGTTGTGAGTCCACCATATACTCTGCTTCCAAAATGGTGGGTAATGTCAGACACGGGCCAGCAGGGAGGGAAGTGACATTTACAGAACATCCCCCACAGGTTGGTGGCTGTCCTTGCAAAGGATGAGAAGGCACACAGGTTAGAACTTTGACCCTCAAGGCCGGGGATGCCAGACACTGACAGAGACCTTGGTCTGTCCCTACAGCCACAGATATCACTAAGGCATGCGGTCTCCACCCAGAACACAATTAATGACTGAGCATTTGAGTTAACTCTTCAGACTTGAGGATAAACAGAGATCAAAGTCGGCCAGCGAATGAGACTTCCACAGGCCTTTAGCCAGGCCCAGTGCCAGCTCCCCGGCCCCCCACCTCCTTGGCCCACCAGACACGCTCAGCCAGCCATATGTCAACTTTGAGTCCTGCTCACCACCCTCCAGGGCCAGGCCAGCCTTCGTGGGGCTCCAGAGCCAACTAGTTTCAAAGTTAACCTCTTCCTTGCTATCATGGAGTAGAGAAGCCATCATCTTTCTCTTGGGAAATCAGGGCTGTGCATGATGTGGCCTAGGGGACCCCATCCCTTTCTCCCTTCCCCTTGACAGCTCCTCCGCATCCTCTCCCTGGTAGACCCACAGGTAAAACGTCTCCCTCTGAAACATTCAGAACTGTGCCCCAGGCCCATTTACAAAGCCTACTTGTCTTGGATCCCCAAGATTGCAAGAAAAATACAAAACTGTAACTGTAGCATCTGAACTGTCAGGGGACTCCGTGTAACATTTGCCAGCTTCTCTGTTGGGGTTTGGGCTCCATGTTACCATGGGGACCCTGGTGCCCCAGAGTGGGGATGGCAGTGAGGGCCAGGGAGTCCATGGGTTGCTCCAGGGTGGCCAGGCTCTCCTTGGGCCCAGTGTCTACATCAAAGTCCCCGCCTGTTGGGCAGCAAAGGAGCGTCTGCCCACAGCTCTAGACCATGAGTTCTTTAAGGGCAAGGGCAAGATTCATTCCCCTTCACCTTCCTGGAACCTCAAGCAAGGCAGGTGCCCAGCATGTAGGTGCCCTTGGTGCCTGATTCACCACACGGCCCTGCAGAAACCGCCCATCTGAGAGGCCCCGGACTTGCCCAAGCTGAGCTGGTCAGTAGACGGCAGAGTGTGGACCTGAGCACATATCTGTCTGACTTCAAAGTCTGGGCTCCTTCCAAGACATCACACATGTGTCTGAACTGAGACATCTGGGTTACAACATCACCAAAATCAAAGTTGGCGCTATGTTCCCAGCATCCTGTTTCACACATGGACTGGGTCTGTCCCAGAGCCAAGGCCTTGTGACACTGACCTCAGGCACGTCTTTGCTGACAGGGGTTCTGGGTAAGAGAAGATGGGCAGAAGGCTCATGTCCACGCAGCTCCCCAGGGCAGGGGCAGGGTGGGAAGGACAGGCCACGCCAGTCACCGCCAAGTTCTCCCCTGTGACAGTGCGCAGGTCGCAGTGCATGATATCTAAATTAGAGGACGTTTTTTAAACATTTTGGATTGGATTGTGGAACGAATCATTCCATTTCCCCCATTTTCCTGAGGCTACACTGAACACTCATCATGATCTTCCGAGAACAAGCCAAAGGCAGCGAACTGACCAAGCCACGCTCACTGACATAATTCAGGGGGTGCATAACCTATATGTGATCAAGGAAAGTCTATTTTGGCCCGAGTACACACAGCTGTACATTACGTGTCCTTCCTCAGGGGACACCCTCTGTGATCTCTCTGGTAATCCAGGCACAGTTGGTCAAAGGGTTCTTTTCTGAGCTTAAAAAAACGGAAAAGAAACAAGAAAAAAAGGCCGCAAGTGAAGCTTGACCAGCTGATTAGATCACAGGTGTTAAAAGGTGCTGAAACCAAGGGGCCCAGGGCGTCACCTCCCTTCCCAAGACAAGGGTTCTGCAAAGGACTGGCTGCTGCGGGGGGACCCGGAGGCCCCCAGCTCTCCCCTGCCCACCCTCCATTCTTGCCCCTGAGTCCCAAGCATGCCATTCCACTCCAGGAGCCCGGGCTGTGGCTTGAGATGTCACAATCCCTTTCTCTAGAGTAGCAGTCATTCACAGTCATTTATACTTCTGCACAGAATGGAGTAAGCGCCACAGATGGATGGGCTGCAGTCAGGCCTGCTGGTGACCCACACTCCCCTGAGTTGGGCAGAGCCCTTGCACTCTGCACACACTCAGGGGACACATACAGAGTCACACTCTGTGTAGAGCACTGTGCCACCCTGGTGGCCCAAGGTGCATTCCTGGTCTCTGAGGACTTGAGTGCCTCTCTGCAGAAGCCCAGGAGAGGGGTTGATGAGGCTTGGGCATGCCAGCCGCGGTGAAGATAGTCTAGTAACCTCCCCAGCCCCCAGCTGTCCCACTGGACAGGCTCAGGAATGTGGTCGGAGAGCCCTGCCCTGCAGTCTGCAGAGAGAGCCGATAGCTGCCCTGGCAGCTGTTCAACTGTCGATCCATTTCAAAGGCCTTTTGTTAAACTTCTAACGGCCAAAAGGACAGCCTGAAGCCAAGCACCAGGAAGGCCTTGCAATTCCAGTGACCTGGAAGGCCATCAGGCTCCCCTCCAACCCTGGAGAAAGGAGACCCAGAGCTGGGCAATCGGTGCAATAAATCAGGGGATGGGTCCAAAGGGGCCACAGTGAGCAGGAGGAGGCGCCTTCTGGCTCTGGAATTTACCGAGGGCCATGGGATGTGCAGATGCCTGGCAGCAAGGCCACGGGAGGCCTTGGAAAGGTGCTGGCCAGGGATGCCACCAGTGCCACCAGTGCTGGCTCCCCTGGGGCCATTGCCTAGTTTAGTGCCGTCCTTCTCCTTTCCCCCCCAGGCCCATGGTTAGCAGCGAGAGCCAGGGCTCCGCCTCTGGTCCAGGTGCTGCAACTACCAATTTGCTGGTGATTCCCCGCCAGTCACCTCACCTTTTGAAATACTATGTTTTCAGTCTTAAAGATGTTGGCCTGGTCACCAGGCCTGCTTCTCTCTGATGGGCGCCAATGGCATCTCACAGGATGTAGGGAGGGTTGAGAGGGGCTGGGGTGGAAGGGGAGGCCCCTGGGAGTTCCAGCGTTCCTCCCACCCACTGCCTGCCCCCCAGACCAGCGCAGGTTAGATTTGGGCTTCCTGGGCCCCGGGGAGTCGCAGCCTGCCCTGCAAAGCAAGCAGCAGTGGAGACCTAGGCCCACCGACGCCAAGAAAGGCAGCTTTCCTTCCCTCCCCAGACCTCGGGCTTCCTCGGCCGGTCTCCACTGGATTTGAATTCCCGGTTGCCGGCGCAAAGGGCTGGGGCCGAGCGGGACCTTTGATCTCACCTCCCCAGAGCTTCTGGGGTCTGTGGTTTGGCAGAGAAGTTTGGGGTTAGCAGCAATCGCTGCCATCCGCATGAGGGGAGCGCTCGGGTCCAAATTGATGTCAGGTTCCCGGCCGGGCGGAGTGTTACCTGGAGCTTTGAAGCTCGTAATGACTCCAGACCGTCTTCTCAAGTCAGCGGCTACAAATGTTAATAAAATTAAAGCCACCTGAGAGTTCAGCTTGGAGATCCTTTGAAAGCAAGTCTGTGATGGGTTATTACCCTCAATTACCTAGTTGTCCACTCTCTTAGCTTGGGGTTAAACTCTTAACTCTTCCCTTTGAAGTCATTATCCTTTTATCTATGACTGGACCAAGGAATTTCAGGACAATAATCAATGGAAACTTCATAAGAATAGAAGAGCCGGGAGGGGAAAAGGTGTGAATATCGCTTTAACTGGTGGCTGACTCCGGGTGGGTGGGGGATGGGGCAGAGAAGGGCCTGTCTCCCCAACTTCAAGAAGAAAAAAAGAAGGGGGGGTACCCAATAACAACAACCCAGTGAGCAATTTTCAGATCTTCTGGCAAATAAAGAGAAAGCGATAATTTGGGGGCGATCAGAGAGGTGCAGCCCTCATCAAAGGGGAAGAGAAAGTAATGAAGCAAAAAGACACAATTAAAGAATGGGTTTAATTAGAGCTTTGATGTCTGACATGGTGCATGACACTGTTAAAGGGAGAAGGGGACCAAGTATTCATGTGCCAGGAAATGGCTTGTTAAAAAGATCTGTCCCCCAAAGAGGCTGTCGGAGAGAGGGGAAATTTCATCCTGGCTTCTCCCACCAAAGAGGAAAGTCAGCCTCACAGGATGCTCACCACCAGGAGGAAAAAACATCTCAACTTTCTTTTTTTTGCAAAAGTCTTTCTGGATTCCTGGAGGTAGCAACACTTTCAGGATCATTATGCTTGCTGCCTGTCTCTCCCTGTTTAAAGAGAGAGAGAGGAGAGAGAGACGGAGAGAGGAGAAAAAGAAGAAAAAAACGTCGATGTGTGTGTGTGTGTGTGTGTGTGTGTGTGTGTGCGCTAACTAACGTTGGCAATGTGTGTTTCATTTCTCCTTTTCATTTAATCCCATTTGGAATGCTTGTCTACACAGAGAAGATGAAAACACAGGGGGGAAGAGCCTGCCTCTGCAGTTTCCCAGTCGCGCTGGAATGAGCAAGGAGCCTTCTGCGGTAACAGGAGCAGCCTCAGCCTGGCTTTAGAAGTGACAGGGCCGGCATCTGCCCCTCCGCTGTGCTGCCCGCGCCTCTGCCTGACACACACGTGCACACGCACCGCCAACCCAGGATCCGAGCGCTCACATTCTGCCCTTGTTACAACTCCCCCACTCCTCGTTAAAAAAAGAAATAATAAAATAAAAACTCCCTTTATTGTGTGCAACATCTGGAAAGCTCTCTTCTCCATCTGCTGGGCCCTGACAGTGTTTTCAACCACAAAGCCTATGTCTCCTCCTGCCGTGTGTCACGGGGCTGGGGGGTTGGAGGCCCCGGTGGGTGAGCAAGCCTGGGAGGGGGCGGACAGACAGGGCTGCCCTCTGCCCACTGGGTGTGGGGACTCTGAACCCAGAGTGGAGCTGGTCCTCTTGGCCTGAGTCCTGGAGCCTGGGCTTCGTGTTGCTCCAGGTTTAGGGCAGGCGGCCGGTAACTCCGCAAGTCTGTTCAGACGGGAAGCATGGTGCATGTGCATGGTGTGGCACATTCTCGTGTTCCTGGGCATAACTTGAGTCGGGCTCTCCTGCCAGTGCCGGGAAGAAGGACAGACTGCTTTGAGACCCCAACTTGGATGCTTAGGATTCGATTTGAAATGAGCATATGGGGTTTTTATTTCAAAATGCCCCTGACTTGGGTTTTTATTTCTTCTCTCTTATTTATACACACACTCAGCTAGCACTCTGGGAAAAAAAAAATTAAAAAAAAAGGGCAGCAGGTTTTGAAAAGTAGAGTGGTTTATGTGAAAAGATCAAAATGTTTCTCATACTTTCTCCGAAGGCCTAGGGCTCTTTTCTCCCAGGGAGTGAACTTTTTCTCAGAGAGAGTAATCCTTTAAAGACTCAGCCCTCATTTCTTTTAGGTCACTCTTCCATTTCTTGCCTTTAAAGGAACCAGAGGGGTCACAGATGTGGGCATGTCACTCAAAGTGAGCTATGGGGCTCGGACCACTGTGTTTTGGGGGATGAGGGTGAGAACGTGAGCATGAATGGTGACTTCTCAGTTGAGAGGGGCATGTGACCCCAGCCCAGCCAATGAGAAGTCACAGAAATTTAGGATGGCTTAGGCTGTCGGGTGGTAGATGTCCCTGGCCATGATTATGCATATGTGATGATGCATGTGCATGGTGCATATATGCACAATGCACACATGTACACACACACATTTATATATGAACGAAAGGTGCTAGGCCATCCAGGATGCTACAATGCATCTGGTCCCGATTAAAGCCAATGCTAAAGTTAGCTGAACAAAAAACAAACTTCTTCAAATCAAGTGTAATCACTCTAGATACATAAAAGCTGCTTTATAATATGGTTTATGCAGACCCTGGAGGAACTTCTACTTGAACTGGAGGGATTCCTTTGCTTTTCTGCCCAAACTACAACTGCCTAAACATTTCCACTGTGAAGAAATAAAAGATTTAAAAAGCACAGTAAGCCTGAATCGGCCCACATCAGGAATAATTGTAATCTCTCCTCACTTCAGGATTTTCCATTTTCTAGTGGTTTTCTAATCTTTGCACATTGGAAAGTAACATGGTTGGGGATGTTTCCAGTAGGAGGGGAAAGAAACTGTTATGGAGGGCCCGGGTTATTTTTTAGAGATTTAAATGCCCTGGGTTATTCTAAAATACTTTTGAAAATGTTTCGTTCCACACAAAAGGAAGATATGAAATGAAGCCTACTTTTAATTATTGGTTTTGAGAAAGTCTCATCCTGGCTTCTGATACGTAATTACACTGAGCATTAAAGACGGCAAGGGAGAGGGCGCTAGGCTGGCACTGAGGCCCCGGGAGTCCCGCTGGGTGAGTGTGACGGCTTTGGGGGAGCTGGGGACGGAGACTGGCTCGATTCCTGAGCATCACTTATCCGTATTTCCCTTCGGGGTTTGCCAATGTTTCCCCTTTACATCTTGGGGGTTTTTGTCGGTTGGTCGGTGGATGTGACAAACATTTCTGCAGCAAGAGAAAATGAATGTTAATTGCCAAGTGAGGCTAAACCCCAATTTACCCAGAGGCTTCTCCAAAAGAAGCTGCAGCCACAGAGAGAAGTCTTACTTTAGGAACCAAGTAAAAGGCTTTCCTTTCATGTTGTTCTCAGAGAGGAAGCTTCCTGTGTGATGAGAGTAGGAGTCAGGAACAGGCTCCTATTAAAGGTGGCTTTGCTGGAGGCAGGAGAGGGCCCAAAGCCAGGGATATTCTTTTTAATAAGCTGCCACCAGTCCCTGGCCTCAAAGCAGAACCAGACCCCAGGTCAGCACTCAAAGGATGAGCGGCTTCCCTTCCAGTCTCGCACGGGAGGCGGGTGGGGTGCACGTGAGTGTGTGAGTGCGGGAGACCATTCTGCGGGGAGCAGGGCTACTCCAGAAGGCTTTCCACTCTCGTGGAAGGATGAACTTAGGACCCCTCCCGTAAGTCACACTACCACCCACGTGTAGCCTGAGTCTGTACCTCACTCGGCCACATGTTGGCTGAGGACAACTTCTTGGGACAATTCACCCAATTCATCCATGCCTCAATTTCCTAGCCTGTCAGATGGGAGAAGAACTCCTGTCTCATGGAATTGTTGAGATTACTGGAGGTGGCGTGCTGTCTTTGGCACACTATAGGCGTTCAGTACACTCATTGTGATTTTGCTTCTGTGTGGACAATCCAATCCAATCCAATGGAGGAATGCATTTCATTTAGCCTCCAAGAATGTAAGCTTTTTGAGGGTAGGAACTGCAGCTCACTTTGTGTCCTCAGGTTCTAGCACGCTGCCAGGAACACGACGGGCACTGATCCATGGTGGTGGTTGCTGTTATGGATCATTAAAGAATTGCTGTTGGTCAGGAAAAGGCGGGGGAATGAGAACTACAGTAGCCTTTACTTTACAAAAGCATAATCTAGGATTGTTAAAACTGAACATTGATCACTTTTATTGAACAGAAACAGCAAGCTTCAGGTACAAGTTGAAGTCCATGATGTGTTGAACAGGGGCACCTACTGGTAAGGCATGGAAATGCAACCCGATTCTATTAGACACTGCCAGCTGTAAGCCCAAAGGAAGAAGAGAAGGAAGTTCACAGTTGGAGGATCCTTGGCCCGAGAATCAACAGAAGAGATCAAGGTGCAGGAGACATTTCAGCTTAGGGAGAGTCACATGCTGTCAAGTTCTCAAATTGCTGGCAGCGCCACACCTGGCCCATGGAGCACAGCCAATATGTCACAGATCTTCCTTCCCACAGGAATCTGACCCTAAGGAGTGGCTCTGCTTGTCCAGCAGTTGTGACGACTCTGCCTCCGTCTGCCCCAGCTGTCTTGTCTGAGCTTCATGACCCATCACAAACATGTCAAATGGCTGAAGAGGGCATGATCTCTAATGGTGGCACATGGAACATGGCACGTGCCAAGAGGGGTTCAAAACCATGGCCTTGATGTGTGCTCCAACAGACTGAACTGTCTCCCTCGCCCCCAGGAGACAGTAACTCCAGTCTTGCAATGGAAGTCAAGGGGAAAACAGGACTCACTTTATAAGACGTTTGGTGGAACGGACGCATTTCGCGCATTTGCCTTGGTCTTTGCTCTTGGGAGATGTGGCTGTGCAGATAGTCTGAGGAGGTTGTCCGTTTACTTGTTTCCGCTAACAGTCATTGCTGGGCACTGTGCTAAGGACTGAAGCCCTGCTACAGCAGGGCAATGGGGTACTCCAGTGACACGTCCATGGTCCGTCCTAATGCTTTTCTTGTGTCCCAGTCACCCGGGCGGTGCAGCAATCCTTCTCATCCCTAGCTAGCCGGGTGACCTTGGCCAAGCTGTTTAAATTCTCTTTCAGTTAGTTTCTCCTGCAGCATGGTGAGGGAGTGGGACGAGACCATCTCCAAAGTCTCCTTCAGCAGAAGTACTCTCAGCATTATGATCCACGTGGGAAAGAAGCGGCAATTGCCAGCGCTCTGCATAAACTCGTTGCTGCTGAAGAGTGGTAACACTGTCTCACCGTCTGTCCTGATCGTGTTCTGCCGCACCATCTCTTCACACGCGGATGTTCTCTCCCCTATCAAAAGCCTGTTCCCTCCCTCCTGGGCGCCTGGCCACTGTCGGTGCCATCCATTTCTGGCAGGCTCCTTATTAGAACTGCCAAAGCACTGAGGCCTTGATGCCATGCCTGTCCCCTGACGTGTGGAAAACAAGTCGGATACATGACAGCACATCCACTCTTCTCCAAGCACCTCCCAAAGGGAAGGAGGAAGTCGGGCTATTTGAGGCGGAAGAATAAAGAGTTGCAGAGTTCTTTTTCTAAAACAGCCGTGTCGATGGCACAGTGGCAACTCTTCCCTGAAGTTCCTCGCCTTTGTGGGGCTTCTGACAGTCACCCGATGGCCTAACATCCAGGGGGTTCTCTGGGAGCTGCCGAGTGGCACCATGCTCCCATACCTCTGGAGAAGGTTATCTGGCAGGAGCCTTAACACCTTAACGTTTTTGTAATTATTATTTCTCCACTGAAATGCAAATGTCTTCCCTCCTATCCTGTTTTACTGGGACTGTTGTGTAGGGTAGGTCTTCTGTTGTTCAAAAAAAGAGAGACTGTCTGGAACGGTTTGAAATATCTTTAAAGGAACAGTCAAATCATCCATTCAACTAAATAGGAGTCAACTCCCCTAGAAATAACTTCCAAAAACTTCTTTGCAGTATGACATTTTCAAAGCAAAATTCTTTTCTTTTTTCAAAATACCACAAGCAATGCATTGAGTTCAGGGAATACTGCCTGCCAAACTTCAATTTTTATATTTAACCTTTCTTCTTCTTTTTTTAATGTCTTGCAAAAACATACTTGAAACTCTTCAAAAACCTTTTCAGCTTGAAAGTTTGGGAAAGAGTCTTAACTGACGAAACTCTCAGTTCTTAGCTTCCCTGTGTCTTCCCTTCCCCCTCCTTTGGTTAAGGAGAAAAATTATTATTGTCTGTTCACCAAACAAGGTCAACTCTAATCAGCCTGGGAAAGGGCCAGGCATTCAGGGCTAGCTGCTGACTTCTAACACCCTCTCTACCCTAGGGACTCCTGATCAGGCCTCAGTGTATCTCCTTAAGCAAGAACTCATAGGTGCTTGGGTCATTAAAAGTGAGAAACCCCAAAATTGTGTTTATTGTAGAAACATGACATTGAACACACCCCCACCCCCGGGTCAGGACAAATAAGCATTGTGTAGTCAGGTTCTGCCAAAGAAATTGAAAATATATTTATAAAGTGGAACTAGTAGCTAGTCAGTAGAAGAATTGAACTTTTAAAAATACTTGATAAAATAGTTGATAAAATACTTGTTAGAACAGGAAAATTGGATTAGTGGTGATGTTCAGGGCATGATGTCCTTTTGCCCTAAAGGAAAAAAAAATAATCATCTTGTTCTATTTTTCCTGGGGCGCTCAGAGAAGCACTCAGCCCAAACATCAGCCCCTAATCTTATTTTCTTTTTCTCTAGCATGTATTTTATTAACCCATTTTCTCATTTACTCACTCTGAATAGCTCAGTGGGTAGCATCCTTCTTAGAAAGTGGAAACCTCCTTGGAGATGCTGTGTCGAAGCAGAAATGCACATAAACCCCCAGCCCTAGTGCAGCAAAGAAAAGCCCCTTCTGTAATCCTGTCTGGTGAATCCACACATTGTATTCCGGCCTGCCAGAAGTGCTCATGCCTTATTAAAACATGGGCCGTCAAGGAATGCAGCTGGCAGCAGGCTGGCAGTTTGCAAAGTGATTAATATCTAGGTGGGGATGAAAAGCAGTCCTTCCCATCCAAAGCCCAAGGCAAAGGCTTTCGACATACCTGCCAACCTGGCAACAGCCTGTTGTCCTAAAACACGATGGGCCCAGAGCTAATGAAGGCATCAACATGCAGCTTGCTTTGGACTCTGTATTGTAGGAGATCAGCCATGGGTTTAGATTCAGCCAGGTGACCTGAGTTCTCATCATAGTTGTGCTACCATCTTTAATAGCCTTGGATAGCCATTCTCCTTCTTGGAGCCAAATCATAGGGGTAATCCTGAGTGAGTGATCTCACTGTATAAGGAAGTTATGAAGAATTCTAAGACAATGCCCAATTCTGGGTGGAATAAAGATATGGACATAATGGAATAGAGGTGTAGACATAATGTCCCCATTTCAAAGGCAGAGCCATAAGGTGGGGATAGGTATATCCCCCCCGCCCTCCGTGTCCTTTCCCATTCTGACTTCTGGAAAAGTCTGTCCTGTGGTGTCTCTGCAAAACTGAGATGGGGTGGAGGCTGGTGAAGAGCTGGGCAGGAAGTGAGCTGATTCAATCTAACCCAACAAACACGGAGTACCTACTACATACCCCAGTTTGCGCCAGGTGCTGGATGACACAACATGTACATCACTACTCATCAGGGGAATGTAAATTAAAACCACAAGGAGCTAACACTACAAATCCACCAGAATAGCTTAGGTTTAAAAACTGACAATCCCATGTGTTGACAAGGATGTGAAACAATGGGAACTCACATACGTTGTTGATAGGAGTGTAAATTGGTTCAACCACTTTGGAAAATTGTTTAGCAATATCTACTAAAGCTAAACATGTCTGTCTGTCCTATGTCCTTGTATTTCTACTTCTGGTCCACATCTAGGGGAAATGATTGTATGTGCTCACCAAAAGATGCATACAATAATATTCACAGCAGCTACGTTCATAATAGCTCCAAACTGGAAACAACCCAAATATCCATCAGTGGGTGAATAGACAAATTGTGGATATTTATACAATGGAATACCACACAAAAATAAAAAGGAAGGAATTCCAAATACAAACAATAACATAGCTAAAACTCACAGATGTTATGTTGAACAAAAGAAACCAGGCACTAGAGCATATATGGCATGATTCCATTTATATGAAGCATAAGAACAGGTAAAATTAACTGTGTGATATTACAGAAGTCAGATGAGTGGTTACTGCTGGTTGTGGGTACCGACCGGTAATGAAAATGTTTTACATTTTAATCTGGTGATGAGTACATAGGCATATATTAATACATATGTAAAAATTGATCAAGCTGTTCACTTAAGATTTGTGCTCCTTATTGCATGTAAATTATACCTTAATATAAAACTAAACAAATGGAAAAAAAGAAAACAATCCTCTACACATATATTTTAAGTTTTTTTTATGTGTTTCCTTGGTCTTCTTAACCAGATTATAAATTCTTCAGCACAAAACTATGCTTTATCTTAACAAATATCTATTAGTCAAAACAAAACAAAATATACACATACATGTGATAAAATTGCATAGAACTAAATACACACACACACACAAACACACACATATCCAGTGCACTCCAAGCCACCCTGTTATAGCAGTCATACATATAGGGAGGGGAGTAGAGATTAAAAGATTGTTTCTGAAACAACCGAAAGGAAGCTGACATTTTTTCTTTTCAGAACTTCATAGATGATTAGAAGGTAGCATTCATTCTTAACATCGTTCCTTTGGCTATGTCTTTTTTCCACCGGTGGCTTTCAAGATTTCTTTCTATCCCGTTTTCAGTAGTTTGTGATGTCCTGTGGTGTGGTTTTCTTTGTAGTATTTATTTTGCTTGGGATTCACTAAACTTCTTTGATCTGTAAGTTGATGGTTTTCACCAAATTTAGTAAAATTTCAGCCATTATTTCTTCACATTTTTTTTCCTCATTCTCTTGCCTGTCCTTCTGGGATTCTAATTATGCACATGTTAGAAACCCCATGTTATTGCTCTAGAAATTATAGAGATTCTGTTCATTTTTAAAAATATATATGTTCTCTTTTCTTCAAATTGGATGCTCTATACTGATCTATTTTCAAGTTACAGAGCTTCTCTCCAATCTGCTGTCAAGCACATTTAGAAAATTTTCATTTCAACATATACTTTTCAGTCCTAGAATTTGATTCTTTTTAAAAACATTTCTATTTCTCTTCTCAGCTTCT
The DNA here is from genome assembly GCF_020740605.2 of Lemur catta. NCBI lineage: Eukaryota > Metazoa > Chordata > Mammalia > Primates > Lemuridae > Lemur > Lemur catta. The sequence continues at coordinate 46,666,089 of NC_059142.1, read as the reverse complement.
CCATTTTTTAATTCATTATGACCATCTTGTCCTTTAAGTCCTTGAACATATTTATAAAAAGTTGCCTTAAAGTCCATGTCTGCTAATGCCAACATTTGAGTCATAGTGGGGTCAGTTTCTTTTGATTGTTTTTCTTTTGACTAGGATCATTTTTCTGCTTCCTTTCATATCCAGTCATTTTTAAAATTGTACACTAGATATTGTGCTTTAAATGCCATAGACACTGGATTTTACATTCCTTTGGAAATTATAGTTTTTTTTTTTTTCAAGAAGGCAGCTAACTTGATGGGAATCAAACTCTAAACTGTATTTTTTTGTGGCAGCAGTTGATGAAATATCTGCTCTGCTCTTTCAGCTTCCCAACTACTGCTTCTGCAGCTCCTTCGGGGTCTCCCCACATACTGACAGGTCAGGGGCCAGCCAAGAATTTGAGGGACGTTCATATGTAGATTTTGGGGCTCCCCAACTATAGTTCTCTCTTTTCCTGGATTTCCCCCTCAATTTCTAGGCACTCTGTCAGCCACAATTCTGTGGCTTTCTGCTTGAGTTTACCCTCCCCAAGTCATGCAGAATGGAGGTTGCCCTCAGGCAAAAAATTATGTAAATGTGACTTTCAGTACAGTTCCCTTCTTTGAAAGGTTGAATACCCTCTGGTTTTGGCCACTCTCCAGTGCCTCCAAATAGTCTTTTTTTTTAAAAATAAGTTTGTTAAGCGTTTCTCATTGTTATCTGCCAGTCAGTTAGTTCAATACAAGCTACTCTACCATTACGGGAACTGGACACACAATCTTTACGGTCTTTATCTCCTAATCTTTTATGCAATGAACATCTTTGTTTTGTCCAAAATAATAAGAAAAATGATGTGGAGGTGATTCTTTTGCCTTGGAACATCTGGGGTATGTGTATATTTCTGTGTGTGTATGTGGGGGTGGGGGTGGCAAGGAAGACGGCATCCAAGGAGATGGCTGGGTATACTCCTACGTGAAGTTCTCCTAAGCATCTGTGGGGCAGGGCACAGAGCTGAACAGTGGATAAATTCTTCACGGTGGAGGCCACAGTATTTATCCTTCTGAGGCAGTAGGGCCAGAGCCAAGAAAGCATTTTGCACAAAATCAAAGGTCAGCAAATGTTGACCTGAATGGAATTCCCTGCCTTCAAAGAGCTTATAACATGGTCATAAAATAGCAATAACAACAAAATTTCACCCAGAAGCACAGAAACTTATAGCAAATGATTCAGCCCCAAATGAAAACAGCTGTGTGGGAATGTAGATTAGACATTACAAATTCTACATCTGTCTTAGTCTATTTTGTGTTGCTATAACAGAATGCCACAGACTGGGTAATTTAAAAAAAAGAGAAATTTATTTTTCACAGTTCTGGAGGCTGGGAAGTACGTCCCAGCCTCTGGTGAGGGCATTTTTGCTGTGTCATCCCATGGCAGAGGTGGACGGGCAAGAGAGTGAGAGAGTGAGTGAGAGGGGGCTGAACTCACTTTTAAAACAAAACCACTCTCAAAATAATGGATCCACTCTTGAGATAATATTAATCCATCCATGAGGGCAGAGCCCTTATGACCTAATCACCTCTTATTAGGCCCCACTTCCCAACACTGTTGCACTGGGGATTAAATTCCCAACACATGGACTTTGGGGGACACATTCAAAGCATAGCAACATCTAATCTTAGCACCACCACCAACTGGCTATGTGATGTTGGGCAAGTCTCTTCCCATAATTTGGTCTCGGTTTCCTTATCTTCAAATGTGGAGGGCCTGGCCATATCACTGTACCCCCCGCTGTGGTCATAGCTCCATCTCTGTGAAGAATATGAATGTGTTTGTGGTTCACGGAGAGCAAAGGGGTCCTTGCTGACACTGCTGCTGGGGGCTTTGAATTGAAGCTCAAAGCTGCAGTGTGACCCTGGTGTGAGTCAGCTCCCTTTTACGCAAGGGTCCTGACATAAGGAAACTTCCAGATGGTCAGCCGCAGCTCAGCCTGGGCTTGAGATCCCCTGGGAAGGGAGCCCACTTGCTTCTCTGATCATATTCATGAGGAGAAACAGCCAATCGCTAGGGTGAAAATGATGAGGGGGTTGGTGGAATCTGTTTAACCTTTTCTAAAGTTCTGATCCCTGCAGGAGGCGAGGTGGCACAGGAGCAGTAGCAACGATGATGACGATGAGGAAGATAGTAGCCGTTACTTACTGAGCACCTCCTGTGCGGTGATGGGCACTCTACAAACACGATGGCACCAGCAAAAGCTGAGGCTACATCTAGGAATTATCATGGTCAAAACCAAGCTGCTGAGCCTCCCTTTCTATCTGCTCCACCCGCAGCCTTCTCGTCTCATTCAGGGGCAGCTACTTGCTGGGGGTTGCTGAGGCCGACCGCTTGGGTGCCACACTTGCCTTTCCTCTCTCACATCCCCGCCCAGTCCACCGAGAAATCCCATCAGAACTGATCTGAGCCCCACAGTCTGTGACTGCGCTGCTCTCCCAAACACCGAAGTTGGCCCCTCATAACAATAGTGGTGTATTTATAAACTTCCTTTTGTTTTTTAATAGATTAAGGAAAAGCCATTTTAGTTGTTCACGAATTCAATTGACCAGACAAATCCACAAGACCAAAGCTCAGGTCAGGCAGGCTCAGCTCTGCAATTTTCTAGTTCTGTGCTTGGGCAAATTCCCCCTTTACAAGTTCACAACGGCCGCCTTACCCCATCCCAACTGGCTCAGGCCTAAGGATGTCCCGAGATACTCCAGCTTTGCTTTGCTTCTGTCTGCAAATCTCCCCTCCTCCACCTCCACAGAAACACAGGAGCTCGGGCACACTTGGCATTTCATGGTCCCTTGGGAAGAAATCCCTCAAGCCCTGTCTCCATGGTATCCATGGGCAGTGTCTCTTAGTTTGCCGAGGGACCAGACAGCAGGGATTAAATCTCACAGCGAGCGGCTGGAGGATGGCTGACCCGTAGCCTCTCCTCTCCACCCAGCACTGGCCAACTCCATAAGGAAAAGGGCCCTCATTACAGGGGAGCCACCAAAATTCTTGGGTCACCCATGAGAGGTGCTGCCACCAAAGGGGAGGCATTTGAATTGGCTACATAGGGTGTAGAGTTAATGCAACATTAGCCACTTTTTCAAAACAGAATTTTAACATGAAGTTTGAAAAGTTCTATTGATTTTCAATTAGAAAAATTTCATCTTAATCTTATGTCCTTTTTGATCATTATGAAGACACATGAACTGGCAAATGACGGCGGATCCTACTTTACACCTGGAGAAAGGGTGTGCTCTGAAGTGAGGACAAGCTGGGGTTGGCACTGGGAGCTTAGGGGGGAGGAGGTAGGGGACTGAGGACAGAACTCAATTTTGGGAGTTTTGATAAGAGTGTTTTTGCTTAATAGACCTGCCGGCCCCAGCCTTCTGCTCATCCTGGGACTCTGAAGATGTAAGTGTTGTGTCTGGGTTGGGGTGATGTGTCGCCTTCGAGGGGTAACATACAAGGCGTAGGCTCAGTACAACCCTGCGAAGGGTGGGTGTTATATGTCCGTTATGCAGGAGATGGAGCTAAACTCAGGGGGACCAAGTAGCCTCCCAAGGTTGTAAAGCCACTAAATGCTGGAACCAGATGCAAAGGCAGCTCTGCCCTGGCCAGGGGTGCTGGTAGGAGGAGCAGATACCTCTGTACACACTTTCCTCTGGCCAAGAATGGGCCAGCCCAGCTGAGCTGGGAGTGAAGGGAGTGATCTGGAAAGGTCTGGGCTGGGGGGAGCCGGTGCTCGCTGGGGGACACGTCAGTGGGAGGGGCCCTGGATTCACTGCTGTCCAGTGTATCCTAAGAAGCTGGCATTGAGACCCTGGGGTTGGCAGGAGGAGCAGGGCACCAAAGCAGAGAAGGGAACCAGGAAAGCAAACAGCCTCCTCTTCCTCCTTGTTCCTGTCACTTCCGTCACCATGTATGGGGTGCTTAGCCAGTGCCAGGCCCAGCTTGGCATGCACATGCATTACTGCATTTAACCCTACAGCAGCCATAATAGGCAGGTCTTCTGCCCTAAAAAGTCTGGCTTACAAGGGAGGGCAGTGGACTCTGAGGACAGTGAGTTTGTTTCTTTGTTGGCACCAAAGGGTGGCAGACACAACTGCATAGGTTCTTGCGAGAGGTGGATATTCGGGGAAGCCTTGGCTCAGGCTGGGAGAGGCAGGGGTAAGGAGACATTGCATCCATCCCCAACGCCAGTGCTAATGAGAGCAACAAAAGCGTCTGCAGGGAAGACAACACCACTCACCACTCAGCAGCGCCAAGTTCACGCCGGACCTTGAAGCGGTGCAGGCCCTCCACAGGCAGCCACACGCCGCACTGTGCAGACGGGACCTCCTACCTTCAGAAATTTATCTCCCCAGTATCAACAGCCGAGACGGAGATGTGCCTCGGCCACAGTTCATAGGGAACCTCATTCCACCGCACGTGGCGGCCACTCCCATCCACCCCAAAATGCTTCAAAGACCCAACTAAGCTTTCATCTAGTGGCCAGTTTTGGCCTATTCCTCCTCCCAGGGGATTTCCTTCTCCATTCTTTATAAGGAATTCTTGTCAAGCTCTATCAAGTCTGGGACTGGAAGGTCTTCTAACGGTGGTTCCATCCTGGATGCACGCTGGAATCATTCAGAAGCTTTAAAAGCATCCGGATCTGCAGGCCTGGGCACCGGCCCCAGCAGAGGGCTCCTAACTTAATTGGGCTGGGTGGGGCTCTGGGCCTGGGCGTCTTAGAAGCACCTCAGATGATTCTAATGTGCAGCTCTGGTGACAGCCACTGTGCCCTCTTGCTGAGCTAGTGCAACAGTCTTCGTCAGACCCCGTCACATCCCCGGGACTGCTCCTCCCTGGGAATCGACCTCTCAGACTACTTCTTCACTGTAAAGATGAGCTGATGGAATCTACCTCATAGCGTGGGCGTGATGAGGATTCAGGTAGCAATGCCTGTAAAAATGGCTTGTTCTCCAAGAATGAATTATTTTCAATCAGAACTGATCCACGTGTGAAAGCTTTTAGTTCAAAGTTTGCATGTTTTAGCTGGGCACGGTGGCACGTGTCTGTAGTCCCAGCAACTCGGAAAGCTGAGGCAAGAGGATCGCTTGAGCCCAGGAGTTCAAGGCTGCAGTGAGCTATGATCGCACCACTGCATTCCAGCCTGGGCAACAGAGCAAGATCCCATCTCTGAAAAAAAAAAGTTTGAATTTTTTATGTTGTTCAACAGTGAACACGCCAGGGACATGGGAACTCTCTGCCCCATTTGTCACCTGTGTGTAAACTATAGAAGCTGGGGACCCCAGGCTTACTCTAAAGGAACCTGCTTCATGATGATTTCTGAGGGGTCTGGAAGCTTCTGGCCTCTGAGACATGCTTTGCACACTACGCTATCTTGGAGCATTTTATTTCAAGCAAAAAAAGAAATGTAACATTTTGATTCTGTCTTCATCCACCGGGAGAATTGAACTTGGAACACAGGGGACGGCTCGGCTTCTTTCCTTCCTGGCTGCCCTAGGAACCAGCAACATTCCATTCACATCTCTCCTCAGTTGTTTTCCCATCATCTCCACATGGAAAATCAGAGACATCAGCAATGTGAAAGCCAAATCCTATGTGTCTGAGGCGTTGTGAAGGCATCCAGTTAATAATGTCCCTGTGTGAGGACATCTGGCTGGACATCAAGGACCTGTCAGTTGCTTCACACTTTCCCCTCCCATCGTCCAAGATTAGCTACTTATCTGCTTCCTAAGATTTTGTCATAGGATCTTGCAGTTACAAAGACCTGAGAGATACTGATCAAGGGCTTACGCAATGCGATCCCTGGTTCCTCTGCTGCTTCCCTGACACCACGGCTTGAAGACTTGCAGGGATGAGGGGAAGGGAAGGCCCCCCTCAAATAGTTATCCTGACCTTGGACAGAATAGCAAAGGCAGCAGCTTCCTCAGAGACCCTCTCCTCACTGCCCAGAAGGAACTCTCTCCAGAGAACCGGGAGGAAACCGAGGGCCCAAGCGTGGAAGAATGGCTTGTGACCAGAGAGAAAAGCCATTTGGCAACGATGCCAGGACTGCCCTCTTGCAATTCCCACTCCATTTCTCAAACTCTTGCCCAAGAGCAGACTCTTGTGCATACCACTCTTTGGGACTCTGGCCACGTTTGTTCTCCTACAAAATGTCTTATCAGACGGTTTGTGAAATTAAGCTTTGTTGCTATATAGCACATTTCCAAACAGACACTGTTCCCAGGGCCACTAAGGACTAGGCCTTTTAGCCTTTCTGCATCACAAGACACATAAAATACTGAAGAAACTAGTAAATGGACACTGGCCCAAGAGTGATCATTGTGAAAAAAAGGCTTGGCTCATCTTAACACAAGGTTAAGTTAATGTGTCTAATACTGCGGGGTGTGCCGTGGATGGTCGGGAACAAGCAACAGGGGAAAGGGTATGGGCTTTGAAACAAAAACCTTGGCTTCTAGACCTAACTTAGCAACCATGTAGCTGATCTCTGATCTTGGAAAAATCTTTTTACCTTAGAGATTCTCAGCTTCCTCATGTATTAAAAAAAAGGGGAGGGGTGGTTAATGATACCAGCTATAAGGATTTATCCATACTTTGGGGGAAGTTAATGGAGTTAATGGAGTTAATGGATAGGACAACATTTTTATAAAATGACAGTTAAATGAAAGGGAGGTGGCGTGTCTAATTCTTAAGATAACAGAGATCATTTATAACAAGAGGAGCAATTCCGGAGAAAAATAAAGGCCTTGGGTCAAGGTAGCAAGCTACGCTTTTTTAAACGGATGAAAGTAAAAGGAAGGAAAAGGAGGAAAAGGCTTCCTGTTGGCCACAGGGTCAGCAGAAGTCCAAACGATGGGCTTGAGGGGCTGCGAGGAGCAGACCTTCTCTGTCAGCGCTGGCTGAGGAGGGCGGCGCCATCCACACCCTTGCCACCCCCTTGCCAGCTCCAACTCTTGCCAGCAGGAGTCATCTCGGGTGAGGCTAGCCCACAGGTCACTGGCCCAGCTGGAGTGGGGGCTGTGGGGAAGGGCAGGTCCCCTCAAGGGAGTGCTGAGATTGTAGCAGGTGTCTGGACATTTGACCTGATGCAGCAACCAGAAAAGTACACACAGCCCTAAGCTGCAGTAATACATGTCCAGGAACCAGACCAGGGAGGTAGAATCCATTCATTCACTCCTCGGAAAACATTTATTGAAAGTCTACTATGTGCCAATTCAAATTTTCTATCTTTGTTTTCTTTCAAAGAGCTCAAATTCCAGAGGGACATACAAATAAACCAACTATTATCACCCAGTGCATTAGGAACTATGAGAGGGATGTGGACACAGCATTGCAGGAGCAGGGCAGAGGCACTGTGTCCTGATGAGGTGTGGGTGGACACGAGCTGAGTCCTGGGAAATGGGTGGGCATTAGCCAGGAGATGACACGGAAAAGGGAACTTGAGACAGAGGGAATGGTATGTGACAACACCAGGAGGCATGAAGCCACATGGCCCAGCCAGAAAGCTGCAAGTCGTGTAGCAAGGCTGGGATGCCTGTGGGGCTGGGACAGGAGAGGTGGCTGCCAAGGGCCAGACTCCTTCACTTGGGAAGTACTGAAGTTGGCACCTGCTAGGCTGCAGGCTCTGTCAGGACAAGAATGAAAACAATACAGCCCCGCCCTTAGGGAGTTCAGAGTCCAGTTGGGGAAGACATCAAGGCAAGGACAATATTGTGTGAGTACAGTGTGCCCATCACTGCTGCTGCAGGCTCACAGAGAGAGACTGTTGATTGTAAAGGACACTGAGTACTCTGATATGGAGAATGGCCTTGATCTTGATGACTGAGATTAAGATGTGTAGGCAGGAGAGTGAGAGAGTCAGAGTCGGGGTTCTGGAAGACAGGCTGAAGGCGGTGGGGAAAACGCACGGCAGGGCGGTGGGGCCGGGTAAGAAGCTATTGCAGTGGTTGAGGAATAGCAGAGGCTTGGGCCAAGGCATGGCAGTGAAGATGGACAAACAGAGAGCAAACAGCAGGATTTGTGGAAGTTGGTGACTAATCAGATGTAAGGATGGAGGGAAAAATGGGGTTCAGGAGTATGCTGGGCTTCTGATGTAGGTGACTCATAAAGGTGATAAGTTCAGTGCTGGACAGTTTGAATTTCAGTTGCCCAATGGGCGTAAAGGTGGAGACATCCGGTAGTGAGTTGAAGAAACGGCTGTAAGTTCAGGAGAGGGGACTGGGTGGGTGTCATAGAAACCCTGGGTATGGATATGATCATATGTGGAATGAGGTCTGGAGAAACTGACATTTTTTTTTCTTTTTTTTGAGATAGGGTCTCACTCTGCCACCCAGGCTGGAGTGCAGTGGTGTCATCATAGCTCACTGCAACCTCAAACTTCTGGGCTTAAGCGATCCTCCTGCGTCAGCCTCCTAAGTAGCTGGGACTACAGGCGTGTGCCATTATGCCTGGTTAATTTTTTAAATAAATTTTTTGTAGAGATGGGGTCTTACTATGTTGCCCTATGATCCTCCTGCCTTGGCTTCCCAAAGTGCTGTGATTGTAGGTGTGAGCCACTGCACTCAGCCTGGAGAAACCAACATCTGGGGAGAAGGAGGAGAGAAGCCCACGAAGGAGACTGTAAATGGCAGAGATACAGAGGGGAGCCAGCCACGGGAGAAAAGTTTAGCTAAGAGAGCAGAGAGTGGAAGAAAGGCAAGTGAGGAACAACTGGGGGAGTCCTTTGGATTTGACAGCTATGCAACTCTAGCAAGAGCAGTGTCAGGAGTGACTGGCTTTGTAAACTAGCCTGCAGTGGGTTGAAAAGTAACAGAGAGGTGAGAAAGGAGACCTAAGTGTAGGCTGCTACTGCGAAAAGCTCGGTTGAAGGGAAGAAAACAAACAAGATCTTGTCTAGTGCTCGGTGGGCACCACATTTTAAGAGGGTGATCGACAGACTGAAGTGTGCCCAGGGACCTCCCCCGGGTTGATGAAGACTCTGGAGACCATGTCACATGGGAGCTATTAAAAGAACTGAGGATTCTTCACCAGAGAGGGAAGCTGAACGGGTACCTCACAGCCATCCTCAAATGCTCAAATGCCTGGCATAAGGAAAGAATGTGTTTCCTTTCTAAAGAGCAGAATTAGGACTAATGGGTAGAAGTTATAGGAGGGACGATTTTGAGTCAATGTAAAGAAGAAGAGCTTCTGACGATGAAATGGATCATCCTGGGAGAGAAAAATTTTACCTTTTCATTGGAAGTATTTAGCTGAGTCAAGACCAGCACACGGTGATACAGAGGAGTCACCCAGAAGCAGCTGGACTTGGATGCTATGGATCCACTTGTCCGTCTACCCATCCCTCCATCCAGGGCTTTAGCCCATGAGGTGTGGGCCTGAGTGACCTTTAAGGCTCCTGGAAACCCAGAGATTCTATGAGCCTAAGAAGTTCCTAATTAAGGGCCGGCAAAGGGAGAAATCAATTCTCTGCCAGTTCCACCTGTGGGCCAAAGCCTGCCGGCTACCTGTCTTTGTAAATAAAGCTTTATTGGAACGCAGATATACATGTTCCATATGACTGCTTTTGCACTACCACTGCAGAATATTGAGTAGTTGCAACAGAGACCGTATGGCCTGAAGCTGAAAATATTTACTTTGTGGCCCTTTATAGAAAAAGTTTGCTGGATTCTGCTCTACACCCATAGAATGGCACTCTAGCCCGGGCAATAGAGTGAGACTCTGTCTAAAAAAAAAAAAAAAAAAAAAAGAATAAAAATGCCTAAAAACTAATGACAATTCTAGAATTTCATATCAGTAAGGACCGGAAGCAAAAATATTTGACTGAGTGTAGAGGAAATTCCCTCACGGAGGATCAATGTTATTGTCATGATTTATCCTGAGGGCTAGTTTGCAAAGTGGCTAACTTCATTAAGTAACTCCACAAAATTTACAAATTGCTGCAGACTGTATGAGAGAAGGGCTAACTCTGAAAAACATTTCCCTAAACTTTCGTAAATAATCCAGGATACCAATTTACATGGCCTACACGAGCTGCAATGTTTTGGTGAATTTGGTGTCTGGTGGAACCACCGCCAATGGCAAACTTATCTAGAATCAAAGGAAGGAACGCTGCCTACAATTGCTAAGGAGCTCTCAGGACTGTACATGTTTGGGAGGCCCCACACCCTTCAGTTTTGGACCCTCAAGGACCCTTCTCTAATCCATGCCCAACCTGACTTCTTCCTCAAGGGAAGATCCCCAGGACTTTATACTCTTTGAGGCACCCTGTGTCTGACTCTGCTGGCCAGCCCTCTCTCATCCACTACTTCTCTTTTATAAACTCTTTTTCCTCGGCTTCCTGAAAGAATGGTGCACTTTCTCCTGGTCCTCTCTTGTCTCTCTCCCTCTCCTTTTCTGTTCCCCACAAGCTTTTCCCCTTCTAGGTGAAACCATCAGCTCTCCCAGCATCAACTGTAACCCAGATGCTCCTGACTGACAAATCTCTGGGCTCTGATCTAGGTTTCCAGTTACCTGACGAAGCTCATTGTGTCTAAACCCAAACTCATCCTTCCTCCACCCCCCGCAAACCTGTGCCGCACATCTTCCGAGGCTAGACGCCTTGGCCCCACGTGTTTCCTTCTCTTTCACAATCATCTCATTCATTCAGGTGCTATGGTGGCTATTGCATCTTTGACCTACTTTCCATTCACAGAGAAACGCTTCTCTCACTGGGGACTTGGGCCAATATAGGAATACTGCATACATTGCTTAAGTTTTTCTCTACCTCCAGCCTCTTGTCTCCTTTAATCCATGTCATCTCATGCTGTTGCTAGACCACTGCTCACATAGCAATTCTTGATGGTGTCATTCCCCTGCTCAAAACTCTAATTGCCCCCTGTTGCTTATAAAATAAACTCCAAATTTCTCCTCATCCATGGAGGCAGTACTTTATAGTGGAAAGAGCAAAAATGAGTGAATCAGACATACAGGAGTTCCAATTTCTGCTTTCACCAGATATTAGATATGTGGCCTCGGGCACATTTCCGAACTTCTCTTTGCTTTAACTTCCTCCAGTATAAATAATGCTTATCTCATGAAATTATTGAGGATTGACATAAAAATAGCCTTCATTTATTGAAAATTTATTGCATGTTAGACTTTTTTTAATGTGTTATCTCATTTAGTCTTCATTACCATATTCTACTATTTCCTCCATTTTCTTAGATAGGGAAAGCCAGAGAGAAGCTAAGCACCCTGCCCAATTTCCACGTCCTCAACCGACCTGTGCTGCGGCCTCTCCCAGTGCTGTAGGTAGTCAGCGCATGCAGTTCCCTTTGTCTTCCATAATCTGACGCCGACACACCTTTGAAAGCCGAGCTCATGCCACTTTTCTCCCAGCAGTTGTAATCGAGATGATCAGAACTACTTTGCTGGCTGTGACTCCATCTAGAAGGGCCTTCCCCACATTCCTACCTATTGAAATCCTACTGCTATCCCGAACTCCAGCTGAAGTGTCATTTCCTCCTATAAGACCATTTCAACCGTTACTGCTTCCTTGGAGCTCTCACAATATTTGGCATTTTTCTTATGTAAAGATCATGTTCTCTTTTGTATTATCCTTTTTTTCCTTTCCTGCAAATGTTTTATTTTCTTTCCTGAATCACATGTTCTTTCTGTGCAAGGAGCATGTTGCCAAGGTCTTATTCATCTTTGTTTGCCTTGTAGTCCCCGGTTCAGTCCCTGGGACAGATGAGGCACTCAGCAAAGGTCTATAGAATATGTAATTTTTGAGAAAATTTACTCACGTTTTAGAGAGTTGAGCTCAATCTATAGTTCTGTATGAAGGGAAAATGCTTCCTGTATGTTAGAGGTGCTATCACAGGAAGAACAATAATTACACTGTGAGATGGAGATGGGGCCAATTAATCTTTCTTCTCTACCAATAAAAAGGCAGAGACAGTGAACATTACATGGTTTTAGGCAAAGTATCTAACAGCAGGGGCCAGCAGTAGGAGGTCTATTTAGGTTTGCTATCTTAATTAGCCTATTTAAAAAAGATTTTTGGCACTATAAAGATGTATGGATTTGCCTTTGAACACACACCACACACACAGATACACACACACAATCCAAATAAGACATAGAAACGGCTTTAAAAGAAAACCCTTAATCCACTCAATTTATATTTCAGCAGCTTCGAAGTTCCCATGCCCAAATGCATAAATAAAAACACTGAGGAAGAAAATCAGATAACACAAGTGGGAACTCAGTCAGAGAAAGGTTCCCTGACACGGTAGGAAATATCACTCTAGGCAGAAAACGGCTACCAGATCCTTAACTCTGAGGAGGAGCAGGTGGAGACACGACCAGGCAAGGCCGCCGAGGCTGCATGCAGCACCCACTGCGTCCCAGCTCGGGGAAATATTGTTATTGCAAACACAGTGATATGTAACGGGCCAAACGATCAGTTCTGAAAGGATTTCACACGGGATTGTGACACTGCAGTGGCTGGGAACCATCACAATGTTCAAGGGAAATTGGGCTAGAGCCTGAGTTGACACATACCTTGAGGACAACATCAAGGTTGATGTCAGGCAAGTGATAACTTTGGTCACCTCACATGAAGCAATGCTGGGAAATGCAAAGCTCGGTCTTGAGAAATCGCAGTCGATGTCAAGGTTTCTTTAAAAAGTGCAAGATTCTCAGGACCGTCTGCCATCCTGTTAGGGAAATATTTCCTCTTCCTCAGGAAACGGTGCCTTTTCTACTTTCCTTTCACCCTCACTGTCAGGCTCTTCTTGCTGGGCAGAGCTGAACTCCAGCCAAACCTACTGTTTTGATGCTTTCAAAACACCTGTGGATCACTAGGCTGGATGGATGGTCTGGTGACCGCAGCGTAGCATGCGGACGGAGAGATGGCAGGAAGGCAGCCCTGCCCTCCGCGCTGGGCTTCGCTCACTTCGTTCTGTCCCTGCCCCCCAGGCTCAGGCTGGGAGGAGTGAGATACAGGAGGGGGCTGAGAGGCAGGAATAGAGATAAGTCAGGGCAGTGGTGAGGAAGCTAACGGGGCAATTAGGAGGCTGATTCATTTGTTTATCTAGATGATGATGCTGTGCTTGGTTAAGTAGTTTTTAAGTGTTCTGTGGTTCAGGAAATCTCCCCTCACAGGCTGATCAGTCCACATCCTTCCCTGTGCCTGACAGTTCCACGAAAGAAGAAAAAACCATTCTAAGCACAGGGTACGGGTTTTGGTGGACCTTTATAATAACACACTTGCTAAGATAATTACCATAAACAGTGCATACCAAGCTCCAAACAGAGAAGAGTTGAAAAAAGCATTCAACTATGGTTGCTACCATCTTTCGAAAGAATCCCAGAGGAACACATGGCCTTTCTGACTATCCCTAACTCGGGGGTTCCCAAGAATTGTTTCTAAATCCCCAGTTTAACCTGTGATTCTAGAAATACAATCTAGATAACAGAATTTTTGAACAGAAAGGAAATTTTTTAGCAATCACTTTGGTTTGGTTTTCTCTAGTCAGTATTTCACAGAACTCTGTATAATAAAATATGTGGGCCACAGAAAAAGCTCAAAACTATTCCATGGATCAAATCATTTTAGGGAATTCCAGATTAAATAAAGCTAAATAGGTTTTTTTTACCAGAGGGTATCACAGATTAAAGATGGCCACAACTTTGCTGGGGTCTACGTCTTCTACCCGTGACTCTGGGCAGGCTCTGTCTTTGGCAGAAGACAGTAGAAGTGACGTTGTGTCAGTTTCAGGACCCAGGCCTTATGGGGCTGGAGACTTCCGTGTCTGGTCCCTTGCCAGGCTTGCTTTTGAGGGATTCTCACAGCCGCCACCCAGGGGTGGGGAGCCTGTGGCTTCAAGGCCACCTGTGGCCCTCCAGATGTCCAAGTGTGACCCCTTGACTGAATCCAAACTTTTAATCCTTTATTAAAAGGATCTGTTCTGTAAACTTTGGATTCAGTCAAAAGGCTGCACTCAAGGATCCAGAAGGCCACAGGTGGCCACACGGCTGCAGGTTCCCCACCCCCATGTCTGTATGAAACCCAGGTGAGAGCAGCCTACCTGAGCCCAATCAACCTTCAGTACCAAGAGGGATAAATTATTATATAAGCCATTAAGCTTTGGGGTAATGTGCTCTGTAGCACACAGTTGGCAATTGCTAACTATTTATTAAATGAATGAATGAGTGAGTGAGTGATATAAATGTGAATCTTCATGAGGGTGATATAGCATGCCATATTTCCTAATTATTACTTCTGAATACTGCAAGATAAATTACACAGAACAGGGCCTTATGGAAGACTTAGTTTGAGAAACACTAAATGAGAGGATTGAAATGATACAGTTTGGGAAATATTGGTCCAGTTACACCCCTTTATGTTTTAGATCAGAAAAGTAAGGCCCAGACAGGTGAAGAGAATTGCCTAAGGAAATAAAACTAATTGGTAAACTCTACCTATGAATGAATTTCCTTTCCCAGCTAAAGTAAAGGGGTTGTGGATCTAGTGGTTTCACTCATATAACCCCTTTTTAATTAATTCAATAGATCAGGCTTCTCACTAGGTAGCCCACTCTTTCTGTTCATGATAAAGTCTTTGTGTCCAACTAGCTCTTTTCCATGAGACCTCCTTAAGTGGTAGACCTCCAAAGAGGATATAAGAATATTTATTAGCCTGAAGTCTAGACTAACCTTCAGTTCTCAAAACAGCAGAATCTATAGCAACATCTTAGATCTTTGGTTTTAAAACATTTGCCTTATGGAAATCCTTGCTTACAACTGAAATGTCTGGAAGAACAAATTTTCAACTGAACTAGATACTGGTGAGGATCCAGATTTTAAAATGTCTTCAGTCTTATGTTACAAATTCTCTTCCTTCACATGAGAGGTAAATAATGTGATCTGAAATTTGATTCTGTTTTTAAGACAATATAGTGAAGAATTTTAATACTAGCCAGGCCAAAATCTGAGGTATTCATCTTTTACTTTTCAAATACCATACAGCTTATGCCACAGCTCCCTAATCAAGTCTCTAAAGCCAAGAACCACTTCGATATGAGTTGAAAAAAAAGTTTTATCTAATTATCTTCATTCCCTACTTTGAATTGACCAACCATGTATCTTTTTCTGGTTTTATCAAAGGAGCTGCCAGGACAAAAGCACATCCAATTTTAAGTAGGCTTTAGTTAGCAGACTTAAAATTGATCACGCATTTTAGTTTCAGTAACTTGCAATTTCTACACCCTTTGATAATTCACTTTAAAGAGCAAACCGTCTTTAATGACAAGGCTTAAAAGAAACGACCTTTCTGAACAAAATATGAAAGCTCAGAAGAGGTAGTTCTTTTAAGGAAACTATGAATTAAAATGACCTTGTGTTCTGAAACTTTTCTCCCACCATTTTTGATGTTTTCCCTTTCCTTTTCACTCTTAAAAAGAAAGCTAAAACACCACTGCCTTCTATGGATGGTGATGTACTTCAATAAGAGAGCTGTTAATTGTTAATTCAAACTTGCAGTTTCTTCTTTCTGCACTTTCTCTGCAGATTCCTTTAATGAGATTGCTCACCACTATAAGCATATACCTGTTTCTGAAGAAATCACCTTTAATATGTGACATTACGGGATAATGTCTGAATATGAGCCATTTTCCTTAAGTCACCATGAATTCTTTTGTACAATCTACGAAGCAAGTCCATCATTCTCTGTTCCCTCTATCTTAGTCTTCCTTTTTCCTCTATGTGCCCTGATGGCTGCCCTCTGTGGAGTCCCTTGTTGAGTGGGGAGTTTGCAAAATCAGAGGTCAGACCTCTGCAAGGGCTCACTGCCTGATGATGCAGAAATGCTGGACTCAAACAAAACTATGACATATGCAGATGACTGAATAGGTAACTTTGCTGTTAACCCTTTTTTCCCTGACGCCCAAACTGGATAATAACACACACCAAGAACACTGGGATCCCAGAGCATCACTTCTGCTCGGCTTCTTCCAAATGCTTTATCAGCTACTACCTGTTGACAATTACATGTTGAAATAGAAAAAGCACAGGTGGATGACTCAGGTACAGCAGCCAATAATAATAACTTAAGATGTAACTAAATTAGGTACTTGTGAGGAACAATTGATCTTCCAGCAGATAAAAGAAAAGATGAAATCTTAGATGTTTTTATAATAAGGCATGGTGTTTATAATTTATTTCCTGAGCACTGGCTTTTTCTCCCAGTAGCCGTTTCTATACTCAGTGCTTGACTCAGTCAGGAATTTCAAACATGCCAAATGCAATTTTTCTTTCTCTTCCTTTATCAGAGAACGTTCACAAAGACATTAGTGTCAACCACCCATTCCTATCACATCCAATCTAACTGACCTAAAGTTTCATTTCATTTACTCCCAGACATACATGACATGTTTCAGAAGGGAAACAGGATCTGGGTAATGTCAAAGGTTCAGCCGTGTTTGTAATTTCATAACCCTTGAAATAAGGAAAAGAAAGAATGGCAGGCAACTTTCCAAAACACCTACTGATATTTACTCATGGAAAACAAATATTCTTGAGTAGGAGTTCCAATTCTAGCAAACAATACAATTCACAAAGTATTTTCAATTCAAGCAGTTAATAACCTTGCTAATGAAATCTGTTGAGCTTCAACCTGTTTTTCATGGTCTGTATAGAAGTACTTAACGTTAATCATGTAGCCTTAATCTTTCCCTTCTGAGTACTGAATCATAGTCTGAGTATCAATTGTCTTCATTTGTTAGGTGGTTTTAATAGCATCTGCTACTGTTTTGCTTTTTCCCAAATATTCTTGAAACCAGTGCTATAACTTATCGTATATGCAGGAAAAACCTGATCTTTCAAAGGACAGAGACTTACATTCATGGAGGAGGTGTCAGGGGTGGGTGGCTGAGCCTTACCAGAGTGGTGGCCCCACAGAGATGATTTAGTGCAAGAACCCCAGGCCTCCTACTATGGCTATGGATCAGTTTATGCTGATCCTCATCCTGGCTTTGGAAGTGGCTGTAAAACCTGTTACTTCCTTATCATCTCCATGTCTCAGTTACAGTACAAAAAAGGGTAATTAATCCTTGGGCAGCAAACAACAGATATGGGCATGGGAAAGAGAAAAGAATTTTGAAAAAGTGTAAATAACTTTCTGCCCTGTCCTTTTACAGTAAACCAGATGAGTACAGCCCTGCCCATGGGCCAGATTTTTAGAGAGTGCCTCAAAATGCCCATGGCATGCACCACAATGAAGTCAAAAGAATCTGGAGCATCCATTCACTGCATTTCAAAATTTCCTTGGCAAATCATGGTTGACCAGTCAGCCTAGAACTGCTTGTCAGCATTCGGGTTGGGAGAGGGACCCTGACTTAAACATCCATGCATGGCAGCAACACCATATTCTCTCAACGAGGAGGTGCCCACATGAAAACAGGATCAAGTAAAGCACATTCTGTGATCACTTGCCAATGTGTCGTGCCCTCATAACATGATCCTACATTTTTAGGCTCTTTAAAAGATTATCGAATGATATTATAATGAAAACAACGACCATAAAAAGAGAGATGAAGAAAGTAACAATAAAACCATAGCTGCTACACAAAATTCTTACACCATTCTACCTCTGGAGTTCCACGATGAGACTGGGAGACCAACATGACAAATACTTGGAGTGATATCAAATGATCCAGTGATTTTATTCTAAAGACCAATTTCATGCACTAATTATATATTTGCTCTTTGACATGACATAAGGTATGTTTCCCCAAAGTACAATTTGAGATTGTCAGTATTTGCTAGGGAAAAATACCATGTGTATGTCACACTTAGCAAATGAGGTACAATAAAAAGTTGAAATAAAACTGATAAGTATAAAATAATGTTTTAATAATATATGAACACAAGCATGGAAACAATGTAAACAGGTTAGACTTTGGTATGATACTACAAACGCAGTCTCGACCCTATGCAACTGGTAAAATGATATGCAAAAGCACTAATAAAGCATACCATAAGAAATCATTTCTTTTCCCAATATAAGCAATTCTCAGCACATACTCAAATGCACACAAATATGGAAATCAGAAATAAAGGAATGTTAAAAAAATAACTTAGGCAGACACAAATAAAACCACCCCACTAGTGTGTGAATGATGCAAGTTTTTATGATCTTAATTACATTTAAGTATTAAAAAATGCCACTGATCTCACAGTTTACAACATTCAAATCTTCAAACCTGCTGGAAGGAATCCACAGTGCAGCCTGGACAACAGCATCCAATGCATCCTCTCATGAAGTTACCTGAAAACCAAAAACTCCGGTTATGACTTTCTCTAGGTTTAATAGGTCTGTCAACCATAAAATAGGTTGCAATTCTGGAGAAGTTAGATAGGGGTTAAAAGGATATTTGGTATCAAAATGTCATCATTTATGCCTTTAAGGGATTAAATCTTACCGACACCAAGCAAACAGAATCTTTTAAAAGGGAATTATTCACAAGCTCTTTCCTTTTAATTCAATGCCAAATAAGTGGTTCAGTCCTTCGCTGCACTAACAGGGAGGGTGTTTGATGGAATTAGAGCAGGTAAACACAATCTATGTCAGTGATGCCCCTGAGAACCTTTGACTGAAAAGGTCTTGTGCATCCCTAAGAAGTGCACATGGGGGGCACTCAAGTGTTGTGACATCACTGAGCTGCTGGTCTATTCTGGTCTGGGGAACAGTGCCAAACTCCCAGGGGATAAGGACTTTGAAGATGTGAGCTATCATAGCAAGAACTGCATCGCTCACTGTCTTACAGGATGATAGTGACTCCTCCACCCTGCAACTGGGCTTCAAGACAATGTCTTACAGTGACTCTGCAGGTGAGGCCTGGACTTGCCATGTCCCTGCAGATTCTCTCATCTTGCTCTGACAGTACTGACTAGGCACTGTGATTAAAACAGGTGGGTGACTTCTCAAAGACAGGCTATCTACTAAAAACAAGTCTTTTCTTCAAAACTGATACTATGTCTAAGCATTTTAATAAAGACTTAAATGTCAAACCAGAAGACTCAAAGGCACAGACAACACAAACTAATCAGGAGGCTCTGTTCACAGGCCATACCTTCTGCTTTGGTATGTAGTCAGCTCTTCCTGCAGGATGGATGCTCTCTTTTGCAGAAAGTTAACCTAGAAAAGACACCTTGTATGAGAAGAGGTGAACGTGGCTTAAATGTCAATATCGTGCAAATAGTACGGTAATATTTTATTTAAATTCAAACAATTTTCTAGCCAAAACTCAGAGGATCTGTTGAATGCAAGTGGTGTGTTTTTACATTTGGTCACATCCCATCCTTGCTGAAAATCCATCAGAGACTATAGAACAATGTTCCAATTCCTCAGTTCAGAAGCTGTTTTGATCTGACCCCATCCTGTCTTTGTGGCTTCATCTCTCCTCGTGCCCTTCCTGCCATCACCACCTTATACACCACGTCTCTCACATTTTCACGTGCTGTTGCCCCTTGGCACGAGCCATTTCCCCTCTTTGGAATGCTCGGCTACCTATCTCCTATTCACCCCCCACTCTGTTTCAAATGTCCCCTCTTGTCTCCTCCCCAACTGCTCCTCACCCAGGCAAAGCCAGTGGTCCCCTCCTCTGTGTTCCTGGTCTCTATAACTGGTACTTCTCACATTGCCTTGTCGTTATATGTTTTTATCTCTCCCACAAACCTGAGAGCTCCTCTGGGGTGGGGATGACTTTTTTCTCTCTCCACCCCCAGTTTCTTTTACAGGGCTAGGCATGAAGCTGGTATTCACTCGCTATTTAATGAATGAATGAGTGAGTGAAAAGAAAATTACTGCTTTGTGGAAACCTCAGTCCATCCTGGGGATTCCCTGAGGTTGAAGAGATAGTATTTTGTAGCGGAGAGAGCCTGACCTTTGTCTGGAGTTAGACCAACTTGGGTTGAATTCTTGGCTTGGCATCTATGGCTCTAGGAAAGTTATTCAAGCTCTTGATGCCTTATCTGCGAAATGGGGTTAATGACAGCTACTGCCCAAAGTGATGAGGATGATGTGAAACAACTAATAGAAACGGCCCAGCTCAGAGCTCATAGAAGGTACTACCCTCAGACCCTCACTCTTGGGGGCCTGGAGGAAACTGGGTTGTTTAATATGTTCTCTTAAATCAGACCTTTACAACACATTTGATTATTTTTAGGCAAAAATTTCTATACTATTAAAAATACCTCTATCCAGCATGAATTCAAAAGCAAATAAAAATGGTTTGGGGATAACTTATACTATGGATTAATGTAATCAAGAGTCAGTGGTATTTGATCATTTCAGAATTGTTTACTCTTGCCTCTTTGGTCTGAACTGAAACCATGGCAACGGCTGATTCTGAACCATAGTTATGCAAGATAGTACAGCTAGCAGAATAGAAAATATGCTTAAAAGAAAAAGAAAGAACAGTCTTTTTAAGTGGGTGCATATCAAAGTGGTTCCCTCAGTTTTGCTTATTTCTATATCACCCTGGTCTTAACTTTATCCCATTGCTCAAGTGACCCATAGGACAATTGATAGATAATTTTGACAGATGCAAGGATTACACTGATTCAACCTCCCTCCCCTCACTGTGCTTTGCAATTGGAATTCCAACAATTTTCAAAAAACACGGGCACCTGTGCTTTTAAACTAAATTTGCTCACTGTATGGCCTGTGACTCCTCCACGCAGCTGCCAATTCTGAGGCCCTATCGCAGCTGGCAGCACTCTCTTTCTGGGTCAGCATCCAGTTTTAGGAGGATAAAGTGGCTTTTATTACAGTGAAATGATATGAATGATAACAGAAGCCCTGCAGGTGGGTATCAGATTTCTCTTTTTTCCTCCCTCTAAAAAAGCTCCTCTGAAGGTGTCAGGTCCTACATAGCTGACACTGTGGAAGCTCTCCTACAAACTTAATGGGTAAACCAAACCTGGAGTAGAGCTTTTCATGTAAATAAAGGTGACTTTAAATTCAGAGAATTCTCTAGCCCAAACTTTCTGTTAACATTCTCCTCCGGTACTTATTTTTATATGCAGGAACCAGCATAGCAAAACTTATTAGCCTACAGAAGCAATAGCAAACAGTAGCATAAGTATTGGTATAATGAACATTTCATTTTCAGATAAGAGGGAAATATAAAAGGAAAAGCTAAAATTTGTTCCACATTGCATCTTACATATTATAAATAGGTACTATGTATATAATCAAACTATATCATTTATTGTATTCATAAATAAATTTATTTAGCATCTACTGTGTGCCAGGCACAGTTCTTGGCACAGAGAGTAAAGAAATCCTTTCTTTCATGGAACTATTCCAGGAAAACGTATGTCTTAAATTTCAAAATGTATTGGAAATAGCAATATTGGAACTCTTTCTCATGTCAGAGTTAATAAAATTCATTAGACCAATGATACATAAAACATTCAAATAATACAGAAATATATAGAGAAAACTTACATTGGAAGTTTTAAATACCTAAATTTAAATCAATTTTAATCTCTCACATTATATTTTATGAACTATTTCAAAGACCACATATTTCAGCAAGAAATATTCAACCTAATTGTTTGCATACCTAGTCATTATTTTGCCTTGAACTTAAAATACATCTTGTTATCTCTAACAATCATATAAAATACACCAGAATAGAAATGCTTCTAAGGGAACTGTGCTTTCCATTTCTCTGCACTTTAACACAGTGAGGAATCAGCAATGTGCTAAGTGATGGCATTTTGGACCTAGTACCAAGAATAAAACCGTGAGGCTGTATTGGAATATAGACTGAAAAGGAATAAAAGTTACCAACTGAACTTTTCAATTTCAAGGGTGCTTTTAAGAAACTCTTACTGAGACAATGAGTTCTTAAACTAGTGAGAAACAAAATTTAAAACAAAACAAAAACAAAAACAATTCATCTTGGGTAGTAAGGCTATGCTAGGATATCACATTGATTTCTGGAATCAATTCAGAATCAAATTTATTTGAAAGTTTATTTTCAGGATATGCACATCACCTAAATCCTTGGCAGATGCCTTGATTGTAGTAATTACCTGGGATTTTAAGGAGGAAATTGTGTCTTCAAGTTCTTGTCTTAGAGATGCTGGCATCAACCCTTTGAATTTTGTTTCATATTCTTGTCTTATGTAAGTTATCTAAAATGGAAAAAAATTAAAATTATCATTTTTTTTACCACAGAAATGATTGTTTTGAATTTAAAAAAATCCCAGGATAATATCTATTCATTCAAAGATAAGTATGTTACATGTGGTTGGAAACCAGACAATAAAGGTGCAATAAAATAAAAACTGAAAAAGCTACCCAGCCTGACCTTGTGACTCTGAGAGACAGTCGCTGTAACAACACTTTATTTCTTTAAAATCCTTGTTAACACAATTTCCAGCACTTGTTAAGTACAATAATTGTTCTCTCCTCTCCACTCATGAGGTATCCTAGCTGTACAGCCTCTCCTTGATCAGGATATAGACTTTGATCATACTAAGCTATGATCTGAGGACAACTCATAGTATGTCTTTGCTTTGATTAAAACACTCCTCCAAACTGGCACATACTTGAGGTGTTATATGTGATTCATATAATTATGAAGACATGAATGAAGGAGCAGCTGTGTCTCTAAGCCTCCTCAACACAGATAGACAAGTAAAGTGCCCTTGGTGTAGGAAGTTTCCCTGCTTTTAGGTTTCCTTCAGCCTCCTGAATACTATCAGGCCTGTGTTCAACTAGCTGATGCTCACTGGGCTGGTAAAAGAAAGGTTGGTGGCTCATCCTCTTCCCATTCATCTCTCTAAAAGCTAAAGAAGTGAGTGAGAGGGTAGAAGAAAAGCTGTTGGAGGAATATGCCTGAGCAGGATGAAGATGTGCATGGGTGTGACATGAACGTATGTGTATATACTGGTGTCTTTCTCCAGCTATGTTTCTGTATTTCTCTTCCTCCTCGTCTGAGATGTGATAGAATTAATTACTTTTAAAAAATCTGTTGCATGTGCTGTGTGTGACTTAACTGAATATTAAAGCTGACTTGTAGTGTATTATATAAATGATTCATCAGACACACCTGGAAATAAGGTAGTACATGATACTATGTGTATATTTTGAGTACAGTTGGACAAGCCTATAGATTTGCTGAAGATAATTTAAAATTATCAGTCTTTAAGTCCAAAATTTTCTTATACTAAGCTGAATTAAGGAAGAAATGTGTTCTAATAATTCATTTCATTACCTACTAAAATCCCATGGCAAATATTCTAGAATATGTTTTCAATTTTTAACAAAGTGTTTGTTTGATATATGCTATAATCTTGTGGTTTATACCTAAAGGAAAAACAAAATGGTGGAAAAATTATCTCTCCCCTCCCACTGATGCAGTTTTTACTGATAAAATACATGTTGGTTCTCATATCTATTGATTTTTCTCACCTTCTCTTCTTGCACTTACTTCCAATAGTTACATTTATTAGCTGACTCAAATGAAAAGAAAACACAAAGCAAAAGATGTGCTTTATAAACCAGACCTTCAGGGCAACATTTATTGAGGGTTTGTAGGTTATATATTAACCGTTTGACCATTTTTTTCCCCACTCAACACTGGCTCTGACATTTTGAGCTCCTACTCTTTTAAAAAGGACTCATGCATGCTCTATTTCTTGCATCCTTATCTCTTTAGAATGACTGCCCACTGCCTGTATATTTGAAAGATACCTTGGTTGGGTGTAAAAATGCTTCAATCCCATTTTCTTTCTCTCAGAACTTTGGAGACATTTCTCCAATGTTTTCTGGCATTACATATTGCTATGGTGAAGTCTGAGGCCAAGCTGATTTTTTTCCATGTTGAAGATAACTTTCTTTTTCTGTTTGGATGCCCGTATGATTTTCTTTTTCCTGATTCAGTAACTTCACTAGGAAATGATTTGGTATTAATTATTCTGCATCAATTTTCCTGAGACATTGTGTGTACCCTTTCTATCTTTAGATTCCATTACTTAAACCAAAGTTTCCACTGCTAGAAGAATTATTTGTATTCTATTATTTTTTACATATATGTTTTTCTATTTGTTCTCTTCTTCAAGAACACAGATTTTGCATGTGTTGACTCTTGTTTGACAATCACCCATACTTATAATTTTCTTTATTGATACTTTTACTTTCTCATCATTTTATATCTATTTTATATTTTCATTTCATTTTGTATGATTTCCTCTAGCCTGATTACCATATTTCCTTGAATCTTTTCAGTTATAATTTTTTCATTTTTATTTTTCCAATATGGTTTCAATTTCTGTAATCTTTTGATTTTGTCTACCATTTTTCCTAAGCTCTAAGAGATCACTTCTCATCTCTGTCTGTTGACTTACATCATCTTTAAACACATCTCTTCTTTTTACTTTTTCTCTATCTCCCCTCACCATTTTCCTTGAGAGAGATATCTCTCCCTCTATATATATACAGATATATAGAAAGATCTCTATATAGATATATCTATATATATATCTATATCTCAATGCATTTTGTAAATGCTTTGACACTGAAGAACTGTTATAAAGAACTGTAATTTGTCTGAACTCTCCTTCTGTTTCTTGGATAATTTTCCATGTGATATATGTTCTTTATTTGCTTTTTGCTTACATTCTTTCTCTCTCTTTCTTTTAATCTAGCAAAGATTGTATGCTAGTTCCTTTTTCTTAAAAAAATGCATTTCATTTTTTTATTTTAGCATATTATGGGGTATAAATGTTTAGGTTACTTATATTGCCCTTGCCCTCCCCTGCCCCCCCACCCCCAGTCAGAGCTTCAAGCATGTCCATCCCCCAGACGGTGCACATCGCACTCATTATGTATGTATACACCCACCCCCTCCTCCCCACTCCCATCTGCTCGAAGCCTGATGAATGTTATTCCTATATGTGCACTTAGGTGTTGATCAGGAAACCAATTTGATGGTGAGTACATGTGTGCACGTCATTTTTGAATGGAACCAGCTATTTGCTGAGTGTTGAGGTAGGGTAAGCTGGGGTCAGGTCACAGCTATGATTTGGTTTTGTTGTCTTCAATACTCTTAGACCAAATCTATGACTTCAATTGTTCTGGGGGCCTATCACCCTCAGTTTTCAAGTGCTTTGAAGGTCATGGCCAAGCACTTAAGCCTTTTGGTTTCTCCTAAGCCTCTTGCCCCCTTCCATTCTTTGAAGCTGATGGTCTCCCTCTACCAGGAAGCTAGGCCATAGTGAGTTGAAAATTGTATGTGATCACGGTTGCTCTTTGATTATCACTATTTCTTCCATCACTTTTTAAATTCAGTAAATTTTCTGACTTTTATTGAAGATTTATACATTTCTACTTCCTGTCTACTCCTTTATTCTTTGTTTTTATGATGTCAATGAATTTCAGTGAACTTAAAATGAGCCCCTGGAAAATCTGAAATTACCTCACCTATAAGTGAGACTCAATCAGGAAAATGTTACTGCCCTGAATCCTTAAACCCAAATCCTAAACTTGAAAATCATTATATCAACCAGAATCTGGTTACTTTACTAAAGTCATGAGAAACTTTAACCAATCTGTTTTTATTCTATTTATGAGGTTAATAAAGTTTCTACTAGCAAACATTTATTACTTTCTATGTGCCAGATATGATTGTAAGTGTTTTATATAGAACTCTCTCTCCACCTAGCCTGGATTTATACCAATTAGAAATATGTGTAGGGGGAGGTTTAAGGGAAATTGACACATAGTTCTACTCATTGTGGATTGGTTTATTTGGAAGCCTTTCTTCTAATACCTGTCTTAGCTGAATGCCGTAAAGCAAGCTGAGTTTGAATGGTGGGTATATTGTAGGGGGTAGGGGGAGGGAGGGAGAAGAAGAGGTGACTTGGGCATGGCACATACTCTGAGGGAGGGTGGACAAGGCTGGGCACTGCAGTGGAAGGTCGGAGTGAGAAGAGTGCATCAGAAAGACACTGGGCTTGAAAGGGCAGTGAAGGGCAGGTCACAGGTGGATAGGAGCAGGGCACAGAAAGGAGGTTTGCTGGGGGGGGTCAGATGCAACATAAACAGGAACGTGGAAGATGTTTCTGAGGGATGGGCCTTTGTATAGCAAAACATTTTTGCACAGGCTTTTTATGGAAATGAGCATACAGAACTTATATGCTTGATTTTTTGGTTTGAAGAATAAAAATGAAAGAAATAGTAGTGAAAGATGATGCCTGCAAAAAATGCTGTAGTGCAGCTGAGAAAAAAATGTACTGCCTTCTAAGAAATTCCATTTTTTATTGGGGTTAAGGTATTATGTGTTGCCACAGCAACTGCCAAGAAAGATCCATTTTAAGAAAGGTGGGGGGTGGGGGCGAGGGAAAAAAAAAAGGTGTTCTGCAGCATAGCTTGTGTACTTTGATTCTAAAATATAAAGTGAAAATGTAAAAGTAACCATAATTTTCTTAACAACCTTAAAATATTCATTTCCCCTTCTTTCTTCAATATGGTTTCATCTCATGGTTCTTTATTCCAACTGGTGTCCTCTCAAACTAAGCAGGCAGCTCAGAAAGAGCCCTCTGTTCCTGGTTCATAGGGACCAGTTTGCCCCGGTAGGGAGGGAAGCCTGCTCCTTGGTGGGCCTGTGACTCCAAGGAAAGGGGGTGGCTGATGAATGAAGCAGCTCCGACCTCTATTGTTTGAAGGGGAGCAGGAACTAGTTTCTGGAAAGGGTTATATTTTCAGGAAAAAGGAATGGTTTTCTGGTCCTGTGGAGAAAAATGTGGCTTCAGAATGAGAGAGTGATTCAAACCTAGCACTTTAATTGGTTTAGAGGATCTAAATCCAGCTTCAAGCGGTTCAAAAAATTCCATACCAAAAAGAAAACAAAGGTCTGGTAAGTCTACTTTTAAGGGTTAATACACATCAAAAAGGTGGGACAAATGGGCAAGATAATCAAAGATCAGAAAATTACCAATAAACTACCCAAATCTGTTCATGAATCAAAGACTTAAATACCTCATAAGAATGAGGTTGTGATGTGAAATAAATACATTGAATATTACATAAATACATGTGAACATTAAGATCTTTGGACAATATTTTGCACGTAAGCTGTACACTTTACTTCCCGATAGAGATGGAAAAGCTGAAACCATATTATAGAGCTCCTATAAATAAACGTGGCCTTAGGAGGTACTAAGGCCTCATTTAGGATTTCACAAGCTGTATGTAGTGGGTGTTTCATCCATCAGTATTCCCTTAGCACTCCTTAGCATTCACTCCTACATTCATTCACCAGTCTTCTGGTAACTGGGATCTTCCCCTCTCCCATCCTCTGTCCTACCCAAGGGTCGGGTGGATTATACAACAGGAGCCTAAGGCAATCATCACATCACATTCCCCAGAGCTATGATAATTTAGGGCCTGGGTACATGTTCCAAGTCCAGGTAACGAGAGTCACAGGACACAGACTCTCTCAAATCCACTAGACTCCTCTGTGGAGAATGTCATCTTGCTACTATGGAAAGAAAACTGGACTGAGAGTGGAGTCAATCCAGGGGAAGAAGTTTTGAGAATTGGAGAAAATGAAACTGGGCGCTTTATCAAGGTGTGCCCAAAGTTAGCCCTGTCCTTAGATTTTTCAGTTTGGGTTGGATTTTTCTGGCGCTTGCAACCAAAACAGTCTGAATTTGAACAACAATATAGAATATGCAAAATATTAATGTGCATTCATGTGTGTTACATGTTAGGGGTCAACAAACTTCAGCCTGCCTACCAAATCCATCCCACTCCCTGGTTTTGTAAATAAAGTTTTACTGGAACACCGTCATGCTCATTTGTTTACTTCTTGGCTATGACTGCTTTCTCATGACGATGGCAGAATTGAGTAGTCATGACAGAGACCTTATGGCTCGCAAGCCCTAAAACATTTGTTATTTGGACGTTTGCAAAACGTTGGCTGACCCCTGCACTGGACTGAGCTCCACAAGGTAGGGGCTTTGTCAGTTTTGCTGGCTGTGGAAGCACCAGCATTTAGCAGGGTGCCTGGCACATGGTAGCAGCTTGGTACAACAATACTTGCTGATGAAACCCAGGCACACAATTGTTGGTGTTCAGTCAGTCTTTGACTTAAAATGACAAGATCTTCAGAATGTCTAGAGTAAACTAATCACAAATGTTTTCCCTAAATACAAAGGCAGATTCTGTCATCTCAGTATTGCAGTTCTTAATCAGCACCGTGGCTATTAATAAGGAGGCTTCAAAGCTGAGAAAGTCGGAGGCAAACGCCAGGGCCTACAGGGCTGCTGAGATCAAAGGGGATCTTAGAGACTCACCCCGAAGGAGGGGAGTTGGTTTCATCCACGCTCTGCTCCCTCCTCTGTGCTTCTGCTCCTTGCTCACTATCAGACGTTTTATAGGGCTGTGATAGTAAGTGACTCACGCCTCTCTTCTGAAATTAGACACCAGCTCCTTTCTTGCTAGGGTTTTTGCTATAGTTTATGGTCTCATTTCTAATATTTTTCTTCTTAATAATATCATTCCTCATATTTTTTCTTTGCTTAGGTTGATATGTACTATGAACATTCCCCTCTTTCAAAGAAGGGCTGATACGGGTCTTAAAGGGTTTTGACCAGTACAGCGATTCCACAGGCGCCGGGTGACAAAGGCTGACTGTGGACAGTCTGGGGAGGTACCTGCGGAAGGACAAGGACACCTACAGGGCCGAGCTGAAATGAGATATGAGGAAGCACCTGCTCTATTTTGCAAGGTGCATCTCTGAAAGGCTTTGGGAAAAACCTGGGGGAAAGACGGTGATTTCCACTTCTGTTTAGGGTGCCTGACCTCCCTCTCAGAAAGATTTGATTGAGACTAGACTTCCTGTAAAGGTGGTTTTCATCAACAGAGGACCAAAACCCCAACCAAGGGGTGGGCAGAGGAAGACTCCCGAGACTTTTAATTGACTTTGTTAATAAAAGACCCAAGAAGACTTACAGAGGCTGATATTCAGTAAGGCTGATGGGGGCTTTGAAGTCTCTCTGATACTTATTCTTTGTACACAGAAGTAAGGTTGGAGCACTTGGCACATAGTAAATGCTCACTAAATATTGTTTTAATGAGTAAATGACTGAATAAAGTTGTGGTTCAATTGGAAGGTGGGACCTTGATATTATGGAGGACAGTATGAGTCATGCCAACAAGTTTAGACTTAACGTAAAAATTTAATGTAGTAGCAAAATAGGGAAAGCAAAGAAAAATCCACATTTATGAGCACCTGATATATGCCAGAGACTGTATTAAGGAATTGATATATAACATTTCACATATTGTGAAGATTCTATTTAATCCTTACATAAAATTTGGAAGATAGATGTTATCATACCCATTTTAGAGAGGAGGAAACAGGTTCACAGCCACTAACTGCTAGAACCAGGTTTGAAACCTGACATCTTACCCCCCACTGTGGCCACTTCTTACTGGGAGGTGGAGGAGGGAAGAGGATTGACCTGGAAATACTGCAGTGAAATCTCAGGAGAGTAGACAGCCTGGTCTCAGGTGACAGCTATGGGAAGGTCAAACAGGAGAAGCCGATAATTAACTGGCTTGTAGAACAGAAGGGAGGGAGGAGGTAAATGAGAACATGCGCCTTCGGCCACGTGCCTGGCAGAGGGGCAGTGTTACTGCAGAGACAGGGCACCGGGTAGAGGGAGCCGGTCTGGGTGTGGGTGGGAGGGAAGACATGTATGGGGTTTGCATTACTTAGTGTGAGGTGCTGGGGAGACATGTGTGAGGAAACTTGGGACTGGAGACCCAAGAGTCACGGGTTCCAGAAGAGGAAGCTGAGCCTTGGGAATGGAAGCGCTCCCTGAGGGGGGAAGGAGAGCACAGGAATCTCCCAGGAGGAGAAGGAAGTGGAGGCAGGGAAAGATCAGAAATGGCCAGAGCGAGATGAAAGTCAGGAGGGCGGGGAGCATGGCCTTGGGCTTCACAAAGGAGGGGGGAAGGCAGGTGTCAGGTGCTGCAGAGAGGCCGAGGAGAGTGAGCAAGAAAAGCAGACATTTCTGTAGCAAACAGAGTCATCTAGACAGCAGATTAGGCATAAGAGATTTTGGTGAACAACAACGCTACAAATAAAGGGAGTTTAAGACGGATTTAGTATGTTGACAAACATATAGTTTCCTATTTTAAAACAAAACTGAAAATAAAAGGTCCTTCAGTTAAATATCACTCAAAATATCTGATTTAGTCAAGAGAGTTTTGACCTGGTTTGAGGGCATTTTTCAAAAGAGGCAAGCTACGACTGCTCTTTCTTTTCTGCATATTTAAACTCTTGACGATTATAAATAAGTTAAACCTCTCCCTCAAAGTACCAATTATCTCCTTATGTTTGAGAAGGCATGTCTTGCCAGATATGGTATTCTATACAAAACACAAAATAGGAAGACAAAGACGGTCATTGTCCCATCGGTGCACCCAGGATTTACTTAGGCAGCTCCAATTAACACTAATGAGGATTTTGTGCCTGAGTCCCCTTACCTCCCAACTAATGGGAACAGAGACCCCACAACCCCACAGCAGAACATTTCAAAACACCATTGTAAACAGTCACTGACTAAATTCATGAGTTGTTCACCTTTACACAGCAGAGAGAAAAGGAATTTCCATTCAATTAAAACTTAGGGAGTGTGATGCTATCAAAAGACTCCATTTAGGCTTTCTGAAAGAAAAAAGCTTATACTTTTTATACGAGACGTGAAAAGGAGCTAAGTGAATACATAACTGACATGTAATAATCCAAGGAGAGATCAGTAACTTCTAAGTGGAGATGATGAGATTTGATTTGGATGCTGAAGAATGGGCAGGAACTTTCTAGATGGATGAGAAGAATTGCTGGCTGAGGGAAGAGCAGGACGTGTGGAGGTGACGGCATGGGGCACACTTAGGGACTGTCAAATGGTTGGGTTGGAGGAGGTCGAGGGGTGGGCAGGGGCGAGTGTGACAGGTGGAGATGAGGTGCTTGGGCTTTGAAGGTCATGCCAAGGTGTTTGGACTTTATTCTGGAGACAGTGGAAAAACTTACACTCTCTGACTAGAGACTAATATATCCTGATTTCTATTACAGAAAGAAAAACCTAATGTAGTCATCGTGCTTCTAGTTTTTTCCTCTTCAACTGATTCTCCATACTGTTGCCTATTTTTCTGAAACGCAGATCTGATGAACTCCCCCACCTCCATATAAAAACACTTCAGTGATTTCTTTTACCTATCGATTAAAGACCATCTCCTTTGCATAGATCATCTAAGAACCTTCTCACAGGATCTCAGCCTAACTTTCCAGGACCTTGTGCTCCAGTGATGACTGGGCATTTCCCCCAAAAGTCCCACGCTATTCTGTGACCCAGGCACATGCAATACTATTCTGTGCCCCTTCTCTGCCCTTCCTTCCTCCTAACTAGCTAGAGAACTACTCTCTGTTCTCACACAGTACCTTCTCCAGGACACCTGCTCCCAGCTTCTGAGTCAAGGTCGCCATCCCCTCTGCTAAGATGCCTTGGTATTTTATGCACCTAATAGTTATTATTGTTATGATGTGATGACTGACATTCATTGAGTGTTTTCTGTGTACTAGGCACCATCATGCATCCTTTTGCATATATTGTATTTCATTTAATCTTCACACGAACCCTATATGGTACTTTTATGGCTATTTACTGAAGGAGAAATAGGCTTAGAGAAGTTATTAATACTATCTTATCCATAGTCACACAGCTAATTAGTACCTGAGTTTGGACCCATATCTAGGTCTTCCTTACCCCAAAGACTCTGCTGTTACTTCATTATCACATAAAAATATAACTATTGATTTACATACTGCTTTCTCCTCTTAGACTGAGGGTTCCTTGAGGGTAAGTTCTGTGTTTAACAGGAGATCAACACTATTTAAAAAGTAAATAAGATTAAATCATTATTTCTTTGAAGTTTGAAAACATTATATGGACTGTTTTTGCCAGCATAAAGGCATTTTTGCCAACCTATTAGGGAGGCTGGAGTTTACATGAAGCAGAACATACCCAACCACACAGATCTGGGTTCCTGTAACCAGCATTATACCTGCTCTAGGCAGGATGGAGACACAGCAGCCAGTTAGTGGTTCCTTTTTTATTTTTTAAGAGGGATTGGGGTCTATATTTTTACAAATCAGATAAAGTGGTAATGAATATTAATTTGGCTTGGTCCACTTAAACATACATGAAGGTATGCTTTCTGTTAGACATAGGTCCATGAGAGTATGTATTAAAAAGGTAAGTATACATTGCTCCTGACTTAGACAAAACCAATGCAACCTTAAGAAACTGTATGGGGAGAGCAATAGTTATGTTAGAATGAGCAAGAGCCTTCATCTTCTAATCTTTTTTTCATTATTATTTTCACCAGTGTGCTCTTTCAGGAATGTCTCGGTGCATTCTTTATAAAACTGCTGCCCAAATCTTTTTTTAAAACACATCAAACCAACAAAGGTCAAATAAGGAGCAGGAAGATTTGTTCTTTCTGTTGAAGGCATTTCTTTAATATTAAAAACGTACTGAAATCTGGAAACATATTCTGATGATGTCTGAAAAGAATTCATGGTACAGAGTAAAAAGACAAAGGAAAAAGCTCTCAGCAATCACTAGTGGCTGAGGGCTGTGGGATCCTCATGGGGACAGCTTTTTTCCTTTACTTCAATGGCAGAAAAAAATTCACTATTTAAAATTAGAAAAAAATATCTTAAACATTGTGTGTGGATATTATGATGAATGTCATTCTTCATGTTTATTGGCTCATGAGGTAAAACATATTATGGTGAAAATTCCAACCATCTCATTTATAAGGGAAAACAAACAGAATGGATGTTTTTCCTTATTCAGATAGAATTCTAGAGGGTTTATTTTTGCTTTATTTCCAACCATGAGAGGTTGCTATCAGAGGATCTTTCTGTACAGCTTGAGTGCCCGTTGGTAACTTACGACTCCATAGCGATTTCATTCCCTCTCTTTATCTTGCACATGTATTTAAAACTGACGTTGGCAGCAGAAAGTCTGAGATTTGGGGGATAAGGATATTATTTTATCTTGCATTATGCTAACTTTTTTTCATAGCTTTGAGAAAAATCTTTCTTTTTTGTCCTTCATTTTGATGAGCTAAATTAATCTTGCTTCCTCCTTGCCTTAGGAAGATTTTAAATACTAAGATAGGTAAGCCCAAATCCCAGAACTAAAAATGGGCTTATGTGATCTTTGTCATGTCCAGTGATCTTGGAAATACAAGGGCTGTGAACTTCGGTTAATATGTACTTTAAATGTCCCTTAAGACAAAGTCGAGATGTTTGATGGAAGGGGGACTTTCATAAGACTTGTCTGAGATTTTTTATTTAGTCTACACTTGGTATAGCTCAACTCAGTTTCTGGATCACATATGGTAACCATAAGAAGTCTGAGAGAGAAAGGGCGGTGGCTAGTGTGGCTATATAAAGATTAGGTACAAGGTATGGAAGGGTGGTTAGTCTTAGGCATAGAGGCCTTTAAACTGTCATCTCAGAATTTTGGGAGCACCATATATTTCTTGATTTAACTATTCTGAGCCAATGGGATGGTAGAGACTGGTTGGTGATTAGGTAAGAAAGTGCTAGGATGGTGGAGCTGCCTTGAGGAAGCCCAGCCCAGAGCAGGCACAGAACTGGACACCTGCGTTTTATGTCAATTTCCCTCTTTGCCTCTCCTGATCAATGCTGAATGCCCAAGAGTTTACCAGAACCAGCCTATGTTCTGTGAAGAACACAAACGAAGAATTAAATCCTGTCTTCAAGGAATTCACAACTTTGTTGGAAACAAAATTAACTCATAAACGTTATACATCCAGATATGGGAAACTGAGTATATTAGAAATTTTGGCAAAGAAAAACATCTTTGACCATGGAATTTCTTGGGAAGGTCTGTGGGAAGAGGTGAGTCTTGAGCTGTGCTCCCAAAGGTGAGTAGCAGTTGGACAAAGTCTGGTGAAAAGACCAGGAGAAGGAAAAAACATGAGCCAAGGCAAAAAGGAATGTGGCTGGTATGGGA
This sequence comes from Lemur catta, assembly GCF_020740605.2. Classification (NCBI taxonomy): domain Eukaryota; kingdom Metazoa; phylum Chordata; class Mammalia; order Primates; family Lemuridae; genus Lemur; species Lemur catta. The sequence goes on along the minus strand of NC_059142.1, from coordinate 46,631,919 downwards.
GGTGAGTGGCCACTCAGCTGAAGGCCTGACAGGAGATTCTAGCCAATGCTTAGAAATAACACTGGATAGTCAATTAATCCAGACTGCAGAGAACCTTAAAAGTCTGTCAGAGAAGTTCAATGAGTGAGTGAGAGACAATTGTTTTTTTTTGAGTAGGGAAATAACATGATAACAATGGCATTTTAGGAAGATTACTCAGATACGACAGGCAGCCAGGAAGGGACCATTTCTTCCAAACCTGAGGTGAATAGGAGTGAAACAAAGATGGAAGTAGGTAGAAAGGAGAAGATGAAAAGAACTAAAGTCACATTTTGGAAGTAGAAATAACAGAATTTGGCAATGAAATGGTTATAAAGTGTGACTGATATAGCAGGCAGAGTCTAAGAGAATTTCCAGCACAGTCTTCCTCTCAATCCTGCTAACACTGTCAAGGATGCAATATCCCCACTTAACTTTCTTGATACCTTTGGCATCTTATTTACACCTGTTTCAGTAAGCTCAGGCTGCTATAACAAAATACCATAGACTGGTGGCTTAAGCAACAAACATTTTTTTTTTCTCACAGTTCTAGGGGCTGGGAAGTCCAAGATCAGAGTGCCATCTTGGTCAGATTTGGGTGAGGGCTCTCCTCCTGGATTGCAGATGGCTGTCTTCTTATCGTATCCTCACATGGCAGAGAGAGAGAGCAAGATTTTTCTGATGTCTCTTCTTGTAACGGCACTAATCTCATAATGAAGCCTCCACCTTCATGACCTAATTACCTCCCAAATGCCCCATCTCCAAATACTACCACTTTGGGGGTGAGGGCTTCAAAATATGGATTTTTGGGTACGGGAGGGACATTCAGCCCATAACACCATCTCAATTTTAATAACTTCCATTTCCACACTGTAGATTTTTTTCAGTTCCACTCTGCTTGTGTCACTGGCTTCCCTTCCAAGGGCAAGCCCAGTCTTACCAAGCCACTGAGACAATGCAGGGAAGGACAAGAGGTACATTCATAGCTTTAGTCCATCAGCTAGAGATAACTGATTCTTCTTGCTATTGCAGAATCCAGTATCTAATGGCCCTAGGACCCACTCGAGGGCTTGCTTCATTAACCCAGTTCATATGAATGGACTTCTGCCTTTTCCCCCTGCCTACTGCTCCCCGCCCCTGCTAGAACTGGAGCTCAGGGCCAATGAAATATGAGCCCAGGACTTCTGCAGGAGCTGTTGTGGAAGGAACTTTCTCTTTTCTGCTGATATGAACCTGGAGACATGGGCCCAGGAACTGATAGCAGTCATCTTGCAGCCATGAAGGGGACAACTTGAAGAGCATGGAGTCAACAATAAGAAAACAGAACTAAAAATGGAGAGAGAAAAACTGTCTTTTGGTCACACAATGTGAGCTATTGGATTAAGCCTCCTTGGAAGCCAGTACTACTTCTCAGTTACATGAATCAAAAAATTCTCCTTATTATTTAAACTAGTTTGATTCAACCAGTTATTTCTAATAGATTATTCCACTGGGGCCAAGATTCCCTGGCAAGGGCCTAGACTGTACGCTCTATGAACTGGCCCGCCAATCACCCAGAGAGGTAATGGGGGCCACTTGGCTTAAACCCTGCCACGCCCTACTGGGTACTGACACCTGCCACAACTCGCAAATCAACTTCCACATCTCCAAATACCTTGCCCACCTCCCTGTTCATCTGCATTACAACTCTGGGCACTCAGAGCCTCCCTCTCCACTTTCTGAACTAATAAGTGAGATTCCTTGTATAGTGTCTTGCTGACTTAATCTTGAATTTATACACTAAAATCTTATATTGCTGGGTCCTCTGGGCCAAATCCTGACTCTAGATACTCCCTGCCACCTGCTTGCTTCATTGCTAGGCCATCTTTTGCTGCTGCAGAAAGTAAGCAACAATAATAAAACACACACACACTACTTCTACAGGATCAACCACAAATTCATGCTATTTAACCTCAGCGGACCTTCTCCACTGCTGGTAAACCTTTTACTGGCCTCTGTCTTACATTGTGTGGGGTCCTTTTTCATGCAATGTCCATTTTACAGGACACCTACCTACTTAGCAGCCAGCCTTGCTGATGACCTGCTAATGACCGACCCTGGTTTAATCTAGGGCCCAACAGCCCCCTGTGCTTGGTAAAGCTTTTGGTAATACCCAGGGAGCACCACAGAAAATAACTACACAAAGACAGGGGTTTAGTTATTTGCTGTGTCTTAATTGACACAAGCCATCAAAGTAATAATTGCAGAGAATGAGGTATAAATCAATAAAATAAGTAAATGGAAGTGATTAAAAGACAGAGCCACTTTAAAGCAAGTATTGCCCAATCTCCTGAAAATATAACTAAACCACTTTGCAAAAGAAATTATAATGGTTTGCTTTTGTTTTTCCTAAAAAGCACTAATAACAATAATGGAAAGTTCAATTGATAATTAAAGAAGAAGAACATTTCACTTTTGAGCTTTCTTTCATAAGTGAGGCAATATTCTTTTCAAATTGTAATACTCTGGCAAGGCACATTCAAGGTACTTTAGTTTCTTTGTACTTTTCTCCCCTTTATTTCAGATTTTATATGAATGAAACACGATGAGTAATTCCTTCTCTTTGGATCCTTCAGGATATTATTTAAACACTGGCATCTGGTCCAAGGGAAATTTAATGCTAAGTCAGAGGAGTATTTGAAAAATAGTTTACATCTGGTTTTGTACTACCCATCCCTGGAAGTACACAGTGAGGGTGGAGGAAATGAGCACACTGCTGGCTCTCTGGGCTCCGGAGCTGGTGGGGCTGGCTCCTTTGGTGTAATGCATACCACAGCATTCCCTTTTATAAAGTGAGGGATTAGTGCCACCTTCTTTGTAGCAATGTCGTGACCTCTATAATGCTTCTTAAATTGAGGACAATGATGGACCCACCAAGCCTTAACACATGATTTAAATCTGATCTGACAGTACTTAAACCCAGAAGTCCAGAAGGCTAATGGTTGAACAAGCTTGGGAAAATGTCCAGGGAACCAAATGTAGAAGCCCAGTGAATTACAGAGAGTAATCACAACTTCAGGGCCATGGGGTGGGGGAATAAAATGACATTTTCTGAATTGGTATCTGTTATAGGATTGACTAGAAAACTGTGGTCCCACTATAATGTACTAGAAAGCAAAAAAACAAAAAAATTCTTATATTCCTCTCACTTGTACCTCTGTAATTTATTATATTAAAGATACGAGGTTTTTTTTTTACAATTTTTTTTTATTTCAGCATATTATGGGGGTACAAAAGTTTAGGTTACATATATTGCCCCTGCCCCCCCCGCCCCCCCCAATCAGAGCTTCAAGCATGTCCATCCCCTAGACGGTGCGCATTGCACTCATTAAGAAATGAGTTTTAACAACATTCCTACTCTTATGCCAAAAAGAAAAAAAACCTGTCAAGATGAATCTCACAGAGGCTAAAAATTAGCAGCAACAGTATTTTCAGGTGGTCATTGATTTTAGGTACAGGTATATGGTATTTTAAATTTCTTACATTTAGTTAGAAAAAAATGGAAACAAGATTAAAATCAATTGTAATATTTGCATAGTGAGGATAAACCATGAAAAACACCACACACTGCAAGGCAGCCCTCACAGGACCCATGGAAGCCTGGTAGGTGAGCCTGTCACGCGGCAGCCACCCTGCTCTTCAGAGGGAGGCCAACACCTGTGACACTCCCATATGCACTGTTCTTAGGGGACTCATCCCATTTCAGTAAACTAAAAATTGGTGACAGGGCCAATGTTTATTTTTATTTTGTTTTTAGCTTGTAAACAATTCACACATCGAAAACATTGATGCCTTGTTCTTTGACTAATCCCCCAGAGGGCCTCCCAGGTATGCTGAGCTATTCAATATACATGTTAAGCCTTTGGCACTAAGTCAGGAACTTTCTACCTACATCCAAGAATCCTTATTACCCCTGTGACTTGTATTTCAGCATTTTTCTTTTCATAACTCAGATCCCCCACCTGGAAAATCCTCTGTTTGTAGTTAAGCACTAAAAGTCTATATAATTTATAACCACAAGGGCAGAGAAGGCAGAGAAAACTCTAAAACCACCTGACTACATGTGGCTTTTGGGAAGTAACATTCCTGGGTTCACACAAACTGAAAAAGAACAAAAGTGCTCTCTGAAAACAGCACAAAGTTAGACATACTTTCCCTTCTTTCCTGGGATGGAATAAGAAGAGTTTCCTTTACTCTCCATTTTTGTTAAAATTTGGGTGGTTTCTATTCTTTCAACTCAGCATTACGGATTCACTGTAAGAGTCTGTACCACCCTTTTAGCCAAAGACAGGTTTGGACAGGCGCTTTTTGAGGCCAACACTACACAGCGTTGTCAAGTGATGCTTTTCTTTGGTACCTCTGATCTCTCCTTTCTTTCTCCCTCATTCCACTTACAGAATCTTGCCCTCATTCTCATCTTGTTTTGATCCTGAATGTTTTCTCCCTACCTTCTCCTGGCAAACTTTCTTTTGGTAAAGTCTCTGATATGTGACCATTTCAAGGGATAACTTGCATTAGAAAGTCTCTAATTGAAAATAAAGTTCTGGTCCTTAATACCTCAAGTTTTTGCCCCCATAATTTTAGTTTTCAGCAAGTAGGCAAAGGAAACACTTTGGAAGAAGGGAAGCTGGCTCTTCTCTCTTCACTGAAACCACACTAGCAGTTTGACTTTGCCTGGTGTTAAGATGAACTCTACCACCATTGCCCATTATTGACTCATTTTCCTTTTGCTTTCCAAAGGATGGTATGACATTGAGCCCCAATTATTATATCAACCATAAAACCTAGATTTAGTGGCAAGGAGTTCTCTTCTAAAGACTGGTTTCAGACTTTAGAGTCTGAGGTGCCAGATTGAGATGTGTGTGTTACCACACAGGTATAAATGTAGGGCTTGAGTATGAGAAAGAGGATGGCTTGAGAATAGAAGTTTGGGAACCATCACAGTGAATGAGAGCTGAAGCCAATGAGAATGGATGATGTCACTGGGGCACAGAGAATGTGCAGCTGGAAAAAGTGGGGAATAGAGTCTAGACACAGAGATGACCTCCTATATGGGGAAGGCCAAAGACTATAAGTCAATAAAAGAGATTGAGAAGGTGGAGTCTGAAAAAGAAGAAAAATAGAATTATGTTGGGTCAAGAAGTTAATGCAAATTATCTTTAGGAATCTCTTCCACTTGGCTATGGGATCATTCAGAAAAAGATTCTCTCACTTACCTTATAATGGTGCCTCGTATATAGTAGGTGTTCAAGAAATGCTTGCTGAATGAGTAAGTGCCTTCTCCTGTTAAAAATAACTCATTTCTTCCTTCAGTGAGGCATATCTTCTTTTTCACTGATGCTTAAAAGAGGGTCTAAAATTTTTGTGTTCTGTCATTTTCAAAATATACCCTAATTATACTCTGATAGTTGCATATATATCATAGCTAGTATTTCCTAACAGGCAGGATTTCAACTCACTGTTTGGGTCCTGTTACTTTCTGTATATTTTTATAACTCAGTTGTAATTTTTTTAAAAACCTTGTAATTGAAATTCTCAGGAAGTTTTCTATATGCTGGCAGTATCTTTATACATACACATGAAAACATTTTTTATCATTATTTGTCACCTGTTTAAAAGCTGAATACCAAACAGTGCCGGCTTTAAAACACATCATGCATTCTTCAAGCTTCAACTAAACCCTGCCTTCCCCTAGATTTAGATGCTCCCAAATGTCACAGCTCACAAAGAAGTGGAACCAGCAACAATTAACCAATGTAATTTTCACATATTCTACAATTTTTCACAAGCTTAACTAAAAAGATCAGCATATGCCTAAGCAAAAATTTAGCAGTTTTAAAGACTAATAGAAACTAAGTAGACAGCACTTCAGAATTATGAATCTGACTGTTAACCAACTCAGGGTCCAAAAACTTATGGAATCTATAATTCCCGCATTTACCGATCAAGTAGTTGAATGCCTGCTCTGTGCAAGGCACCATGCGGATGCTATGGTGGTGGTGGTGCCAAGACTAAGCTCAGTACAAGTGATTGGGGAATCAACTCACACTACTGTCCTCGAAAAAATAACCTACTCTTACAAAGAAATATATAAAGACTATAAATACAATAGATATAATACATAAAGAATATAACTATATAAAGAAATATCTGCTGATATTTCCAAAGGGAAAGGTATTTCTCAGATGTCTATGGGGGTTATTTGGCTGAGGAGGGGGTGGGCAAAGCAAACAGCACACAGCTGAGTGAAAAAGAAAATACTGTAAGCAAGTGCAAAAAGCAAAACAGTAGTCAGTGGGCCAGGAATCTGAAGGTCAGACCCAGGGTGACATTATAGAAAAGTGAGCCCTGACTACAGTGTAAGAGCTCCGGGAGGGGAACTGGGAGGGAGTGTGATATGCAATAAGTGGAGAAGTACCCTTTGACCCCCTACCTAGGAGGAATGCTACACCTCAGAGATAGCGTTCTTGTGCAGTGGCTAAGAGATCCCATGACAGGTCTAAGAGGAGACAGCCAAGAAGTCTGCTGAAAGCACAGAGGAAGGATGCTTCTATCTGGCAGGTGTGAGAGCACTCTGAGGCTTCCCGTGTCTCTATAAACCTCTTTGTACCAACTGCAGAGAAAGTCTGTTCATCCTCTATGTGGTAGTGGTAAAACTTGACTGTGAGGCAAATATATATATTATACACACAAACACACAACATATGTATGTGCATGTTTGTATACATGTATGTATGTATATTCTCTGCCCTCAAAGGAGTCTCAGTCTAGTGGAAATGACAAAATATGTCCAGAAGTAATTATAATGAAGATGATATGTCTAAATTCAACAAAAGGTAGCTATCAGAAATCCTCAGAAAGCAAAACACTTCAGTGAAACAGTTCTCATTAAAGATGAATAAAAGACAAGAATGCATGCTATCATGGCTACTACTCGATATTGAACCAGAGGCCTTGCCTGTGTAGTAAAGCAAACAAATAAGAATGAAAGATGGGAAAGAAGATACAAACATTATGTCTATTTAGGAATGACATAATTGCCTACTTAGAAAATTTAGGAAATCAACTGAAAAATCTTTAGAACTAATATTAGTAATAGTTCTGGTTGGATACACATACACACACACACACACACACATATACACATATATATGTACATATATACATATTCACAAAAATGTGAATACTTTCCTAAACACTAGCAATAACCATTTAGAAAATACAAGGAGAATCAACAAAAGGAAAAAACACCATAACATATTTGCAAATAAATTTAATAAGAAATGTACAACACATCTATACGATGATAAATTTCAATTGTACTGAAAGACACCAAAGAAGATCTAATGAAATGTAGAGTTCCTGAATGGGAAGACTCAATGTTGCAAAGACATCAATTATCCTGAGACTCACTCATAAATTCAATGCAGTCCCAATCAGACAATCAGTGGGATTTTTTAAAAAAGAACTCTACAAGCTCAGTCCAAGATTCACATAAAAGAGAAAATGCTTAAGAATAACTGAGATAATTCTAAAAAAAATGTGATGAGAAGAGCCTTCCCTCTATAGGTAATATTTACTGTGTATTAGTAGTCTTTCAAAGGTTTTACTTGTAATAACTGACTTAATCCTTACAATAACTTTATAAGGTGGGTGCTACTATTAACTCATTTTCAAGATAGGGAAACTGAGGTAAACAAGTAAAGTAACTTGTTTGATGTTCCATCACATGTAAGTGGTAGTGGCAGAGCTGGGATCTGAACCCTGGCAGTGTGGCTCCAGAGTTCATGCTCTTAAGCACCAGAATAACCAGCTCATACTAGCATAGAAAATGAATGAATAGGAAATAGGAGAAAGTTCTGAACAGATTTCCATATATACAGAAAATATGATTTTTGAAAAAGATGGCATTTCCCAAAAATAGGGGAAGTATATATCAGTCAATAAAAGTATGAATAACTGGTTATGTATTTGGAAATAAAACTAATAAATTAAGATTCCTATATTAGTTTTCTATCATTGCTGTAACAAATTACCCCTAATTTAGCAGCTTAAAACAACACAGATTTATTATTTCACAGTTCTGTAGGTCAGAAGTTTGAGGGGGTTCAGCTGGATCCTTTAGTCTGGGTATCACAAGGTCAAAAATCAAGGTGTCAGCTGGCCTGGACTCTTATCTGGAAGCTCTGAGGGAGAATTCATTTCCAAGTTTACTTGGATTGTTGGCAGAATTCAATTCCTGAGCTGGAAGTCCCTCTCAGCCCCCTAAGGCTGCCTGCATTCCTAATCATGTTGCCCTCTCCATCTTTTTTTCTTCCATTCTTCCTTTCTTTCTTTCTGTATTTTTGGTAATTTTTTTATCCCAAAATATTAAGGGGGTACAAATGTTTTTGTTACATGGATATACTGTATAATGCTGAATTCAGGCTTTTGGTGTGCCTATCACCTGGCTACTGTTCACTGTACCTGATAGATAAGCTTTTATCCCTTCTCCCTACTCTCCCCCTCCTTAGTTTCCAATGTCCTTTATGCCTCTTTGTGCCCATGTGTACCCATAATTTAGCTCCTACTTATTAGTGAGAACATGTGGTATTTGCTTTTTCATTACTAAGATACTTCACTCAGGAAAACAGACTCAAGTTGCTGCAAAAGACATTATTTCATTCCTTTTTATGGCTGAGTAGTACTCCATAGTATGTATATACCACTGTTTCTTTATCCACTAATAAATTGATGGCCACCTAGGTTGATTCCATATCTTTGTAATTGTGAAGTGCACTGTGGTAAACATTTGAGTGCAGGTGACTTTTTGATAAAATGGTTTCTTTTCCTTTGGGTAAATACCCAGCAAGGAGATTGCTGGATTGAATGGTAGGTGTACTTTTAGTTCTTTAAGGAATCCTGATACTGTTTTCCACAGGTGTTGTACTAGTTTGCTGTCCCACCAACAGTGTTTAAGCGTTTCTTTTCCTCTGCATCCATGCGAGGATCATTGTTTTTGACTTTTTAATAATGGCTATTCTGACAGAAGTAAGGTGGTATCTCATGTGGTTTCAATTTGGATTTCCCTAATGATTAGTAATATTGAACATTTTTTCATATGTTTTTTGACCATTTGTCTATCTTCTTTTGAAAAAATTCTATTCATGTCTTTTGTCCATTTTTTGATGGGGTTGTTTGATTTTTTTTCTTGCTGATTTGTTTGAGTTCTGTGTAGATTCTGGATATTAGTCCTTTGTCAGATATATAGTTTGCAAATATTTTCTCCATTCTATAGGTTGCCTGTTTACTCTGTTGATTATTTCCTTTGCTGTGAAGAGGCCTTTTAATTTAATTAAGTCTCACGTATTTATTTTTATTGTTTTTTTTTAAGTCCCACTTATTTATTTTATTGTTATATTTGCCTCTGGGGTCTTAGTCATAAATTCCTTGCTGAGGCCTATGTCGAGAAGAGTTTTTCCTACATTTTCTTCTAGAATTTTTATGGTTTTATGCCTTACATTTAAGTCTTTAATCTATCTTGAATTAATTTTCGTATGTGAGAGATAGGGGCCCTGCTTCATTCTTCTGAATGTGGCTATCAAATTTTCCCAGCACCATTTATTGAATAGGGCTTCCTTTCTCCAGTGTATGTTGTTGTTTGCTTTGTTGAAGATCAGTTGGTTATGGATACATGGTTTTATTTCTGGGTTCTCTATTCTGTTCCATTGGTCTAGGTCTTTACTTTTATACCAGCACTATGCTGTTTTGGTAACTATAGCCTTGTAGTATAATTTGAAGTCAGGTAATGTGATGCTTCCAGATTTGTCCTTTTTGCTTAAGATTGCTTTGATTATTTGGGCTCTTTTTTGGTTCCCAATGAAGCTTAGGATTATTTTTTTCTAGATCTGTGAAATAAGATGTTAGTATTTTGATGGGAATTGCATTGAATCTATAAATCACTTTGGGCAGTATGGACATTTTTATGATGTTGATTTTACCAATCCATGAGCACGGGATGTTTTCCATTTGTTTGTATCATCCAAAGCCAGGAAGGGACACAACAACAAAAAAGAAGACTACAGACCAATATTCCTGATGAACATAGATGCAAAAATCCTCAATAAATTACTAGCAAATGAAATTCAACAGCACATCAATATGATAATTCACCATGATCAAGTACATTTCATCCTTGGGATGCAAGGATAGTTTAACATGTGTAAATTAATAAATATGATTCACCACATCAACAGATACAAAAACAAAGACCATATGATCATCTCAATAGATGCTGAAAATGCATTTGATAAAATCCAGCACACTTTTTCTGATAAAAACCCTCAGAAACTAGGCACAGAAGGAACATAACTCAAAATTATAAAAGCCATATATGACAAATCCACAGCCAACATCATACTGAATAGGGAAGAGTTGAAAGCATTCCTTCTAAGAACTGGAACAAGACATGGGTGCCCACTATCACCACTTCTATTCAACATAGCACTATAAGTCCTAGCCAGAGAAATCAGGCAAAAGAAAGAAATAAAGGGTATCCAAATTGGGAAAAAAGAGGTCAAAATATCCCTGTTTGCTGATGATATGATCTTGTATCTAGAAAACCCTAAAGATTCCACCAAAATAAATTGATAAATAAACTTAGCAGAGTTTCCGTTACAAAATCAATGTACACAAATCAGCATCATTTCTACATACTAATAACTGTCAAGCTGAGAGTCAAATCAAAGACTCAATACCATTTATAACAGCTACAAAGAAAACAAAATACTTAGGAATATACTTAACCAAGGAGGTGAAAGATCTCTACAGGAGAACTACAAAACACTGATGAAAGAAGTCCTCTACATCTTTAAAGTGGCAGTGATGCATTGGATCCTTTTCATATTTCAAATCTCTCTGACCCCCCTTCTGCCACATCTCTTCTGCCTCCAGCCAAAGAAAGTTCTCTGTGGTCATGTATTTGGATTGGGCCCACCATTTGGATAATCTGGGACAATCTCCCTTTTTAAACTGATAAACAGATACGACACTTGATCTTAGCCAAAAGGCTGAGAAGTGATAATCTCCCTTTTTAAAGATCACTGATTAGTGGCCTTAATTATATCCACAAAGTTTCTTTTGCCATGTAATGTACATTCTCACAGATTCCAGGAATTAGAGTATGGACCTCCTTCAAGGGCCATTCAGTCTACTGCAATCCTTATTCTACAACATATATAACAATAAATTTGAGATGGGCTAAAGAGTTAAATGTATAAAACAAAATTCTTAAAAGTACTATAAGAAAATAAAGAGAATACATTTCATCATCCTGGGTTAGGGAATGCTTACTAAAGCAAGCTTAAAAGAAGATAATCTTCCAAAAAATGAAAAAAGTGAATAAAAAATTAAAAAAGAAGCAATTGAAAGTATTTGCAATCTATTTAACTAACAAATCATTAATACACAGACTATATAAAAATACACTTCTAGAGATCAAATTGGAAAAACAAATTAATAGAGAGAATTAGCAACAAATGTGATTAAGCAATTCACAGAAATGCAAATGCTGGTTTTCCACTTTTAGTCATGGAAGCTTAGATAATCCTCTCCCAATTCCTCTTCAAGATTTTAGGGAACTAAGAAGGCAGGGAAAAATTATGAGTCCAAGATCTTGGAGATGATATAAACCAGGAGAATTTGTAAGACTGGCATTTGAGGACGTTTTTACATAGTGATCTTTGCCAATTCTGGAGTGGTTGGTGAGAGGCTATGAAGCTGAACCAATCTTTTAACAGTTTCACAATAAAAATCCAAGGAGACACAAATTGAAGTTCAGGGCTCACTAAGGGGGAGTGTCTGATAAAATCACTATGCTTTGGGTGGATTCCAAAGGGCTACACTCTAGGAGTAGGAGTGAACTGGAAATAGAACAGCTCTCTCCAGAACTGAAGTCTAGCTTCAAATTATCTCAATCTCTGGAAATGGATTCAGGTTATTCAAGATTGCAAGTGCCACTACCTGCCTACCTAGAAAAAATGTAAGTTCTCTCTGGAAGACATTGTCTGAGGTCTTAAATCATTTCTATAAATTTTCACATAAAATATCTGGAAATCAATCAAAAACATTAGGCTTACAAGAAAGCAAGACAATATGATCAAAAGCAAAGAGAAACAAAAGACAATAAAACAAGATTTCCGTGAACTCCAAATAATGCTTATCAGACCTAGACTTTAAAAGAACCAAGATATAGGTTCAACAGAATGAGAAAAATGATTGTGAACTTTGACACAGAATGAGGAATTTAAAAAGAACTAAGTAGAAATTCTAGCTCTGGAAAATATAATAAGCAAAATTAAGAATAGGTTAATAACAGGTTAGACACAGCTAAGGAGAGAATTAGTGAACTAGAGGCTGGGTAAAAATAAAATATCCAGAATAAATACAGACATAGGGAATATAGTTAGGAGATCTAATATATACAAATCATAGTTCCAAAAAGAGAACAGAGAGAGAATTAGGCAGAACTAAAACCAGAAAATATGAATACTGTAACCACACTAAAGTAAGTATATCCACAATCAATTGAAAAATCTTCCAACAAAGAAAGCTCTAGGCCCAGATGGCTTCATCAGTGAATTCTATCAAATATCTTAAAGGAAAAAATAATAGCAATATTACATGAACTCTTCCAGAAAATAGATAAAGAGGGAACACTCCAAGTTGTTTTGTGAGGCCAGTAAACTTTGATATCAAAATCTGATGAGAACATTACAATGCAAGAAAGCTACAGGCCAATCTCCCTCATAAATACAGATGTAAAAATTCTAAATAAATATTAGCAAACCAAAATCCAGCTAAACATAAAAAAGAGTAAGTTGTCATGATCAAAGGGGGCTTATTCCAGGAATGCAACATACATTAGAAAATAAATCTATGACTTTCATTGTATTAGTTGAATAAAGGACAAAATTCATATAATTATCTCAAAGGATGGAGAAAAGGCATTTAAGAAAACTCAATATCTATTTATGACTCAAAAAAGAATAATGAATCTTGCTAAGAATAGAAAGAAAATTCCTTAACGTGATAAAGGGAATCTATACAAAGTCAATTGTATTTCTATATATCAGCAACAAAGTGTGAGAAAATGCAATTTAAAAAAATGCCATTAAAAATTAGCATTATAATATGTCAAATACATAAGAATAAATAATATGCAGAAGATGTGGAAGTTATCTCCACAGAACATGCAAAATATAACAGAAAAATTTAAGATGCTTAAACAAAGCAGAGTGATATATTACATTCATGGACTGGAAGACTTATTAAAAATTGAAAAGCTGAGTCTAAAATTTATATAGAAATGCAAAGGGCAATGAAGTACCACTACGAAAATGTAAACTTCACAAGGGCAAGGATTTTTGTTTGGTTTGTTCATCAGCTAAGAAGCTGAACCGATATTTTCATAGTTTCACAATAAAAATTCAAGGAGACACAAATTACAGTTCAGGGCTCATTAAGGGGGAGTATACCCAGGCCATATGGCAACTTCCCAGTAAATGACTGGTGAATTGAATGTTGAAAGTGTCACTTATGAGTTTACTAAAAGTTCACTCTGAGCTGTCATTCAGTTACGATGGCACATTCTGTTATATCATCTCAATTCTCTTCCTCTGCTTATCAAGTCACACAAAACCTCAAACTCTTATGTGCTGAATGAAGCACTTGGGACCATTTGGTATAGTTTTTCATTGTTTCTGAGGGGGCACTCATTAAAATAAAATCTTAGGCTGAAGGGCAGAAAAATAAGATAAATTGCTGCTCTGGTTCCAACCAGGCCTATAGCATCGGATCATCGGATCATCAACAGCTTTCTGCTGTTGCTGCTTCTCTAAGAGCTGGGGGACAAGATCTGAGCATGATGTCCATGCCTTTCCACCATGCCTTGCTACCCAACTGAGCTGAGAAGAGCCCTCAAATAAGTTTGTTGGGGCCAACACAAACAGGCTGCAAATTCCTTCCTTCCTTCTTAATAATCAAAAACTAGAAAATCTCCCTTCAGAGTGGTCTTCACCTCTTATTTCTCCTCACCCCTCCCTTTTGAGTAAACACGGGGGCAGATCTCACATACAAAACCAAAAAGCGATCTTTAAACTATTTGTTTTCCTTTATTATAACAGAAGATCCTAGAGGATAGCACGTTTTCCATGCCATTTCTATACACTGGGAGCTGCATTAAGTATTAGGTTGTCTGGTTCAAAATAGGAATTGTACTTCATAACACTTTAATAATGCCAATTATTATATTTTTCACTAGTTCTAATTTTTCCATTTAATTCAACCAATTATTCTTTGCATTTGAACATTTTCTAATAATATTTTTTTCTTACTAGAACTGTGCCCTCTGATTCCATATAGAAATCCAACAAGTTATCTACATGGAAAATATATCCAAATAGCCCTTTTAACTTCTGAATTGTCCATTGTATTAGAAAAATCATCTTTCTTTCCTTATTTCAAGTTTAAACTAATATACATCTGGTGCCTCTAAAATATCTCTGCTCTGTCATTTGTTTGCCAATAAACAATTTCAGTTGCTGCTACCTCAAAATAGTCCTTTCTTAATAGGAAAAGGAGATCTTCTCTAGTTGGAGTACAGTAAAAAAAGGAATTGCAAGTTAAGTGGTATCTTAGACTGTTTGATACTCTTTTTGGAACGTGACAAGCACAGTAAGTGGTCACACCAAACCTTTCTCCCTTGTGACCATGCTGACTCACTCCCACCCTTTTTTTACCATCATTGTGTCTATCTCCTACTTCCCCTTTCCAGCTGTTCACTTAATTCTATGAATTCAGTGCTTAGTAGCTGTCAGAAAAGCCTTGATAGGATACTCATCAGGAATGTATATTTATTTTTTTCTTTCCACCTTCCTGGGAAATTATATTCAATTACCCTGGTTAATACTTGATAATTCTTACCCACCAATTTTAAAAGGTGGTATAGAACACAACTTGATTTTAAGTTTTTGTTTCTGCTTTATTCTTTAAGTGCCTCCATAATTTATTGGTTTGGAGTAAATCCTTTGGATTAAATCATTTTTGGACTGAAAAAAATCATTTAAAAGAAGACTAAAATTAAAGCCAAATTATCTTTAAAATTAAACCAAAAGAAGTGAGAATATACACTCACATTATTTCAGTATAGGAGTAAAAGATGAGACTCAGCCATAGGCAGGCAAAGCCTGGCTGTGAACCCTCCAGCCCCGGGTAGGAGCCCTGAGTAATCCTGTGGCTCTCGCCGTTCTTTTTCATCCCCCAGTGTTCACTGCAAGGATGAAGAACTACTTTAACAATGCAGAAAATGCTTTGTGGAAAAACAGCTGCAGTGATGCAGTGGGTGCTTTGCTGACACTTGGATTTGATATGTCAGCAAAGCACAGGATTAAAAACACGCAGCAAGCAATAAGGGATCCTGCCTCCCCTCTCCTCCCCCAGCACAATAAGCCCAGTGAAGTTAAAAACAAAGGGAATCTCAAGGAAGCAAAGATGAAATGCAGGGCGCATTCACACTAGAAGGGTGCTTTAAGTCATCCTTAAAAAAACGGCATTGTGATCACTGTATATAATTTTTAGCAGAGGTTTGGGTATAAGTGTTTGACTTGCTTTGTCACTAAAATCTACTGGAATAACAAATTTATGTGAAATATTTTCATGAGATGTGTATTTTCATAAAAATACTAATGTCCTTGACACTAGTTCAAGTGTTTTTTTTTTTTTCAGAAAACTGGGGCAAGTATGCAAACTGTCACTGAGAATAAGATGTGGCCAAAATTAAATGTGGCTCTATCTCCCATAACAACTCATCTTAGAATGATGCATCATGCCAGCTGTCTGGGAACAAATGTATTTTGTTGGCATGGGAACAAAAGAATTAGTCTGAATTTTGTAAATAAACTGTGGTTATTAAAATTACTTGAAACAAACCAGAATAATAACCATTAAACATGAAAAGTCAATAAAAGTCTTTGAATTATATTTCTGTTGCAATTCCTGTTTTTATAATGTGCTTTGGGACAAAACATAGTTTTGAGTTGTTAGTACTTTCAAATAGATTTCACTATGGATGAGTTAGCCAACAGCATCTAAGACTGTGAAGTTTTTAAATCCTTTATGGAAAATGGAAATTAAAGGCTTGGAAATCTTGTAGAAGACCAATTCTTCCTTTTAACAATCATTGCGGGCCGGGCGCGGTGGCTCACGCCTGTAATCCTAGCTCTGGGAGGCCGAGGCAGGTGGATCGCTCAAGGTCAGGAGTTCGAGACCAGCCTGAGCAAGAGTGAGACCCCGTCTCTACCAAAAATAGAAAGAAATTATCTGGCCAACTAAAAATATATATATACAAAAAAAAAATTAGCCGGGCATGGTGGCTCATGCCTGTAGTCCCAGCTACTCGGGAGGCTGAGGCAGTAGGATCGCTTAAGCCCAGGAGTCTGAGGTTGCTGTGAGCTAGGCTGATGCCACGGCACTCACTCTAGCCCGGGCAACAAAGTGAGACTCTGTCTCAAAAAAAAAAAAAAAAAAAAAAAAACAATCATTGCGATTATTGCTTAATTGATTTTCTGTCTCCATAGCATCTTCCTCTGTAAGGCTGCCTGTGACTCCATAGATTTTCTGGTTACCCTTGATGACGACCGAGGTGGTTTAAAGATAAGCAGTGCTATCCACCGAAAGCTTTAAACTTATTGATTTTGGTTTTTCTAATATCCATGCTACTCCCCAGTAGATCACTGGGCATTGTGGGAGGCAGTAAACTCTTTGGGAATACGAATGATAATAGTTCTGATGCGATAACAGGCAGAAGGAGCTCAGGCACTTCTAGAAATGTCTAACATTGCCCAAAAGCTGCTTATACTAAAGGAACCAAATTTTATCTTAAAACCCAGGGACCCAGAAAGGAATCAGTAGAATGCTAAGTATATCTGTAGAGAAAATAAAGGACTTTTTTGGTGTCCTTTCTGCTTTGGCCTTTTGGAGGCATCTTGCAGGAGATATTTGGAAGGAAAATCTACCCTGTTTTAGTGGGAGCAGAAAGGTGGGTTGCATGGGCAGGGCACTGGCATTGTGCTTTCTCTTTGTTTTCCCTGGCTTATGAACCCTTTTTGTGCTATAATGTCTGGGGAATAGCTGACAGCCCAAAGAAGCTATGAGAGGCCATGAATGATCCTAGATGACATGATCACTCCAGCTGAAAATGATAAAAGAATGTCTATAATATTTATTTTTTAAAAAATCTAGACAAGAATAGGCTTAGAAAAAGACATTTAGAATATGTTTAGGAGGCCCAATACCAAGGGCCTATGATCATTACCCAAGTTCAGTGCCTTTTGGAACTCGTCATCCTCAAATTCCCTGTAGAATGCGATGCTGGTAATCCTCCCTCCCTCTCTCCATCCCTCCCCTCCCTCCCTCCCTCCTTTCTTCCTCCTATTTAGCATATGATGTTGATAATCCTCCCTCTCTCCCTTTTTGCATCCCTCCCCCTTTCTCTCTCTCCTTTCTTTGTCTCATTAATTCACTGAGCACCACATGGGCCAGGCTGAGATATGGGGATAAACATGACACAGTCCCAGCTCAGAGGTGCACCCTCACAGTACCCCACCTACTGAGGGAGCTGGATGGGAAAACCTGTAATGTGGGGCCACAGAAAGTGCTACCAGAGCACAGATGAAAGAGAGATCTGAAGTGGGCAGGGACATTTTGAGGACAGGGGCTCTGGAAAGCAAAGGCTTTACAGAGCAATTCAATTCAACAAGTACCCATGGATGCCAAGAAGATGACAGATCCTAACCCTAAAGAGATTAAAGTCTAGTGGGAAACTCTCTTTTCTTGGTTTTCATGGCATTAAGTTTTCCTGGCTCTGCTTTTATCTTTCTACCCATTCCTTTAGACCATGCTTTGCATCTTCCCCTCCTTTCTCTGGTCCCTTGAATGTGGCAAAGGCCTGCACACAGCCCTCTTATCTCTCTCCAGGTTCTCCCGTGTCAGTGTCATCCAAACACTGCACTTCCGCTGCGTCCCCATCAAGATGATGCTGACATTTTACACTCCTAGGGCTCTTCCTTGAGCTCTAGATTCAGATGTTCAACTACCTGTCTCCAAATGAATGTCCTCCTTCCAGCATCTCAGATGCAACATCTAAAAAGTGATGGCATCATTGTCTACTATACACCAACTTATTAATTAAAAAACTTGGTATTACTTTTGACACATTCCTTTCTTTTGCCCTCTAAATTTCTGTATTCTGTAATTTTTCCTCTTAAATGAATCTTCACATTTGTCCCTTTCTTTCCGTGTCCTTTGACAACACTCAAGTCAAGCCTTCTGTATTTCTCTTGTGACTAGTAATGCAAATTTTAGTGCTGTAGCCTCTAAATCGGTCTCCATTCATTTTGTGTTCATCTCGTCTACCTGCCAGATTGATCTTTGGAAAGTATAGTCTCAATTATGTAATGCTCCTCAGTAAAGAAAAAAATCCTCAATTGCTGGTAACTGCTTCCTAACAAATGACTGAACTCAGCATGGCATCTGGGACTGGCCACCAAGGTCCTGACGCACACCATGGCGCTTAGTGAAGAGGAGATGCTCAGTAACAAAGGATCAGGGATCCTCTCGCTTGTAATGGACAAATTGAATGAAGCTAAATTTCTGGTCTTGTTTTCCTCTTCGCTGATATCACCCTCTGGCCAAGACATGACTCAGTGTTCACTGAGCATGCTGAGCATGTTCTGCCTCTCGTCTTCCCTCATTCTGCTCCCTGACGAGAATGTCCTTCCTCTATGGTAACGCCCAGCTCAGATGTCTCCTTCTCCTTTCTGAAGAACTGTAAGCACACACATTCCAGCTGCATAATGCCTTATAGTTTTTGAAGTATTTTTACATACATTATCATGTTTTGATGTTCCCAAGAACCGTGTGGGAAGATATTATTACTAACATTTTACTGCTTAGGAACCTGATATCCAGAGAGGTTAAGTGACTTCCCCATGATCACATGATTAGTAGAGACAAAGGTGGGTTTAGAACCAGCGAGTGCTCTTCCCACTGCAGCAGAATAGTCCTCAAAGCCTCTCCTGTTTTCTCTCCCTGTGTCTTGGGAGGGGTCTCTGGGACAACCTCTGCCCCCCTCCCCCAACACTTAAACACACACAATTACCACTGAGACTTGTCTTTGGTTACTAGATTCTCTCCTAAACTAACTGATAGGTCTAAGCCTTAAATATGAAGTTCATTGCTGCAAAACTACGACTGAAATGTTAAAGTGTGACTGGTTTTTAGCTATGTATTTTAAAACAATTTGTGGGTTACTTGTGCCTGCACAGTCCAGACCTTTAATGCTTGGCCACACCATCTAAGACTCAGAACTAAACCAGCTGGCTACAAAAAATGCTGTTTGCAAAACCAGAGAGGTCCCCCAGGGGCATCCAAAAGCAGTAAGGCAAGGTGGGAGCCAGGTACTTTCAAGAGAAGCCTGGCAGAAGCACTGACTCTCTTCGGCCTCAGAAGGACCCGGTTCCCTCAAGGGCTGCAGGCTCCTGAAACAACCCCAAGTCATTGAGTGCCAAACCCTGCCTAGGTGGTGGGACCCTAACCTTTTCCTGGCTAAAGACCCTCCCCTTTCTTCCCCACAGGGTCAGGGAAGATGGAAGGCAGGACCAATGCTTGTATTCTTTCCACATCTTGTGATTCTGAGCCCCCAAACCATTTAGAACAAGAATCGACTTTCATTCCATGCCTGGTGTGTACATTTTACACGTATCTCCTTTACTAGACTGCAAATTCCTGGAGGGCAGGACCTATAATTTACTGATGTTTGTTTCTTTTCAAACCTAGCACTGTCCGGTATAACATGCTTGTCAAAAGAATAAAATGTTGAATAAAAAAAGATGGACTCTCCTCTGCATGCTCAGCATTGTGTTTTATTTATTAGGAGAGCTCTGTAGGATTGTTTTTTTCTCACTAATTTATTTAAAACAATCTTCTAGGAAGCTGAGTGCCCAATGTAATTAAAGCTACTCATACTTTCAAAGGTTAAGATAGCCAGTCTGAAGCAGAGGTTTTGTTACATGTATATTAATATCCACATTACAGTCTGTTAGAATCTGACATTGTTTAATGCTTTTGTGATAAATACATGCTTTACACAGTGTTAAGAAGACCAAGTAGACTGTTAGGTTATTTCCTTTCTTCCTTTTCTTTTCTGTAATTTGTCAGACCAAATTATCCAGTCTCATTGTGTATAATGAAACATTGTTTGCTCCCAAAAGTGAATTTTAGCTTTACGCATAATATTTTAATCTATACCTGAATCTGAGTGACAGATGGCATATATGCATTTTATATAGTGTTTAAACAATGGAAAATAAAATCCCAGGAGAGAGTAGACCACATGCTGTCCTACCCTGGGTCTGCCACTACTATGTTGTACACTAGGGAAGTCACATCCTTTCCCGATGACTCAGTTTCCTTGTACAATGAGAAAGTTTGATCAGAGCTCTGATCTCCCCTCCTTTGCTGAAATTATAGGGTTCTTGCCCAGATCTTATCTGGAATTAGAAATTATTAACTCTTCATCTGGATAAAACTAATGGTGATTTCTAATATTTTATTACTTATGGATTAAAGGAAAGATCATGTTTTTGTAAGACTGACAGATAAAAAATGAGTATTTTCTAATTCTATTTGTGTTCTTTCTCTTGAATCTGTGTAAGGAGCAAACTAACCCTTTGTACCCACTGACGAACATGCCTTCTCTGGGGCCTCCGTCTGCCAATCTGCCAATATGAGGAGACAGAGGACAGAGCTGATGGCACCAGGGCTAGTGGTAGGCAGCAAGGACACCACCCATCAAGACCTGATGAGAAGCAGCTTTTTGTTTTTAATTAAAAACACAAGTTTTAAAATGCCTCATTCATTTTTTGTTTTTACAGAATCAAAACACAGAAATTTTTCTTAAATGAAAAACAGAAACAGTTTAAATTCTTTTTAAGCATGCAAGTTAAAAAAAGCAGCCTAGGAAATTGTCCTTTGTAATCCTGCCAGTTTCAATTTTGATTCTTTATGCAACTAGTATCAGGATAATGACACTTGGTTGAAAAGAAAAAGAAGAAAGTCCGAAATAACTGTTTTACACACATTTCAGTTGTTTGATTGGCTGATGTGACGCTAGCTACTGTTATTGCAGTTGCTTCGACGGATGACAAAAAAGAAAATCATAATATAACAATTTCAACATTTTAGATATCCTCAGTAGCTCATATATAAGGAGATCCTAAAAAATGTTCATCACAATAGTTCTAGTTACTTTTTAACTACTTCTAATAGTGTCATAAATTTAAAGGGGGACAGAGGTCAAATTTACATAAAGGATTAAATTTAAATTGAATATAGTTGAATAGTATTTATTAAATGTCTATCATTTGCTGTTCAGTTTTGTTGAAACAACTGGCATTTTTTCCTCTCAAGCTACACCCTAGGACCTTGTGGAAAGAACCCAACATCTCATGGCTGCAAAGATTATGAAATATTCAGCTTTACCCATGGGTATTTCCTGACATTTCTTTGGTAAACTGTAGCCTAATAGAAGATATCAGGAATTAGTGTAAGAAATATTCTAAAAAGCTATTGTCACTACAAAGATGAAAGTAACTTTGATGATCAAAAAGGAGTCAATAAAAAAAGGCTGAGAGTAGTTCCTGAATCCTTCTCTATTGTTCATTTGGGATTTCTTCATTTCCCTACTCTCAATATATTATGGAATTTTCTGTGTGAAGTTTTGCCATGAATTAAAGTGATGTCAACAAAGTTTTACCTTAAGTCATATTTTACCACAAACTGGAGAAGTCTCAATCCTCCAGGGAGCACAGTTTCCTGCTTTTAAGAAGCTTGTCTTTTCTCCTTTTAGTTACATGCATCCTCGACAGAGGAGGGAGCTCAGCTGACCTCCAGTGACAACTGGACCTATGCTGATTGGACTTGAACAATCCTATGCACCCATCTGAGGAGGCATCTTCATCTGTGGCCAAATCTACTATTTTTGTTTCCTTTGCTTTTTCTCTTCTCTGCCCATGGAAGGTCAATGGCATTTGCAACTGTACCAGGTATCTGGAACAGTATGTTTGTTTTCCTGCCATCTTTAATAAGTTTATTTCCCCTATCATTGCTATCCAGTTTTTTATTAACTAGAAATTTAACTTAAAAGTTGTCATTAAAGGAGCAAAGGTTTGAAATTCAGATAAATCTGGGCCTGAATATACCTCTACTATTTATTAGCTGTGTGATCTTGGATGAGTTACTTAATCACTCTGGGTTTTAGTGAGTCATGTGAGGATTAAATGAACCAATATGTATGATGTTTCTTGCATAGTGTCTGTTACCTTGTAGGCACTTGGCAAAGTGTAGTTATTCATTTTTTTATTCTAGTATTATTTTATTTTGTTATCCTATTATTGACTACATGACATATACACTGTGTAATACATATATGTATATGTGTATTTATGCATATCATGTATACGTGATGTACATATATATGATATACATATTATACAGGGTATTTATTAGAGAGTAGGAAGGAGTTATAGGAGGTCAAGTCAATTCAGTAAGTATTAATACTCAGCATCTATTAGGTGTTACTTCTGCCATTTTGTATAATCCTCTACCATGGGATCCTATTTGTAAACATCTCCAGAGATTTTAAAAAAAGCTTCCCTTCTCATAGCAAAATTCCTGTACTGAGTTTTACTATGAGATAATCAAAGTATAAATGTCTGTCAATACCTATGTCAGGTTCTGTATTGGTGGCACTTAGGACAATATTAGCAATTCTATACTCAATGGCTGAGGACAATGCATTTATAAAAGGTTTCATTAAAACTCATGTACTCTATTCATACATGTTGACTTTTTACTTTAAATTGTCAAAATTATTACTAAGTGTAGTTTATTATAACCAGAAGAGTTGGGTGAAAACAATCTTGTCATTTAAAAATAAAAGAGGTCATTAGCTATTGTCATAGCCAGATTATTCTGTTTTCTATTTCATTTGTTTTAAACAGAATGGAAAGAAAGAGGAGACAACTAAAATTCAAAAGAAAACATGATTTATGTCCCTAAATAAAATAATGTCCATTTATTTTAAAACAATGACATAGCAAACGCTGTTGGCTACATACTCAACATCTATTTCCCTTCTGTTTTGTTCCAGGTTTCCTTCCTCTCCTAATTCCATCACCAGCAGGTGGATCCTGATTGGTCTAGGCTAGTTTTGGTACTCTCAGCCCTCTTGCCAGGAATTGGGCATGCCAGGCTGAGCATGTGACCTTCTCTAGCCTATGAGATGTGAAGGGACTGGTGTGGTTCTAGGAAAAATATCCTTACTCGTTAGAAGGAGACCTAGAAACTGACAGTCCCTTTCTGCCTCTGGATAGTACAGATGTGGGTGGGATGCCTGGCACTGCGATAGCCACCTTGGAATTGCTTTTAGAATGAAGCACACAGGAGGTGGAGCCACGAGAATGCCGGAGATGTAGAGCCAGAGCCTGCCCTACCTATAGACTTCTCGCCCTGTTTATGCCAACAATGAGTGGGGTATTCTGTTACTTGCAGCCAAAGCATCCTAGCTGAAACAGGTAAAGCATAAGCTCCTTGACCTTGGGAAAGCAAATGAGCAATCCAAATAGGAAAGGAGAGGGTACCTGCTCTTGTGCCTCCAATTCTTTGTGCTGTAATTTTTTCTCTGCACATCGCACCTGATTAGAGCGGTTTTCAAGTTCATCTTGTAAAATCTGAAAGAGTGTAAAATAAATACATCAACATTAAAAATAAGCATACTTGAAAAAATAGTTTTACCACATGAGCTGACATTAAAAAGGCCTCAGATCTCTAGTTTGTTATTACTGGTGTTCCAAAGCATTCAGGCAAACAAACTCAGACTTTTGTGTGTCAGGCTCAGATGTTTTCTGCTTTAAAGATATCTAGTATAAAAAATTCCAAACTCATAAAACAGACAACTTAGCAGATGCCAATCATATTATAAAAATGGCTCTTATATTCCCAGCATAGAACCACAAACACGTAATAAAGCATTAAGCTATTGCTAATTAAAATAGCTCTATCAGTACACCTGCAAGGCACATTTACACTCTGAATAGCACTGTGGCAGACAGGAATTGTGTTGTCTGACCAAAATAACATTTTTCAAAATTATACTATGATAATTTGAGTAAATTATAGTAACCTTAAAGGAATCTCTTTACTAACTCAGCAAGGATTGTGTGGAATTTGAGGAACCTTTAAGAAGTAGATGGAGATGAACTCTTTCAGTTGCCAAGCAGTTTTTGGAAATAGAATTCAGGTTAATCTGGAACATTTAGAAACTACAAAGATTAATAATTATCACTGCATCAATTAGTATTTTAAGTAAAGAGGTGAACTAGAAAAGAAACAGGATCCATTCAATTAAGTGCAATTATAGATATACTACATGGAAAGTTACAGTGAGCGGAATTCATGGGTTGGTAACAGCTAAGGTGCCAGATAGATTCTCAAAACATAATTCATCCAGTCAGTATTAGTGAGCTATGTCATGAATCGCAGGCCAGGCCTAGTGGCTCACTCCTGTAATCCCAGCACTTTGGGAGGCTGAGGTGGGAGAATTGTTTGAGCCCAGGAGTTTGAGACCAGCCTCCAGCTTGGGCAACATGGCAAAACCCCAACTCTACAAAAATAAAAAAATAAGAAATCAATTAGTCAGGCATGGTGGTGCACACTTATAGTCCCAGCTACTCAGAAGGCTGAGGCAGGAGGATTGCTTGAGCCCAGGATTTCCAGGCTACAGTGAGCTACAATTGTGCCACTGCACTCCAGCCTGAATGACAGAGTGAGACTCTGTGTCTTAAACAAACAAACAAACAAACAAAAAAACAATTGCAATAGGTACTCTAGATAATAGCAGTGAAAGAAAACAGACCAAAAATAAAAAAATAAAAAAGAAGAAAAAAGAAAAAGAAAGGAAAAGAAAGGAAAAGAATCACGACATTAACGATGAGTATCTTATAATGTAACAATAAGCAGCAAACAGTAAGTATCACATATATCAGTGATGAGCAGAGAAGAAAAATGCAACAGGGAAGCAGGACATTCTGGAATAGGGTGAGGGCAGAGTGTTAAAATTTTAAACAGATGGTCCAAGAAGGCCTAAATGGGCAAAGATCTGAAGGGGAAGAGAGAGTAAGTGACACGGATATCTGCAAAAAGAGCCTTCCAAGCAGGGGCCACCACGTGTGGAAGACCCTGAGATGGCACATCAGTGGAAGCCACAGAAGTCGGTGTGGAGAGGGAGCAAAGAGGGAGCAATGAGGTCGGGGACATAACGGGATCGAGTCACATCAGGTCATGTGGAGTCTTATGGGTGAAAGACTCCAGATTCTACCCGTGGGAGGTGGGAAGCTGCTGGAGGGCCGTGAGCAGGTGCTGTCTGGCTGCTGTCTGAAGAGCAGACTGAGCAGCATGGCAGATGCCGGGGAGCAGGTCAGAGTCCACTGCAACAAGCTGGGAACGGGACGGTGGAGAACTGGGCCGGGTGGCAGCAGTTGATGAGGGTAGGGCCAGGTCCCACATATATTCTGAGACAGAGGTGACAGCCCTGAGGGAGTGGGAGCAGAGAGTAAGAAAAAAAGAGGACCCCAAAGACTTCGGCCTGGGCAGCCAGAAGACTCCAGTGGCATTCAGAGAGATGGGAAGGGTGAGGAAGGAGCGGGTGTTGGGGAGAAGAGCTGGGGCTCAGCCTGGGATGGGTCAAGTTCAAAATGCCCATTATACATCCAAGTGGAGACTCTGGTGCTCAGACAAAATGTCTAAGCTAGAGTCCACTACAAATTCTTCCAATGCAATGCCAGTCTTCTTTATGTATAGACATAGTGGTTCTTAAACTTTTGGGTGGTTCTAGACCCTTTTGAGCATCTGAAGAAAGCTATGTAGTTACTCCCTAGATGGGAAAAGAAACATATGCTTATGATTTTTCCTCTGATTTTAGGGAGTTCATAGACTGCCTGAAGCACATCTGTGGATAGACCCCAGGCTAAGAAGTAGTTTAAAAAGTGAAATGGCTTGAGAATGAGCTTAAATTAAATGCTCTAGGATTTCTGATAAATCCACAGTTCAACCAGGTCTGAAGGTGAGCTTGGAAATCTCTCAATTCTTTTACTTATCTATAATTCTGTTATTGTGGTCTTTTTCCTAAAAGATGAATGCAATTATTCCTATGCTTGTTGACCAAGTAGCATTTTTTTCTTTTAATATCTAGCAATAAATAGGATCTTATCAGCTCCCCCTATGGCATAATCGGGGAAAGTAACGATTACTGTATTGGGAAGAACATTCATCCACGCTTTTCTGCCCCTACTCTTTCGTGCTCTCTAATCCATCCTCACCGCTGTCAGAGTGATCTTCTTAAACCTAAGTCTGATTATGTTACTCCCCCACTGAAATGCTTAGACAACACTCCAGCATCCCTGAGATGCAGCTCAGACTCCTGGGCGTGGCACACCAGGACCTTCACCCGCTGGCGTGTGCGCCACCATGCTGAGCCGCAGCAAGCCTTGGTGCGTCATGCTGATGTCACTGTTACTAGCAGTAACAACAGGAGCTATCATCCACTGAGTGGATTTTATTTTTAACCCTCACGACAATCTTGTGCAGCAGGGTTATTTCATCCATGTTAGAGAGGACGTAAGTGAGGCTCAGTGTGGTTAGGTAGCTTGCTCAAGTCCACGTGGCCAGTAGTAAGGTGTCACATCTATCCCCCTGGAATTTTAACACATTTCTCTTGCTTTAAATTCAACATGTTGTGCTACTCCATGCTGCCTCTTTGTCACTCTATACTTATTTTCTCTTTTCTTTGCCTGGAAGCACCCGCCCCACCTACCTGCTCAGTGGTGTTCTCTCCTCAACCTACGCCAAAAGCTAAGCATGGACTCCTCTGGGCTTTTATCCACCTAGTGTGTAAGAGAATTAATGTGCATGTTTGTGAGAGATTGAGAGCAACTGCAGCCAAGGCTCTCCCTCCTTATCTCTGCAAGCCCAGTGCCAAGCCAGCTCAGTGCCCGGCACACAGGTGACACTGAATTCGTGTTTGTGGAAGGAACTCATAAACATTGATTTGAACTCTACTCTGTGAGGACATTTAGTCATCAGGGCTTACGATGGTCCTTAATATGGCACACTTAACCAAAGGTTATTATGTGTCTTGAAATACAGAATATAAAAATATATCTTCCAAATACCTATATCTATCTCTGAATATATACATACATATTATACTAATATATTATTATTGATAATAATATATTATCTGGCTTCTGTTACAATAAAGAAAAATATTGCTTTAATTTTTGTTATTAGTTTTATTTCACAGAAAAAAAAAAAAGACACACATCTCCCTTGTCTTAAAATGTTATTCCCTACCTCCTGGTTGTCTCCATCCTCCCCTTCAGAGCAGGCCCCAGAGAGTGCCACACTCAGGGTCCCACGTCCTCCCCCTCCTCTTGGCACCCCGTTATAACCAACTCCTGCCCTCACTACTCTCCCAAGTCAGTTTTCACCACGGTCACTTGTTACCTGCCAAATGCCAAGGCCAGAAGCTAAATTTTTTCCTCATTCCACATAAGCAGCTGGCCATGTTCCATGCCCAGTTGTGTTTTTCCCTTGAATTTTGAGGAAATAATTCTGCCCAGTGAATTCGAGGGGTTAAGAATGAGGCTTCTGCAAAAGTGAAGGCCACAAAGAGAATGAGGCCTTGCAAGAGGGCAGTGGACATGGAGAACGGGACAGATGTGGTAGACCCGTTAACGGGGGATCAGGGAAAAGAGGGACCCAAGATCACACGGGGCCTTGATGCTGAGTGACCAGAGGATAGTGAGAGACGGGCAAGTCAGCAGCAGGGGGGCAGTGTGGGTTTTGACGTGATGGGTTTAAAGTGCTGGTGGAACTTCGAGGAGGACCTACTGCTATAGTCTGAACGTTTGGGTCTCCCCCAAATTTATTTATTGAAATCCTAACCCTCAAGGTTATCAGGAGGTGGGAGCTTTGGGAGGCGAAGCCCTTGTGAATGAGATTCGTGCCCTTATAAAAGAGCCCTGAGAGAAGTCCCTTGGCCCTTCTACCACATGAGGATGCAGCAAAAAGATGGCTGTTTACGAAGCAGGAATTGGGCAGTCCCTCACCAGACACCGAATCTACCGGTGCCTTGATCTTGGATGTCCCGGCTTCAGAATTGTGGGAAATGAATTTGTGTGTTTACAGGCCACCCAGTCTATGGCACTTTTTTACAGCAGTCTGAGCCAACTAAGACACCGGTTTAGCACATCATGTTGCAAAGGTGGGTCTGAACAGTGACGAGTGCTTTCGGACAGAGATGCAGATGGGGAAACTTCCTTAAGGAAGTAAGTAAAATGAGAAGAGGTTCTAAAATCTGCCCTTTGGGTGATGCCCACACTTCAAACCAGTCAGAGGAGGAGGCGGAGGCCAAGAAAGCTGATGAAAATCCAGATGGGTAGGAGGCGACTGAGGGAAGTGAGTACGTATTATGGAAATCTAGCTGAAGAAAGTTTCAAAGAGGCCAGGATAACATAATTAGACCTGATCCTTTTTCCATATTTTACATGGTGAAGAGATTATTAAGTCTGCCTTATATTATCAATATTATTAAAATAGAATTGAAATTATATTTGCTTTTCAAAAAGGTAGGACTTTAAAAAATTTTTCATAGTTTACAGATGTAAAACGTGATCTAAGGTTAATCACAGAAAACATTTATGTCTAGAAATTACTTCTATTATCTATTAAAATCAATTTAAAAAGTTGAAAAGTAACCAGATAATATTCCACTTTCAAGAAAGTTAAAATGTACTACATGAAAGGAAAATGACAGTTTATACTGGCAGCTGGTCTTTGCTTTCTATTCTAAAATAATTATTAGGTTATTAGAGTTCCAACCTCAGAATCTGACATAGGAACTATGTGAAAATGACCACAATTACTCAATAAGGACAACTGGGAACTTTCTTTTAAGTTGTGGCCTTTCTATTTAAAAACCTTTAAATTTGACATTTGACACACAAAAAAATCACAACTTTTAGTTTATTCCTGAGAAAAGCCTAAGATAATTAAAGAACGGAATGTCCAACATTGGGTCAAAAATATTTTTAAAAACCCAACTTGAACAGTTAAATCCTTTGTTCTGCAAAGTTATTCCTCATCTCTCAGCTCTGCTGTGCTAGCTTGCATCATTACTGAAAGACAGTTCTTTTTTCCCAATTAAATCTGCCTTTAAATACCCTGTTAGTCAGCTTGCTGTGGGAAGCTACGCTGCTCCTGACTTTCAGAGTGCTTTGTGCTGGCTGGGAACAAAGAATGACACTTTCCAGAAGAAAAATGTAAATGACATAATAAGCTTTACAAGAACAATGAGGGTACACTAGACTCTTTAAAAGGGAGAGGGTTACAGCATAATTTGATTTGTTTGTTTACAATATTAAAATAATGAGAACACATTAAAGCGTGAAAGATTTTACATGTTACTGGGCTCTTCAGGCTGAGGAAAAGGACTTGCTAGCTAATGTGCCACTGAATGGCACCTGTGACGGTACTAGGGCTTTTCTGCTGGCTAGCAAAAAAAAAAAAGTATAATAGTCAATGCTATTTTCATAAAATTTATAAACACAATTCAGAGCAAGCCACTCCCTAACTTGTGAAACCATGAATTAAAGAATTATGTATAGTCTTATTAAAGACCAAAGGTTTCTTTTGTCCTGAGTCAATTAAACAAACATAAAGTGATGGCAGATATGTGCCTTTTAATAATGAAAAAATGAAACATAGGTTCATTCCAATTACAAAGTGCTTAAAAGTTATTCAATAAAGGAAAACTTTATTGGAAGAGAGAAATACCGTGTTAGAATGTATAATAAAAAAGGTGTAATAAAAACATTCCTAGTGTACAAGGCACATGACAGAGAGAAACTTTCTGACTTAGTACCGTAGCAAGACCAGAGGTCTTTCTAGAGATTTCTAAACTTGTCTTTGGTCCACCTCTTAGCCAGCTCCACTTTGGCATCTGAGAGCTGTGACCTCACTACCCTTTTCCCAATAGGCCGTCTAAACACACAAATTCATCTCGAGTTCATAACTCAGAATATCTGTACTCCATGTTCTTACCAGACAATACAATTTCAAACTCTTCTTTCTCATCTTTATCAAAACCCCAGGTATGAGAAATTTGAAAAAATTCACTTGCAAACCAAAACAGAATCATCAACAGTGTAAAAGTCACCCTTCCCCTGAATCAGTTGTTCTGAAAACATTGTCATAGCAGAGTCAACTCTACAGGCACATTCTCTTACCCATTTTCTGTTACACAGCTTGTAGAACTGTGCCCATCTCCTCCTTTAAAGAGTTTTCAAACCAGTTCTCACTGAGTTGGGACACTTATTGAGTGTTTGACACTTCTATTCTGCCTCATTCTGTGCTGCCAGTCTTGGCAAAACGCTGTACATTGCCTTTCACAAATCATCACAAGGCCTGTGGGCATATTCTTCCGGGCCTGCCCCATACTGAGGAGCACAGGGTAAATGTCCCACAGGTTCTCCCACATGTCCTCTGGGAAGTGGGAACCTTGAATGTTATGCTGCTCTGTTATTTAAAGGAACTGTATTAATCCAAGGGTAAGCAAAAGAATGTGAATTCAATTTTTGCCCTATATAAATAATACAACTGATGTTGGCAAGGTCATGGATTTTGAGGACTTAGGGTAAAGTCTGTGGCCATGAAACAAGGAAGCAGATGAGCCTCCACTGGGTGACATGCAGAGGGGGCCTTGCTAGCTGCAAGCTCTGCATAGCTGAGGAGTTTAACAGGAACAAAAAACCAGAGTATTTATACTAAAGATGCTGCCAAAAAGAAATCACTCCAGTAAATTGTTGAAAACTGTTGAAGTGGGATGATGGGTAGACGGTGGTTCTGCATATTCTTCTCCCTCCTTTTGTGTATGTTTGAAAGTTTCCATAATAAAAAGTAAAAGAAAATTTTTTTAAAAGCTTTCCCCACTTAAAAAAATGAAGTCACCATATCCTTCCTTTCATGAGGTTTGAATTTACCATCTTACTTCAGAGAAAACAGATGATTCATTCATCATTCAAAGGGTAGGAGGGATGTGGGAGGATTTCCCCGTGAAGGTCCTGGACGTAAAATGAAGAAAGCAGAGAGTGGGCTGTACATATTTTGACTGAAGGAGAAGATACTGGAAAGGGAAGGCTTATTTATATTTTTATTGAGGTATAATTTATGTACAGTGAAATTCAAGGTTTATTTTTTAATGGTAATGGTCTGTTTTCCATTTAAAACATGTAAGATGATTTTAAAATTTGTCATAAAATATCTGTTCAGGTTATAAAATCTTGACATAAACCTCTCTTCCACTGGTTGCTTGATCCACCAAACAGAAATGACACCTGATCTGTGACTACTGTGAACAGACACTAATTATAAAGGTGAAATAAGGGTGACTCTCGTTTAAACCTTAATTATCTTTTTAATATGCTCACACTGGTTTAAGCAGCATTGCTCCTATTCAGGCTATAAATGGTAATGATAATATTTCTGATGAGTAGGTTTTTCTCTGACATGTAAATTGACACAAAAGTGGTAAATGGCTTTCTTTCTACTACTGCGAACTAAAGGCTAAGGTAAATACAAACAAAAGCAATAAAATATCACTATATTTTCATGTCAGATTTATAGAATTCTTTTTTTTTTCTTTTTTAAATCACATCTTAAACGACTAGGACAAAGCAAGAAGACCAAGCACTGTCATCCACATAGGGGATATAACTCTGGGGCTGTGGAAGATGACACAATGGCAGTGTGACACTTTTACTGGGTGGTCTCACTGGCTATTTACAGAGGCCACTACAGTTCCTGTTTTATTATTATTTTTAAATAGGCTAAATCTACTAACAAAAGTAACAAGTCTTCTTCAACTGAAATGCCACTCAAGATTTCTTTTAAAGTGATTTCTTCATTCAGACCTATGCAGGATGAATAACAAACCATAAAAAAAGTTTTATTAGTGATTCTACAGTAATGGAAAACGGGTTCATGCTACAGATCTGAAGAAAGCCGAGCCACGGTTACCACAGGGGCCACAAATGTATTCACAACACAACTGTATAATTTTTTTTTATGGCTTACATTCAGGTTTTTAATTTTTTTCACATTCCAAGCAAGCACCCTTTCTTTAAACCCTCACAATTCAGTCTCGTTTCTGATACTGATGTGAAGAAAAGGAGATCTGTGGGAGTTTTAACCTAATACATATGTTATTCTTCACATACTCCAAAATTCCTTTCAGGTGAAAAACTCACAGTTGTTGCAAAAAACCACATGTAGGAGAAATTGCACGTTGATATGAGCTATTGCTATAGTACTTACTAGGCTACTTGATTCAACAGAAAAGGCAAAAACATCATGGCCAACACAAAAAACTGGAGCAGTGTTTCTCTAAAGAATAAGAAAGGTTTTACTTTTTTTCGCTTTTCTTCTCCCCCCCCCCTCTCACCTATTTTCAGTCCTTTAAAATTCTTAAAGGACTTCCTTTAAAAGTCCTAAAAACGCACTTTTTAAAAAGTTAGTGTTTCCTGGTATGAACAGAGGTTCCAGGAAAAGAAATCATGTTATTGCAAGACTTTGATGATCTAAGGAAGCTGGAATCTCCTAACGCACCTTATTCATGTCTCCCTCACACAAAAGACCATCCTGACGTTACCCACATCTCATCTTAAAGGAGCCAGTCTATTGCTACTCAGGAAATTCAAAGCACATTTTCCTCCCTCTGTCGCTTCAGACAGTTTCACTTGTGAACAAGTTCTTATCTCGGGTGGTGGAAATCTAGGATCAAGTTCAAGAACCACAGCTAGGATTTTTCAAGATCACAGAGGGATTTCCTCATCTGGCCAGTGGGATAACTACTCAAACTTGAGTTCAGTCTCTGCAGAACAGAGTGTAAACTGTTTAATCCTCACAGACCACCCCTCTTCTGTGCAAGCCCAGGGAAGAGGGAGGACCCATAAGTCATTCATTTAAATTTTGATTTTCTTACAAAGGCTAATCATTCACACATGCCGTCCCTTGAGCCCGCAGCATCACTCCAAATCCCTCCAACAAACCATGAATTTCTCTTCCATTAAAGCTGAAGTCAAGATTCATTTCTTCCATGAAACATTTCAAATCTAGATTAGAGAAAACTCATTATTTCTCATTAAGTCATTATGTCCCCTATATTATAATATATTTACATCTCGGTTTTGTGAATTCATCTTTTTTCTCATTTTAGACTATGAGCTTCATAAAGACAACAATTTTTCCTCCCATATTTTTAAAGTCATCTCTGAAATGCTTGGTAAAATGTTATTTACACTATGGTAATCAATATTTACTGGTAACACTATCCAATTATATAAAAATCAAGTTGCCTTTCATTTAAAACAGTTGGGGTATTCCCACTAAAATTTCTCAGATTTCCCCCAACTCAAACTACATTTCCTCTTACTCTGTCCCTAGAGAAAAATAACTTGAGTTTTACCCAGCCTGCTCCTTCAAGTGTCAGATGTGGTGTCCCTTCTTGTTTCCTCAGGATAACACCTCTATCAGTGTTCTTTTTCCAAATTCCAAGGGGTTCCAAAGGGGACTTTGCTGAGTTCCTCTCACTGTCTACACTGGCATACCATCTTCACCCTGCCGCCTCTCTAGAAACTGGTCTCCTTGCTTTTCACATGTATGAGAGGATGGACGAGACACTTCTATGGTTCCTTCAACCTTTATATTCTTTTATTCTATGATGGACACATTTCTTTCATTTGCTCATTCCTTCCTCTCTTTCTTTCTTTTTTAAGAGACAGGGTCTTACTATGTTGCCCAGGCTGTTCTAGAACTCCTGGGCTCAAGCAATCCTCCCACCTCGGCCTCCTGAGTAGCTGGGACTACAGTCATGTGCCACCATGCCTGGCTGTTTGTTTTTGATGGCCACATTTCTCAAGTGTTTTACTCCATTACCCATATTTCTCCCCTCTATCAGCTGACTCCTTCCTCATCAGTAACCTGATTTTGGTTTCCAACACTTTATGAAACTTGTTCCCTGCAAAGTCAGCATTGATCCTTTTATTGCCAATCCAGGAGCCTTTTCTACCTCTTCATTCTCTTGGATCTCTCTTTTGGATTGGGCACTGTTAGAACTCTCTGCTTCCAGAAATCCTTTGACACCACAAAATCGTACTTGTCCTCCTCCTTCTTCCTGCAAGCTTTCTGCCCTTCCTCCTCTTCTCCCTTTCCAGTTGTGGATATTTCCCAAACTAAGTTCTTGTCTCTCCAGTTTTCTCTCTACACATTGTCTCCTTTAGATAATTAATAAATTTCATAAATTAATGTAAGTATTTCTATAATTTGGGCACAGCATGTATCAGGCACTGTGCTAAACATTACCCTCAAAAAACATCTAATCTAATGTTTATGACAAACTTATAAAGAATGATTATAATGCCACGTAAACAGTGCTAAAGAGAAGTCTTGCCAAGCATTGTGATTGATATGAGGAAAGCAGCACGAGCCAGGGAAAGTATGGACAGAGAGAACTTTCTGGAGGAGGTGACATGTGAGCTGTAGAATGTTTTCCAGGAGAGAAGCGTGGGCCCCACAGAGTCAGCCACAGATGGAAAGGCATGTGGTGTGGAACAGTAAGGTGTGCAGGGCCAGCAGAGGGAATACAGAATGAGGCATAATGCATTCAAATTTCAGTCTGTGACAAATGGTCTGAAACTCTAAAAAATACAAATAATTAAAAAGCATAATTTTACACACCATGTAGTAAAATGTGCAGGAAAATCTGCCTCAGGTGTTCCCTGTGCCACAGCAGGGAGACCAACAGGAGGCCACTGCAAGGAGCACATGGGAGATGAGCCCCGGTTTGGACAAGAGATGGTGAGAAATGATGGGCCCAGGGGTGCACGCAGAGGGAGGGCAGCAGAGCCACGAGACAGACTGTGGGGCTTGGTAAGGAAAGCCTGTGCCAGGTTTGAGAGAAGGAGGTCTAGAGAATGACTACGAGACTCTCAGAACTGCACAATAAGATATCTGAGAGAGAGAAAGACCACATTAACATAACTTTTATTATAGTATATTGTTATAATTATTCTATTATTAGTTACTGTTGTTAATCTCTTACTGTGCCTAATTTATAAATTAAACTTTATCATAGATAGGTGTATATATAGAAAAAACGGTGTACATAAGGTTCAGTACTGTCTGAGGTTTCAGGCATCCACTGGGGGTCTTGGGACGTATCCCATGGGTAAGCGGGGACTGCCGTACTAACTCGAAGCTAGTTCCCCTGTGTTGGGCACTGTGCTGGGGCTTTCACTACTCCACCTCCTTTCATAATATCCCTCTGAATAAGAAGCAGCTAAGGCTCCCCAAGGCTGCTCAAGGCTGCCCAGGCGCAAAGTGCTGCAGTGAGGAAGTGGCCCCAGTTCAGAGTGATCCCTGCAGCTGCCTGGGCACCTGCCTCTCCTGCCTCTGAGCCTCCACCTTGTGCCACCAGCAGGCGCAGCTCCACACTGCCCTGTGAGCTCTGCAAGTCTTTTCTTCATCTCCTCTAGAATGCTATTGCTTCCATCCTTCAAAAGCCTTCAGTGACCCCAAATGCTCTGGATTTGCTTTTAATATATTTAGTCTTTAATATAATGAATTCAAATGTATGAAAAGCAAGAGGAAAAATAAGTTTCTGTGTGTCACAGATTGAACAATAATGATGATTCCAATGGCCTCCCTATTAGAGTGTGGTGCTAAAACTGAAGGGTATTACACAAAGTTATGGGTTGAATTATATCCTCCAAAAAGATATGTTGAAGTCCTAACCCCCAGTACTTATTTGGAAATATGGTCCTTGCACATGTAGTTAAATGAGGTCATATTGGAGTAGAAGGCCCTTAATCCAATATGACAGGTGTTCTTACAAGAAGAGGAGACACAAAGGAAGAGGCCAGCCACGTGACGACAGAGGCAGAGATTGGAGAGACACCTACAGGCCAAGGAATGCCAAGGATTGCTGGGAAATAGCAGAAGCTAAAAGACAAGGAAGGATTCTTCCCCAGAGCTTTCAGAGGGACCACAGCCCTGTCCACACCTTGAATTCAGATGTCTGGCCCCCAGGACTATGAGACAATGGCTTTCTGTTGTTTCAAGCCACCCAGATTTTGGTTCTTTGTTATGGCAGCCCTAAGAAACTAATACATCTGGGAAGAAACTTTCCTTGTTTTAAGCATTTTCTCTTGAAACGCTAAAATGCACACACACATACACACACACAAATATTTCTTTTGTACTATCCAGTTCTACGAGACCTAATTTTATCCCTGTGAGGACGAACAGTATACTCATTATGAGACAATCTGGAAAATGGCATTAGGGAAGTATTACTACTTTTTAATTTACTCATTGGTATTTCCCTAATTGTGTGTACATGGTCATATCAGGTTGTAATGGCAGCCATTCCAACATCATGATGGTACATTCTTTGATGATGAAGGAGGAAACGCACAAGATGTGGAGGTAGAGCTCCTCAGGTGAGCCTGTTTCCCACGTTCATACAGGGGAGGGAAGCAATATATGCCAGATAAAGTGTTTTTCTTTTTTTAACCTTAGGATACTGTGATATCTGGAGCCAATACTTATGAAGGAAGAAGTTTAAAACTTTCCATTTAAACCACTTAGAATGAGAGGATTTACAAAGATCCTGTTTAATGTTCAGCTGACACATTGTCAAAAACATTTATCATGCAATCTTTTGAAGTTTCTTCCACTCCTTTCTAGTTATTAAAGCTTGGATTGCAGTTAGTTATCAACAACAAAGCATACACGTGACGGTGTTTTTATAGTCAGCCTTTCAGTTTGATTTCTGAACTACTAAGCAAAATTCAGTTCTCCTGATCAGAAAAATGATTAGTGACCTAGTTTTCATGCTGAATGCACAAAAGAGTTAATTTCTGAAATCACTTCTATATGAAACTAGAGAGAATGCAGGGGACCTGGGAATTTTATTTAAGTTTTTATAATGCTCCAAATTGTAAGAATTTCCAGATATAAGAATGTGCCACCTTAAACTTAAGGCTGTAATTCTTTCAGTGCAAATGAGGAAATAGTGACCCACATTATTGAAAAGATTTCTCTGGCAACTTAATTCCTAATGTAAATTTTTTTCACATTGAGAATAAGCTCCAGTTCATATGTTGGCAAGACGAATCAAAACTTTTTCTAGATAATTCAATTGAATATTTTTTGAGTCCATACAATGTATTAGACGTAACATAGAATGTCCAAAGCTGGGTAAGACATGGTCTCACCTTTTAAGGGGCTTATATTATCACAGAAGACATGTGACAAAGATAAAAAGCAGGAGGGCACAGTAAGTGTCCTAAGTGTTCAATTGAGAGAACAAAAGGAAAAGGGAAGGACAGAGGAAGACATCTCATGACACCATAAGGAAGCAAGCAGATAAATCCTGAATGTGGGACATTCTACAGGACAACTGACTTGGTTTCTGCAAGAAGTCAATGACATGGGAAAAAGTGAGGAAGGGTCTGCCTTAAAAAGACATAAGAGATCTAACAACCGAATGTAATGTTTGGATCTTGAATCAGACAAATCAACTATAAAATGGCACTTCAAAGTCAACTCGGGATACCTAATTCAGAAGCAAGTATTAGATGATACTAAAAAATAATTGTGAGTTTTCTTAGCTATGACAATGGCCCTATGACTATGTGACTGTGTAGGACAATGTCTATGTTTTCTGAGAGGCATTCTGTAATACATAGGGTAAAATGACATACCTAGAATTTGCTTTAAAGGATTTTAGCAAAGAAAAAGGGAGAAAAGATAAAGTAAATGTGGCTAAGTCTTGATAGTTGTTGAAAGTCAGTGATGGGTATACAGGAACTCAGTACTATTCCATTTGGGGTATGTTTGAAATTTTTCATAATAAAACCAAAACACAAGCCCTATATACAGTAAAAGACTTGGGGGAAAACACAAAGAGATCAGGCAAGTCTTCAGGCAGGAAGTGGCATTTGGGAAAAGCCTTGAATAATAACTCTAAATGTGACAGGCAAAAGGTGGAAAGGGAGAATCGTCTGCCAAAGGAAGAGCTTTTGCAAGAGTAAATATGAGGAAACTGGGGTGTGCTCAGCAAACAGTATGCAGTCCATGGAGTAGGACCTGGGATACATGAAGGGGGCAGTCCTGAAAAGGGAGGTCAGAGCACAGAGGCCTTGAATTCCAGACTGAAGTTACACTTAACCTGGAGAAAAGAAGAGGGGCTTGTGTGCGATGCCTAAAATCAAGAAAGATATACACAATTGCTTTCTACACATTTACAACGCATGTCCCAGGCTTAGCCGGTTCACACTGGACATATTATCAGTTCTCCCACTTTCTTCCCTTAACCTTCCACTCACCCCTTTGCCTAAACCTGTTTATCTTCCTATATATTTAGATCTAGATGAATGGAACTCATTTTCACCCAGTTATCCAAATCAGGAACCTTGAGAACACCCAGGAATTTTCTCTACCCCTCCCTCCCATACAACCATTTACCTGCCTTCTAAATATTTCTCCTCTTCAGCCCTACTGCTGCTGCCCTCATCTATTCTCATCCAGACTATGACCACACTCACAGTTCTCTTCATTCCAATTGACTGCTGCCAGAGCAATATTCCTTATCATCTTCAAGTTTTCTCTACCTTCATGAACAGCATCATCATCCGCAACCCACAAATTAGCCAAGGTAAAAACTCAGCACATATCCTTGAACAACTTGCCTCTATTCCCGTTACCTCCCATAGAGCCTGCGTTTTTGCCACTAAGCCCTGCAGATGTGGATTCAATCTTTTAAACACTGTTTGATTTCGTCCACTCCATGCCCTTTTTACTCACATTCTCAGATTATATCGTCAGAGCCTCCTATCTGGTCTCCACTCATTCCTGTGGCTCCCCTCAGTCTAATCTTCATAGAGCAGCTGTGCATTTCAGAAGGCATATCTAGGAGTTATCATTGAATCCTTTCTTTTCCTCACTTTCCCTTGCCACATCCAATTTTCACTAGGAGTGGTACATGATGGATGGAAAACAAAGTCTTTTACAAAGAAAAACCTGAAAACTGTGCATAATCCACTCACTTCTCTCCCTCTCTAGTGCTACCTCCCTGGTCCAAGTCATGGCCATCTTTCACCTAAAGACTACTCCAATAGCCTGGGAGTCCCCCTTCATTTCCTCCCCATACATTTTACATACAGTAGCCAGCCCCATCCATTCGTGCCTCTTACTGCTTAACGTTCTCAATGGCTTACATTATACTTATACTATTTAAGCACCTCATATGCCTGTAAGGTCTTACAAGACCTGGCTTCCAATCACCTCTCAGACTTCCCTTGTGTCAGCCTCCCCTTTGCCCTCTCTGGTCCAGCCACACTTGCTGTTCTACTGTTCTCTGAACGTGCCAAATTCATTACCAGCTTAGGGTCTTGTATTAGCACTTCCCTTCTTTCACGAATATTTTCTCCATGATCTTCACATGATTAACTCCTTTCTGTAGCCAGTCTCAGCTTATCCATCACTTCCTCAGTGAGGCCTTTCCTGACCATGCAACCCAAATTGGCCACCTGGTTTTACCTTATAATAGCCTATGTTAAGTCTCTGCTGAACACTCATTATCACATGATACCTTTCTTTATTTATCCTCTTACTCCATTATGAGAAAACTATGAAAGCCAGGAATTGATCTGTTCACCACTGAATTTCAGGGATTTGAGATAGTGCATGGCACATTAGAAGGTGCTCAACAAATACTGATCATGTCCTCCACTGTCTAGAGTATTCCAGAGACTGCCACTGCTTGCATAGTAAAGACCAAAATCCCTCACGTGGCCTTTAAGGCACTGCCTGATGTGATCTCTGCCTCCCCTTCCATCTTCACCTTGTACCACCCTCACCCACTCTTCAGGTTATAGCCACAGTGGCCCTCTTAGTTTGTCACATGTACCATCTCTTTCCTACTGCTGAGCTTTGTGAATTCTATTCTATCTGGAGCATGATTTTGTCACTTTACACTTAATCCCTTTCATACATTCTTTTGATCTCAGCTTAAACGTCACTCTCTCAGAGAAAGCTTTCCAATCAGTCTGCTATGACGTACTCCCATAGCACCATGTGCGTCTCCTTTGTAGCTCCCAGCAGGGTCATATTTTTACATTTATTTGTGTGATCATTTTATTTGACTGGTGTCTATATCTCCCTCTAGCCATATTTTCTATGAGGGAAGGGGCTATTCTTGGCATTGAGAGAGTTTAAAGAATAATGTATTAAAAAGGTCATTCTCCTGGGGAAAAAAATACACTGATAGAGTAGAACAAATTTGTATTATTTATGAATTCCAATCTGAATGAGCAATAATAAACACGAACATTTATGCTCCCAAGTATATAGCAAGAGTTACATTAATGATGAAATAATGAGGCATCAATTTGATGATTTGTGTGGCTTTTTTAAGATGAAAGTTTCAGAAGTTTCTAACTGGATTTTTTTTAAAGACTGGCTTAAAGGACTAAAACTTTTAATTACTGGATTAATAATTACTGTTGTCAGGGATGTAAGCATTTCTTCCTTTAGCACTAGTAGTGTTTAATGAATAGAAAAATGTCTTTTATAAAGAAAAACTCTTAATATAAATGTTTCAAAGTAACTTTAATCAAAGATAATAATATGCAAGATAAATCAGAACTTCATGAACTGTATGAGAACTAATGTGAATTAAAAAACCCCAGCACACTTAACATAGAGATGTGAATAGTCAAAAATATATTTTTAAGCAAAACCCAAGATAGGTTCTTGGCATTGTAGCCAAAATTTCAACAGTGTAGTTGAAAAATTGTTCAACCTTAACTTTTCATCAAAGGCTTTCCTTTACTAATAAATTATGACTATAACTAAAACTGGAAGGCTAGCATGGCTTCTTTTAAATTAATGGCCACAAATCAAACACTTAAAGCTCAGGATACAGTGTTCTTTCTCTTCAAAATCAACAAAACTCATTTTATTGCATTACAATGACTGGTATCCTTGAAAGAGATGTGGTATAGGAAATTTGACTTTTTAATTTTTAAAAATTTTTCCCTATTGATGTACTGTTAGCATGGCTTGTTAGCCCAACTTCTGAACAGCTAAGGCCATTCAATCTCCTACTAGTATATTAAACCCTCTTCTAGGACCTAATATCAATTTAAAACTGTTTTAGCTCAATTTAAAACTGTTTTAGCTCATATTATAAAATAATACATGCTAATTGAAGGAACATAGAAAATCATCAAGAGAAAAATAAAATTTCCACAATCCTTGCACTCAGATATAACCACTATTAGCACAATGTCTTTTTTCCCTATGCATATGAAACTGGCATGTTGAACCTGCAGAACTCACTGAGTATAATCATAAAAGCCTCTCTCTCTCTTGCCTCCTACTGTTCCTTTAATCCTGCTTAGTGTAGGCAGTTCTTCTCTTGCCCCTTGGTGAAAACTCAGAAGGGTGCCTTGATTTTTCGGGTCACTCTAGTCCTACAGTCACTTTAAATTGCATA
The DNA here is from genome assembly GCF_020740605.2 of Lemur catta. Lineage (NCBI taxonomy): Eukaryota > Metazoa > Chordata > Mammalia > Primates > Lemuridae > Lemur > Lemur catta. The sequence goes on along the minus strand of NC_059142.1, from coordinate 46,590,089 downwards.
CAAAGTCTTAATCCATTTAGGTCGTTCTCAACAGAAACCTCAATGGTTCCTAACAGCAATTTAATCTAAGGCAGAACATATATCTAAAGGATTCCAGAGAATCATTCTGTGACTTATTAACAAGGTACTTTTACTTCCTGTTTGCTTTTGACCCAGGGACCTGAACCGCAGGTCATGGTGCTGGCCTTGCACACCAGTGTCCCCAATGATAACAAGATTGAACTAAATATGCAGGTGTCTCCTTGCGTCACCCTCCTAGTTGTTATATTTTATTGTCCTCTGGGAATATCTCTCAACATTTGTCTTCACCCTGCATCACTGAGCTTCAATACTTTGCTGCAGTTCTCTGTGTACATTGTTCTTTGCCTGCTGGATACAGTAGTCCTTTTCACTACCCTCTTCCTTCTGCAGATAAAAGTCAAACATAACAATAATCTCCCCTCACTAGGGATCTGGGATGTCTGAATTCCAGTTCTTGCAAGAGAGTAAAACTTCAAATCTTTGGCTTGATTCCAATACTTTAATGAACTACTAGTATTAATAAAGATTTGCAAGGTATACATTACAATGATTCCTAGATATTTGAAATTTAATTCATAGACAAAACCATCATCTGGTCCATGTAGAGGTACGTGCTTTGGTTGTGTACCATCAGTCTGCACTAAGGAGGATTATAAGAAATATCCCTGAGAAACTTAATGCTGATTTTCTTGTAAGAATATCGTTAAGAACATTAGCTACATCTTACAGTTTTTCTTCTACTGATCTTTCTTTGCTATCCATTATCTTCTACACTGCTATCAATGATCTTTCCAAAATGCAAATATGACCTGGTTTGTCTACTGAAAAATTTTTGATAGTTCTTTACTACCTATAGAATAATTTCAAACTCCCAAGCATGGCATACATCCTTGATACTCAATGTGTGCTCTGCAAACCAGTAGTGTCGGAGGCTCTTGAGCCCTAGCCCAGACTGACAGCATCAGAGCCTACATCTTACTAAGATTCCCAGGTGATCTGCAGGTACATTCAAGTGTGAGAGGCACCTATACAGTGCATCCACCATAAGGGTCCTACAGCTGAAATTCATCTCAGGTGTCAGTGCTAGGAAAAGCTATCCTTCTCCCAAGAACTTGATTTGGTTTCTGTTAAGGACATTGACTGCTGAAACTTACTGGATTTCCTCCTGTCTTTAGCTGCTATGAAGCCCAGACCAAACACACAGTCCTACTTTAGCAGTTTTATTGGATTTTATGGCAGGCATTCTGTTAACTAATCCTATTCTTGGTTTCATATTATTTTCCTATCTTTTAGCTTTACCTTGTTAATTTTAATAATTTTATCCTGTTGTACCATATGTATCTCTATAAGTTATCTGAAATGCTTTTGGGGATGAGGTGAGATATGAATCTATGATCTATTTATATATGTATAAGATAGCAAGGAAATAACTGTCAATAAATATTTCATTTCCTTGGATTCCCTTGCCACAAAAGGTATGGTCCTAGCTCTTTCCAATCCAACCTGTGTGTTGGAAGTTCCATGAAAGATACTTTCATCACAAACCTGGAGGTATTTTCCAAAGAAAGTTCTTGTGTAAGACAAACTGATGATCTGAAGGCAAGAGAGCATTCGAGGTACAGCTTACAGCTGTATGGCATGGTGAGAGGGCTAGGTTTGTCGGTAATCTAGGAAGTGTGCTGGCCATCCCAGGCCCCAGCCTGCTCTTTGTGTTCCTACTCCTTTCTAAATGAGGCTTCTGCTTGCTGCTCTTCTCTGTCATGAGCTGGGCTCCAAAGCAGCACCCTTCATTAAAAGGTGAAAACTGAGGGTTTCTGTCTAAAAATTAATTAAATCCTTCCAAGACATAAGACAAAAAACAAATGGGTTCATGTAATGACAGTCAACTGCTTATAATGGCATCGCCGGGTGAGAGGGCGTGGCTTGGCAGAAAGATGGGTGAGCTGCACCTGCAGCCCTGCTTTCTCACTCACTAGCACTGTGGCCTTAGGCAAGTCATTTGCCTCTTTAAACCTGTGTTTCCACCTAAGTCACAGTGAAACATTTAAGAAAATGTTCTGCTAGTTATCTTTCGGCACTAAGTTCAATTGCTATGTGATATATTGGGTTTCTAACATTAGAGAGGTCAGCTAGTCCAGTGGTGAAGCATTCAAATGTATGGTATAGTAATTAAGCATCCAGGTTTTCCAGGACGCCTGCCTGGGTTTGAATCTCTGCTCCAACTCTTTGCTAGTCATGTGACTTTGGGCAAGTTACTTAAATTTCTCTGGGCTTCAGTTGACTCATTTGTAAATAAAGGAGTAATAGTACCTATGTCATGTGGTTGTCATGATTATTACATAAGAACTCAATGGTGTTAGTTATTATTTTATCACAACTGGGCCATAGAACTTCTCTTTTGTTACATATTTATAATTATTTTTCTTATTGAAACTCTATGTTAGGATTATCTAACTGTATAGTGCTGACTAAGCTAGGACTCTCAAGCTTTCCGGAAATTCACCAGAGTTTTATCTGAGTCAAAACATTTGTGAAGTCAAAACAGTTTTAACATAAATTTTCATCCCCTACTCCCTCCCCAACCCCAGCTATAGTCACAAAAATGAACAAATGGCAATAAAGTATAAGACTGCAAGAGGGCTGGGAGTTCATCCATGATCATTTGGCAGGGCAAACACATTCAACGCTATGTTTCAGGTATCATTTCCATTGTCAAACCACCACATGACTGAACACAACACCCCCCACCCTCCGCCTCATTACCAAACTAGTATGTGCTCACTGAAGACATTTTGGCAAAGTATAAGGGTGGAAACAAAATAAAAAATAAAATTCCACTACTACTTTCCCCCACAGCCCAGAGACACCCACTGCCCAATTGAATTGGCATCAAAGAGTCTGTCTAGTGCTGCGTGCCAGTGACCTTCCTCTGCTTCGTCAGGGGAAAGCGTTGCCCTCAAGCCAACATCTGAGAGTCGGCATATTGAAAGTGAGTCTCACCACTACCCTGCACTCACTTAAAAGACAGATATCAAATGCCCACTATGCTCAACACAACAATTTGTGAAGTGCCATAAATAAGGAAAATCAGGGCATGAAATTAATGGTTCTTGCCCCCATGGGGCAATCATTATAATTTTTTCCACAATTTATGGATATGATATACAGAAGATGAATAGTAGGACAAAAAATAAACACCTCCTTATCCACTTCTTTTAGATCTCTGAGGAGACTGAAGTATTCTGTATTTATATGTCAGGTGGAAAGCAGCCTGGAGAAATGATGTCTAATATTGCTTACATCTCAGGCAGGAATAGTTCCAAGTACTTTTGATATATGGCATATTAAAAATGCTTGCAGAAATAATGTAAAACAGCACAGAGCTACCCGCATCACCATCCTCATTGTGTAGTTACCGCCCTCTTCCATCTGACTGGCAAAGCCCAGACAAACGTATGATTTCTGCTGTGCTGTGGGAATGCAAAAGGGTTCTGAGCTATGAAAAAAGCTTTCTGCTTTCTCACCAGCAAATGTAAATAGTGACCAAAATAGTACTGGAAAGTAAGCTGGGTTAGAACTGTCTAGGTCCTGCTCTAATTTTCACTTTTGAAGAGAAGATGTGTGCAAAGGACTTCTCCTCTGTGTAGGTGGGTGCTGTGGGTGACATTCAAAAGCAAGAACCGAATGGGGCACAGAGCTGTGCTTATCAGCAGTACAGAACTATGACGAAGCTTGAATTCCTGCCAGAAATTACCTATGACAAGCTGAATTAGCTAATGTTGGGTCAGGAAGGAGAAAACTGGGCATAGAAATATGAAAAGCAGATACAAGGCACAAAATAAATGGGAACTGCATTCAAAATATAGTAAACTGACATCCCAAACCACATTATAATCTCCATACATCATAAGTCATTCTCACTTTTTCTGTGTATGTGGTTTTTTTTTTTTTTTTTTGGTTTCTGAGCTTTATAGTAAGGTAAGTAGATGATACATGGCAACTGAGTATTCTGGAAGCTTTATGGAAACGCATAATATAAGATGTGAGTAGACCATGCCTTTCTAGCAGATAGTGGCAGTCGAGGGTGTTACCAGACAATTAGAACCTACTGATACAATTAAAATTATTACATAGCCTTTTGAAATTGCTGTTTTTACTTTGGGGAACTGCAAATCCAATCTGCAAAGCATACAAATTATATTAACTTTAGAAACAAAAACATAAGAAAATCCAAATATAGCTAAGGAATACCTATACTATCTAAAGAACAATTTAGAAGTTATTTTAAGAGCTATATCCAAACTGCTGTGCTACACATTCATTCCTACAAAACATATACAGGTGACGGCAAAATTCAAATATTTTACAAATAATAGCCCATTTCTATCCCTCAAATTCTTTACTAGCTTTTATTTCCTTTCATGTAAAGTCAACTTACTTTCCTTCTTCCATAAGTTCATCTCCAAGGAACTAAAGAACACCCGACCCACCTCTCCTCTCTGGCTTTGGCTACTCTCTATTTGTGTAGTCCAGCTTCTCAGATACTCTCTTTCTCTCTTCCTCTGCCAACTGAATTATTTTTCCGTCCTTCCTTCCTTTCTTTTTTTTCTTTCTTTCTCTCTCTCTCTCTTTATTTTTGCCACCCTTCTAAAGGAGACTGTTTTTTTTTTTTATTTTTTTAATTCAGGATATAATGGGGGTACAAACATTTTGGTTACACGTAATGCATTTGCCTCGCCCAAGCCAGGGCTACAAGTATGTCCTTCCCCCTTAGAGTGCACTCTGCTTCCATTAGTTGTGGGTTTACTCCACACCTGACTGGCACCCAATGAGTATTACTACCATGTGAACATCTTAGCGTTGATCAGTTCGTACCAATTGGATGGCGAGTACATGTGGTGCATGTTTTTCCATCCTAAAGGAGACTTTGAATGTTAGTTCCCTAAACTTGCATAATTTAGCCCCTTATGCAAGTATCTTCTACCATATCCTCTTCAAAAAGGATTTGACACTTCCTAAGAGAATATGTCCCTATGAGCTCCAAACATAATCTCTCCTCTCACTCTCTTCCATATATATATACACACACACACACACACACACACACAGACTCACAAACACACACACACAAGTAGGTATATGTATATATGTATCTCTCTCTTTATATATCTATATATGCACATAAATCCTACCCACAATGTAAATATGTAGCATTTTTAGTTAATTCTGTTTGTTACAATGAATTTATTTTGGGTTGTCATAATCCAACTGATCAAAATATGAAAAAGTCAACAAAACAGATATTTTATAATCTTATTATTTTCTGGTCTATATATCAAAATTTTATAATTATCGACCATTTAGATGAAGATGAACATATCTAACATTGTCTACATATCTGTCGGTTTTCTTGTCCCTTTATGTGTCAGTTCAGAATGTAACTTCAGGCTTAGACTCCCAATTCTATATAACTTTGATATCTTCATTAATCAGCCATGTGTGTACCTAGCCATCCTATTAGTTCTTTCCTTTCCTCTGAAAACCTTAACTTCACCTCCATTTTTGGCAACCCATTCTACTGCTATATCTTATGTATTGTATTATTATTTGGAATTGATGCATGTCTGAAATATTAAATTAAGCAATCCATATTCTGGTAAAAGGAACAGCGTCATCAAAGATTTATATACAAGAAAACAGTGGTATATTTAGGCAATAAAAATAGTCTACTGTGCTTGATGTTAAAGGTACATATAGGGTAAAATGGAAGATCAGGGGTAGGTAGGCTAGATGAGCTGTTTGGGCAGCAGGGAAGAGCTGAAAGCTATGAGAAGGGAGTTAGTTATACAATGAGGTCTGTATAGATATGTGGCTGATTTACCTGCAATGGTAATACAAGAAGCAGCTGGATCAGAGGGCCAAGGAGATCCAGGAAAAGTCCAGGAGAGAAGCAGTAGTGGATTAGGGTAATGGTAACAGAGAGGAAAGGATTAATGTAAGGCATAGAAACAACTGATGCAATATAGGAAGCAAGGAAGGGAAAAGGGCAACTGAAACTCTCAGTCCCATTTACATCAGGAGTAAATAAGAGTTGGGAGGAAATGTTAATATGTTGGGTTCTAGATGCCAAGAGATCATCCGTCCAGCACTGTCTATTCAGTCTGGCCCTTAGGGAGAAACTAGGGTGGGTCAGGTGTTCAAAGTTGGGATTGTTCTGCAGAGGAATTAGAGGTGACATTGTAGGAATGAATGAATTTGTTGATAGAGAAAGAATAGAGAGAAAACATCCTAGAACTTTGGGGCAGAATTTATATGTAGAGCCCCTAAAGAGAAAAAAAGAGCCAGTGAATGTAACCATAGAAGAAATTTTAAGTGTAGGGTGAAATCTGGGGAGAATGTCTAGGAGGTGGTTATCGGAACTGAATGCTGCTCAGGGGAGTTCAGGGCAGGGAAGGGGGGGTTCGTGATTGACATCATCCTTACCACTATCATCAACATAACCACCACCATAATAACGACAATACTGTAGTATTACCATTACTATTGCTGATACTGAAAATATGTAGGAGGAAGTTAATCATTCCTAAAAATGTGGGGTTTTTTTTTTTACATTTAAAAATTTATATTTCAATAGATTTAGTGGTACAAGTGGTTTTTGGTTACACGGGTGAATTATATAGTGGTGGTGTCTGGGTTTTTAGTACCTGTCACTGGAATAGTGTACATTGTACCTAATACGTAGTTTTTCTTTCCTCATTCCCCTCCCACTCTCCCTGCTTCTGAGTCTCCAATGTCCATAGCACCACTCTGTATACTCTGGAGCTTAGCTCCTGCTTACAAGTGAAAACATGTATTTGGTTTTCCATTCCTGCATTATTTCACTTAGCATATAATGACCTCCAGTTCCATCCAAGTTGCCATAAAAGACATTATTTCACCCTTTTTATGGCTGAGTAGTATTCTATGGTTTATGTATACCACATTTTCTTTATCCACTTCTTGGTTGATGGGCACTTAGGTTGATATTATACATTTGCAATTGTGAATTGTGCTGTGATAAACATACGATTGCAGGTGTCTTTTTGATACAATGATTTCTTTTCTGAATGTGGTTTTGTTGGTTTGTAGATGTAAATGACAAATCCGTTTCTTCATTCAACAAAAATTTACTGAGTGCTTACTATTTACCAAATGCCAAACTAGGCACTGGGTATAAAGCAAAGAATAAGAAATGAATGCATAGTGAGAAAGCAGAGGGAATAGGCATAGATCTATTCTTTTAAGAATGTGGTAGCTGAAAGAGGTTGAGAGGGAAAGCAGTCTAGCAGGGGATGAGGTGGGGTTACTCAGAATAAACTCAAAGTTTGTTTTTAGGGAAAAAACTGAATCCGAAAAAGATTATTTAATCTTTATGTGTCTGAAATATTATATTGTGCTAATTGCACCATGAGACCCATCCACCACTTACGTTTCTGTTGGAAAATGTGTTCGGAGTTTCCATTTGGGATGCAAGGAACACACCTTTCCCTGCAACAATCTTGGTAGCATAATGGATTCAAAATGTGGGGGTGATGATGAAAATAAGAAAGGGAACTCTGAGACTTTGAGGGAAAAACCAATTAGAAAGCATGATGCTGTGAAGGGGCAATTCCGGGGATGCTGGGATTCTGAGGACCTTGCTGATGTGCTGGGGCAAGAGGGCTACCGGAATGGAAGACCAGGAGTCATGCTTTCTTTGATCAAAGGTCTGGATACTAGAAATTACTTATTATTGTCATCACCTTTAAATAAAAAAATTCATTTTGAACCTTGAGAAGACAGGAGTCTCTAAACAATGGTACAAACAATTCAAACCTGAACACATTCTCAGCTGCAATAAAATTTATATTTACATGTTCCATTTTTTAAAATTCCTAGAAAAACGCTAACCTTTATGACTGAGCTCTCATTGGGAAACAGAATTTTCTCAGCTAAATAAATCTGTATATTTTAGGACTTGTAACCACATCATACTTAAAAGTCTCTGCTAGGAATCTGAAAACTCGCCTTGCCCTCTGAAACAGCCTTTTAAAGGCTGCCGTGGGGCCTCAGGCAAGTGGCTAGATGGATAGTATACAGCACACACGTACTCTCTTTAATCTAGAATGATCTCACAGACACAAAAACAAGTCAGTCCCAGAAGAGGTAGAAGAATTCCAGAAAGACACTAGAAATAGGATAAAAACAAGGTTTTGAAACTTATTTGCTAATTTTCAGAAATGCCACTTCATGTCCACTGTCCTCAATTTTTATCTTTTCTTTTAATTAGCAGTTTTCCCTCTCTACCTCTTAAATCCCAGCTCTTCTTGCTGGTTCCAGGGCTTAGCCTAAGGGCAGATATCTCAGGGTACATGTTCCCATTCAGTGTTTTCCAGCACAGTAGGTCTACTTTATGGATGCTATATAATAAATACAAAGCACTGCTTTAAAAAATGTTTTTTTCTCAATTCCTTTTCTCTAGATTTTCCCAGCTTTCAAGTTTTAATTTTCCTGCATACTATTTCTTAGAAAGTGAGCAGCTACAGAGTTTGTGCCCAAGTGAAGGCATGGGTGGCTTAAGGTCAGAATATTTAAAAGGGTCCCCGACTTTTTGGCCAGAAAGAAATAAGAGAAATAAAAGCAAAGCCAACTAAACTGTCTTGTCCACTGATAATCACTTAAGGCAATAAGTTTACTATTTAAAAACCAAATGGAGCAAAAAAATGCCAAAAAATCCTGTAAATATTTTTTTCTGACAACTTTTCTCTATTAATATAAAATTTGATTCATCTCTTCAACTATCCATATGTGACTAAGCAAAGGTGCTGGAGTATAAAGGTGATATTTTGGTATGTCTTAACTGGAAGTTGCATTTACTATTTTAATTTCAGTAAAATATTGACTACTTTTCTGTAGAATATAATCAATGATTAAGTTTTTGCAAAGTGCCTCCTTCAACTCATCCCATTATGATACCCTCTTTACACAACTCTTTAATTTTAATGTCTATTTCAGTAGAAGTTAAACAACTATGCATTAAATTATGTTGACTTTATTTGGGGAAGGTTTAGTTTAGTTTTCTTTTTTTGCTATATTTGTTTATGCTTATTGATACAAAGGAATTTTTATGTCATGAAATAATATAGCCCCAACACAATGAAAGAAAAACTTCAATGAACATCATAAGAAGAAAGGAAAGGGAAATCCAACTTTGCAGACCTTCTAGAAAGTTTAGGGACTGACAGGTGAGAGGGGACACACCAGAAAATGTTCTTATCTTGGGGAAAGCCTATACCTTAGTCTTAAAAATTTTGTCAGCTGTTTCCATATGAAAAATTCAGAGAACATCATAAATAATTTCTCTCAGAGGTAGAGAGAAAGAGGAAGAAAAGAAGATTAGCAAGATCAGTCTGAGAATTTACCCCACAACACGGAAAGTGCAGGAGTTCTGGATGTTTAAGAAGTTAAGCGTATGTTTTCTGTTGTCATATCATTTAAAAAAGAAAGTGCTTTATAAAAGAAACTCTATTTTAATTGTTTACTACCTTTCACACAAAAGTGGACACTAGACCTGGGCTGACTTGGATGTGAACGCCAGGCACTGTGCTCCGCAGTGAACGGCCCTTGGAAGGTGCAGGGCAGCAACGGCAACCACGCGGTCAGTGCTACAGCAGGAGAACCGGAGCGCAGGAGGAGAATCAAGAATGGAACATAAGGACTGGGAATGGTGGCTCATGCCTGCAATCCCAGCACTTTGGGAGGCCAAGGCAGGAGGACTGCTTGAGGTCAGTTCAAGATCAGCCTGAGCAAGAGCGAGACTCCATCTCTACAAAAAATAGAAAAATCAGCCAAGCATGGTGGCTGGTGCCAACAGTCCCAGCTACTCCAGCTGAGGCAGGAGGATCACTTGAGCTTGAGCCCAGGAGTTTGAGGTTGCAGTGAACTATGATGATGCCACTGCATGCTAGCCGGGGAGACAGAGTAAGATCCTGTCTCTAAAAACAAACAAACAAACAAACAAACAAACAAACAAAATAAAAAAGCATGGAACATAAGAACATAAGCCAGTCTCAGGAGGCTGGAATAGTCAACAGAATCCTCCCAGAGACAAGACATCTAAGAGGAAACCTCTGGGATGAGGGGATGGCCAGGGGAGGGGATAAAGGAGACCAGAAACAGCACATGCCAAAAGCTGTAGGTAGGAGGAAGCTCATCCTATCTGAAGAGTCTTTAAAAGATCAGCAACAGTGGGAGTGTGGGGAGCCCAGAGGGAAGAGGCACAAGAGGACTGAGGCAGGCAGGATGGTCGGGAAAGCCTTGTGAGTCTTGTTAGCACATGGAGACTGTGGCGACCCCATGATGTAGAGCTCACTCTGGATGTGGCGTGGAGAACGGAGAGGAAGGGGACAAGCCTGGGGGCGGGTTAAATGGTCAGATACCACCATGAGCTGCGTTTAGGAACACAGGAGCAGCAGCAGGTTGAAGGGGGTTCAGATGGTAATCTCCATTTTGGACATGAACAGTTTTAGGTTTCAGGAGGACACGTCGAGATCTGTGTAGATAGCCAGGGAGCTTTCAGAATGGTCTAGAATGCAGTATGACCTGAGAGACCTAGGCTAGAGATAGAGTTGCCAGTTGTCAGAATATAGGTGGTAGTGGGTGAGATTACCTAAGTGAGATTATAGAGCCTAATGGGAAAAGGAAGCCTGGAACACTTCCCGCCCCCACCTCCCCACCCTATCAGGAGCAACAGGGTTTGAGGGCAAGAGAGAGACAAAGAGGGGCCAGTGGGTGACTAGGAGGAGCTGTCAGAGGCAGAGGGCATTCCAGAGCGTCAGAGGCTGCAGGGGAGCCAAGCCGATACAGAGGGTCCAGTGGATTCAGCAACAAGGATGTCACTGGCAACCCAAAGAGCAGTTTCTGTGGAGTGAAGTGGACAGAAGTAATAAGAAATGAGTAAGAATGGAGTATAGACAGTAGCTAGAAGGGAATGGGATTAAGAGTGATTTATTTAAATTGGTTACATTTGAACATATCTCAACACTTATTGAATAGGACCTTTTTTTGTAATTTAACAATTATGTACAACATACGTAGGACCTATTAAGTAGTAGACACTATTCTAACACTTTTCAAGCATTGATTCATATAATTCTCACAATCCTTAGGAGACAAGTTTTATTATCACTCTCATTTAGGAAATGAGGAAACTGCTGCACCGAGAGGTGAAACAACTTGTTTGATGTCACATCATTTCTAAATGGTGGAACCAGGATTTCAACCCATAGTCTGGCTCCAGAATCCATGTTATTAAGTTCCGTAAATCTCTTTTATGCAACATACGCAAGATAATCTGAGAGGATACTTTAAGCCTGAAGAAAAATGAAAAAATGGTAACATTAAAAAGATTGGGTTTCATGTAACACTTCATAGTTTGGCAAATGCTGAAAATTACTCAAAGTAACACAGAGCTTGTCATCTTCATCCCACTGTGCTAGTGTCCTTCTGAAAATAAAGAATGCTGCTGTATCGACCCCTTTTATTTTTGCATTGATCATCTGACATCATAGAAATAAAGTCATTTGAACTAAATGGATTCTCAAAATAATCGGTTTCTTTTTAGAAAACAAATTCCTCAGTCTTCTTGCAAATCAATCTTGGCATAAGTGTCTTTGCTGAACCTCCACAGCTACGAGGCTGCAAGAGATCATTATTGATCAACATTTCCTTCCTTTGGAATGCTCTTTAAATTAGTTAAAGTGTTTAGAAAGTTGCCTTTTCAAATCATAACCTCTTTTCTAAACTGGCCTTGAACACTTTTGTTTCCAAAGACAACCAGTGATAATTTAAAAAAATCACCAACAACAAAGCCAACTACTGAAGGAAAGCAATATTTCTTAGGTGTCCACATGAGAAACAGCTGAGCCCCACTCTAAAAGCCAAGGGAAGTTTCACTTGAGTCACAAGGAACTATAGTAGAGTGTAAGAAAGACGTTCCATCCATTTTGGCAGCTTACATATATTTTAAACTAAAAAGTAAAGTATTTGCACTTTCACGTGCATTTGACTACATGGGGTCTGAGGGAAAGACCAAAGACTTGCAAGTCCTGGGTGTGAGACTTGGTGTTGCCAATAGCTGCCAATAAAAAGAACCATGCACTTCCTCTCAGGTGGGCTCACGGTTTTCATCTGTGAAATGGAGGACAAGGTGGGGAAGAGTGGGGAGGTCAGTGGGGCCAATTTTCTACAATTCTTTTCAACTTTAAGATTCCATTAATCAATGAAATAACATGGAACTGTGATTATAACTGCGTGTATAAAAGGAAACCAATCCACATGAATCCACTATATTTAATACTTTGCTCATTAAGCTTTGTTAAGAATAAAGGAAGCATACATCTTTGGCTTCTCCAAATAATCATATATATGTAGTATTTAACCTATCACCATACAGCATGTTCAAAGAATATATGTGCAGTCAGATGTAGAACACAAACCATCTTGTGAGGTTAATAATACATTCATTCTGTACTCTAACAGGAGCCCAAACTGTATTCCTTTCCATGGTAGACACGAACTTGCTATGAGGTGCTACTGATTAACAATACCAAAGAAAAAATTAGGCCAAACTCAAGAGACTTTATAAACAAGAATTTGCTGATGCTATTTAAAAACAAAATGAAATTAGATAAGCCAGCTTGGAAAATAGAGAGAAAAGTAAATATAGCTCTCTGAGGAGCCCCAGTATTTGAAGATTTTGAAATAGTTTTTTAAGCAACAATGAAATACTACTGACAAAAATGATTCACTGCATAAAAACTGGCAGTACAGCTGAGGTCTGGTAAGAGTTGCACAGGAAGCCAAGTTTACTGGGAGGAACCTGACAAGAACTCAGTTCTCCAGATGAGGAAATACAGACTAACATCACTTTTGAATTTGGAATGAATCTGCCACTAGGAATGGCAAGAATATAAAAGATGGAAAGAAAGCAATTGGAAAGAAAAGAAAAAATAATGCTTGTTTCTAAGAATGCTGCTGCTTTGTTTTATGAACTAGTCTATTTGTTTTGGCTCCAACTAAACTCAAGAATGTTTCTGCATATTTTACAGTGTAGTTTATAGACATCAAAGGAACAATCTCCCCTTTCATCATTATTTACACATAAAAATAATGCAATTTGTGGTACATGTAAGATGTTACTTCTTAAAAAGCTCTTGAGTCTAATTTATTAATTGCTTGAGATTTAAAGTTAAACAAGGGTAAGATGCAAATCATCTGTTACTCTGAAATATTTTACCACCAAATCTTGTTTTATTAATGAGATGTTGAGCAGCCACATGAATATTTATTTAGGTGGTTAGAGGGCTTTATGAGGAATCCTGCAGCAAGTGACAGAGACATAAAAGCAAAAGGGTTCTGACTCTCTTGAAAAATGGGGGCTGTTTCTTTGTTTTTAATTCTGCTTTTTCCTCTGTATTTCCAACATTAAAGCATTCCTGTAACCCACCAACCACCTCAGCTCTCTTTCGCTCTGAATCTTTAGTTTTAGCTGCTACTACTGCTGCTGTAATAGCAATAGCCTCCTATTGACAACTCTGGAAATAACATTTTGGTCTTTTTGGATGGCAGGACAGCATCACATTAATTTTTCCAATTATATACATTTGGGAAACACAATATATGTATAACACCAGGTTTATTTTGCTTAATTTACTGATTTTGATTCAGTTCCTTAGAAACAGTATAATCTACCACGCTATATTATATGTTAATATTTCCTTATCCCACAAATCCCCTACAAATGATTCTATATAAATATAAAACAGAATGAGCTATAAATGTCTTAAAATTTTCTCATGATTTATAAGGTACACTATGCAGAATCAGGTATGAGAATACAACTGTTTATTCATAGCTTCACTTTTTTCTCACTAATATATAATAATTATTAGAAAATATATAATATATGCATATATATATTCATTCTTCTTTTGGAAAAGTACCAGGTCTGTCTGGAAAGTATCCAGCCACGTAATATGAAAAACGTAACATGAAATGGTTGGATACTTTCTGGACAGACCTCATACACACACATACACACATACAATACACACACATCCATACATTCCATTTTCTTTTTTAAAAGTATACAAATGTCTTAATCTATACATGCAAATGTAGGATCAGGTACAATAGAGTTAGAAAGACTTCTGAAGTCAGGTGTGAAAGTTCTGTAGTGACAAAGATGATCAAAGTCCACCAACAGGCTGGCTCTCAGCCCAGTCCTGCTCCAAGGGTTCTTCTTGCCCTTGCATTCTAGCCCCTTCCCCTTGTCCACTGCACGCCCCCTCCCCTGTTGCCCTCAAGGCTGCGCACCTTGCCTTTGCAGATACCTTCAAGCTCTATTCCTCAGGCTCCTAAACAACCCCCTACCCCTCCTCTTCCCCCTTCCTTCTTCAAATACCACTTCCCAGTCCTTCAAGTGAGATGATCTCATCTAATTGTTAGGAAGAAAGTCTCTGATTAAAGTTTCACATTATAGTGTGAATTACTTCAAGTGGTTTAATATGTTAACACATCAAGGCTGTCTGTATCTTAAAAGAGGAATTTGTTAACCTAAAGACTTAGATATTTAACTGCAGATTTTTGGGGGGAAAGGTGTGAGGGTCTCTATTTCTTTTAACACCAAGGTTGGTGGTGATGTGTTTAAAGCTGCCTTAAAAACAGGCAATAACAGGTATAAGATTAATGTTTAATACCTAAGGATTATATTCCCTAAATCAATCATGTCTTTATTTTTGAGTGCCCAGCACTGCGGGTGCTATGCAGAAACCAGAGGTGTGAGATATGAAACAGTAAAGGAATCACTAAACCGTAATAACAGGACTTGATGCAAGGGTAAGGTCCCCAGGGACTGCAGCAGTCAGAGAAGCTTCCTGGAGGTGGCAGGTAGGCCTTGAGATGGCCTTGCTAGCACTTGACAAGTCTCGAGGGATGAAGAGGCTGCCCTGGGGAGGAAGGCACACTGTGAGAAAGGGTGGGCTGAAGGAACCACGAGTTCCTACAGGGGACAGTGGACAGTGAGAGGACCACCTTGAACAGAACAGAATGTGCGTGTCGGGGAACAGGGAGAAGACTGGACGGGCTCTGAAAGCCAGGCAGGAGAGTTTGATTGTGATGTTACAAACACCCCTTTAAATTTAATTTAATCCTGTGACGGTGTAAGAAATCCTGCAAAGAGATTGCACATACTTGCACGTATACCCACGGGATAAATTCCTGTCAGAGAAACTGCTGGGCCAAAGGTTATGTGCATTTAAAATGTTGGTAGATATGACCACACTGCCCTCCAAAGATGCTACACTGGTTTATACTCCCAAAAATAGTGCACGAGACTGCCTGTTTCCCCATACCTTAACCACGGAGCATGTTTTAAAATTCAAAATTTATGCTAATCAGTTGGCATTCAGGCCCTTTCAAACTTCGTAATTTTGATTTACATTTCTTTAATTATGAGTAGGATTGAGCATATTTTTCATATGTTTGCTGGGCACTGATGTTTTGTCTGTGAATTCTGTGTTCATATTCTTTGCTCTTTTTGTTCACTGGATTGTTAATCTTTTCCTATTGATTTCTAAGCACTCTTTGTAAGGCAGGGAAATCATAGTGATTTAAGATTTCTCTGGCACGGTTCTTCACACTGGACTGGAGCTGAGAGACTTTTGGCAGGGACATTGGCTGAAAGGAGGCTGTTTTAAATCAATCTCAAGTTGAGAAGGGCTCTGAATAGGGTCATATCAAAGGAATAAGAAATACATTCAAGGATGCTGGAGATAGACTTGAGATAAATTGGGATGAAGGAAAGAAAGAACAAAGATGAACTCAAAGTTTCTAACAGGAAACAGAAAGACTGGGGGTAAGCCTGATAGACTGCAAAGAAGAGCCAATTTGGACGGGAAGAGAATAATTCAATGTTGTAGTTTCTGACTTTGAAATAATAGTGCATCTCCAAAAGAAGATGATTTTCAGGCAGTGCAAGATACAGAACCTGAGCAGGAATCAGGCTGGGGCTTGTGGGGATCATTGCTGCAGAAGTGACATCTGAAGTCACAGAGGAGATGAGCTCACCATGGAAAGGCAAAGGAGAAGTAAAGCCCAGACATAGACTTGAGGAACATCCACTAGGAGGAAGAGAGATCAGCAGAGAGATAAGTAAAAGAAGTCTGTAAGCCAAGAGAAAAGTGAGTTTCTAGATCAAGGGTTGGCAAACTATAGCTAGCAGGCCAAATCTAGCACCTAGCCTGTTTTTGTAAATAAAGTTTTATTGGAACATAGCACATTTGTTGATATACTGTCTATGGCTGCTTTCATCCACAATGGGTTGCAAACAAGACTGTGTGGCCTACACAGCTTAACATTTTCACTATCTGGCCCTTTATAGAAAAAGTTTGACAACTCCTGTTCTAGAAGGAAAACTGTTGTCAATATAGTCAAATACTGCTTAGAGTTAGAGGATGAATAGAATTTGGAGAAGAGGTAATAGGTTACTTTGTAAACTTTCTCTAGTATGTTGGGATTCCAAAAGGGACTTTAAAAGAATGGATGGAAGAGTTGAATCATATGCACATCAGAAAAAGAGCAAGAGGTTGGTTGGGCTAGAAAGAGTTGCAAGAGGGATAATGGAATACGGTCTATCTACCTGTCCAACCATACACACCTTGTGATGAAAAGGTTGAGCTTAACCATGACCATGGGGACTGGGAGTCAGTTTCAACAAGAAAGTGGGGGAAGGGAACTATTGTAGTAGCAGTACTTGGGTAAATGTTTAATAACTGGCTTGTGAAAAACAAGAATTTGTAGCAGGGTGTACCAACTTCTATAGTGTACATACTGCAGAATTCCTAACAATGTAAACATTCAGCTTGCTCAACCCAGTACATGCTGGCTAAAGCATACATACCACTGACTACACGAGTACACCTGGATGTTGCTGTTATCAATGACGAAGCTGAGGGATAGTAAAACAAGACCAAAGCGTTGAATTCTTCTACGAATAAATCCTGGGAAGCAAGAGATAATATCGTGATAGTTCATGAGAAGAAATATGAACTTCAAGACTAATAAATGGTGAAAGAGAGGTTTGTCAAGTCACCAGAGGTTGAACAGAAACCCAGCTTCTGTAAGAGCAATTGGGCAGATAATTAAATCAAGACATCACAAAATTATTTAATAAAATTAACTTATCAATCATTATCAAGTTTTCTATTAAGTAAGATTCTATATAACCCAGTGCTTCTGAATACACACGTATGTTAATGATGGGGATAGCGTTCTGAGAATGTGTCAACAGGCAACTCTGATGTGAACATCATAGAGTGTACTTACATAGATTTCTAGATGGTATGGCCCACTACACACCTAGGCTATATGGTACAGCCTACTGCTCCTAGGCTGCAAACCTGTACAGCAGGTTACTGTACTGAATACTGCAGGCAAGTGTAACAAATGGTAAGTTTTTGTATATCTAAACATAGATAGACTGTACCAGAGATACAGTAAAAACACAGTAGAAAAGATAAAAAGTGGTACACTTGTATAGGGCACTTACCATGAATGGAGCTTACAGGATTGGAAGTTGCTCTGGGTGAGTCAGTGAGTGAGTGGTGAGTGAATGTAAAGGCCTAGGACATTACTGTACTCTACTGTAGACTTTTAAACATTCTACACTTAGGCTACACTAAATTTATAAAAAAATTTCCTTCTTCAATAATAAATTAACCTTAGCTTACTGTATCATATTTACTTTATAAACTTCAAATTGTTTTAACTTTTTGACTCTTTTGTAATAACACTTAGTTTAAAACACAAACATTGTATAGCTGTACAAAATATTTTCTTTCTTTATATCCTTATTCTATAAGCTTTCTTCTATTAAACTTTTTTTTTTACTTTTTAAATTTTTTTTGTTAAAAACTAAGACAAAAACACACATATTATCTTAGGCCTACCCAGGGTCAGGATCATTAAAATGTCACTAGGTGATAGAAAGTTTTCAAAATTTGTTCCATGACAATCTTATAGGACCACTGTTAGATATGTGGTCCATCACTGACCAAGATGTTGTTATACAGCACATGACTGTATATACACATATATAGTATATGCATAGTAATCATTCAATAATTTTGGTTGTTGAGGCTTACATTTATATTTTTCAGTGATAATTATGCTTATTACTGACTTTGAACTATCTGGTATAGTTTAGAATTATTAAAGATTAAAAATTTCCAAATAGTTATATTAGATTTTTAAATACTAAAAAACCTAAATTATCAATATATATTCCAATAGTTGATTAACCAAAGTACTTCATTTTTGGACCACACAATAATTAACCATATACAGTCACCTAGTGACTTCCAAAGAATAAAACTGACCTAGCCTTTGGAGAAGGGGAATCTGTTTTCACCTGCATTCTTTTAATCAGTCACTCTCTCACTCACAAATTCATGTATTTGCTCATCAAACCTTAATTGATTCTTTAGTACATACAAGGCAATACTCCAGGGGCTAAAAATATTTTAGTCCTTGAAGGATTTTGTCCACTGAACAAAGAATCTTTTCGACTAGTTTTTAAATAAGAAAAAAATTGGCAAAGAAGAGAACTGGTGGCAAGGTATGGCACGAAATACTTTTGAGGGAGAACTGTTCATTTCTTTTGGGCTCCTTTATTATTATTCCTTCTCCTTGCTCTAGGAAGCAAGGTCATAATTTGCTGCCACACTGTATCCAAGCTTATCTTCCAGAGCATTCTTCCTGGAAAATGGCACTTATGCTTTATGCTATGACTGAATGGCTCTGTCTTCCTTTCTGAGTGAGCAGGCAAGCCTTCTTGGGTGGGATGGAAAATACATTTCTATTGTTAGCATTATTAATTCTAATTCAGGAGGGCACAAAGAAAATGCCACTTTCCTCTGTGCCCTTAGGACGTGCATGCAGGGGAGACAAGAATTAAATAATGAAACAGGTCCCAAACAAAGCCATTTGATGCTAGGCATTGAGATTTCTTTCTGTTTCTCAATGCTACTAAACCCCACAATGAGGTTTGTAATTTTATTCTTTGGGAAATTGATTCCTGTAAGCTTTTAGCACAGTGAGAATTACCCAATCTTATGAAATATTCCCCCTCCCTCTCACAAGCCCTTTTGGTAACACAGACCAGATTTCTAGATGTCCTACTGGCAGCCGACCTTTTCTCGTGAACTCCAGTCAGTGGCTAAGGGAGAGAAGCATCAATGCTTTAAAATCTCTTTTCTATGCCTGCAAGCAAAAATTTTACAACGTTTCTCCTTGATATGAAATCTCTGCTTGGACATCTGGCTTCACAGTGAGGAACTTTCAATACACTAGCTTCAAAGAAAGAACTTAGCCCTAGTGGTGTAGCAATGCCAAAAGAATGTTCTACAGTCTCTCTATAGAACTATTTCTAACGTTTCCCCAAATGAACTTCTGTGAGCTCAGTGGATAGTGCTAACTCACATTCAGATAACTTGGCTTTGGTGGCGAGCCTTTTGTGGGCACTTCCCCTGGAGTATACAAATTATGCTCTCAGATAATACAGGCATACCTCAGGTTCAGTTCCAGACCACTGCAATAAAGCTAATATCACCATAAAGAGAGTTACACAAATTTTTTGGTTTTCCAGTACACATAAAAGTTACATTTATACTATACTGTAGTCTATTAAGCATGCAATAGCATTATGTCTAAAAGAAACAACATACATACCTTAATTTAAAAACACTTTATTGATAAAAAAATGGTAATAATAATCTGGGCCTCTAGAGAGTCGTAATCTTTTTGCTGGTGGAATGTCTTGCCTTGATGTTGATGGCTGCTGACTGATCAGGGTAGTGGTTGCTTAAGGTTGAGATGGTTGTGGCAATTTCTTAAAATAAGACAAAAATTAAGTTTGCTGCATCGATTGACTCTTACTTTCACAAAAGATTTCTCTGTAGCATGTGATACTGTTTGATAGCATTTTACCCACAGTAGAACTTCTATCAATATGTGAGTCAATCCTCTCAAAACCTGCTGCTGGTTTATAGACCAAGTTTATGGGATATTCTAAATCCTTTGTTGTCATTTCAACAATGTTCATAGCATCTCCACCAGAAGCAGATTCCATCTCAAGAACTCACTTCCTTTGCTCATCCATAAGAAGCAACTCCTTATCCATTCAAGTTTGACCATGAAATTGCAGCAATTCAGTCACATCTTCAGGCTCCACTTCTAATTCTAGTTCTCTTGCTATTTCTACCACATCTGCAGTTACTACCTCCGCTGAGTCTTGAATCCTTCAAAGTTATCCATGAATGCTGGAATCAACTTCTTCCCAGCTCCTGTTAATGTTGATACTTTGACCTCTTCCCATGAATCATGAACATCTTAATGGCATCTAGAATGAGGAGTCCTTTCCAGAAGGTTTTCAATTTACTTTGCCTAGTTAGTGATGCAGAGGAATCACTATATATGATAGCTATGGCCTTATAAAATGTATTTCTTAAATGATCATACTCAAAAGTCAAAATTACTCCTTGATCCATGAGCTGCAGAATGGATGTTCTGTTAGCAAGCATAAAGACAATAATCTCTTTGTAACGTCTCCATCAAAGCTCTTGGGTGACCACGTGCATTGCCAATAAGTAGTAATATTTTGAAAGAAATCTTTTTTCTGAGCAGTAGGTCTCCACAGTTGGCTTAAATTATGCAGTGAACCAGGCTGTAAACACATACGCTATCATCCAGGCTTTGTTGTTTCATTTATAGAGCATAGGCAGAACAGATTTAGCATCATTCTTAAGGGGCCTAGGATTTTTGGAATGGTAAATGACCATTGGCTTCAACCTTCAAGTCACCAGCTCCATTAGCCCCTAACAAGAGAGTCAGCTTGTCCTTTGAAGCTTCGAGTTCTCCTCTCTAGCTATAAAAGTCCTAGATGGAATCTTCTTTGAGTAGAAGGCTATTTTGTCTACATTAAAAATATGTTGCTTGGTATAGCCACCTTCATCAATGATCTTAACTAGATTTTAACTGGATCATAACTTGCTGCAGCTTCTCCATCAGCACTTGTTGATTTACCTTACGCTTTCACATGGCTTCTTTCCTTAAACCTCATGAACAAACCTCTGCTAGCTTCAAAATTTTCTTCTGCAGCTCTCTACTTCCCTCAGCCTTCATAGAATACAACAGAGTTAGGGCCTTGCTCTGGATTAGGCTCTGGCTTAGGGGAAGGTTGTGGTTTGATTTTCTGTCCAGATCCTTTAAACTTTCTCCATCTCAGCAATAAAGCTGTTTTGCTTCCTTATCATTTGTGTGTTCACTAGAATAGCACTTTTTTTTTTTTTTTTTGAGACAGAGTGTTGCTCTGCTGCCCTGGGCTAGAATGCAGTGGCATTATCATAGCTCACTGCAACTTCAAACTCCTGGGATCAAGTGATCCTCCTGCCTCAGCCTTCCAAGTAGCTAGGACTACAGGTGTACACCACCATGTCTGGCTAATTTTTCTATTTTTTTGTAGAGACACTGTCTCGCTCTTGCTCAGGCTGGTCTCAAACTCCTGAGCTCAAGCAATCTTCCTGCCTCAGCCTTGGAATAGCACTTTTAATTTCCTTCAAGAACTTTTCCTTTGCATTCATAACTTGGCTAACTGTTTAGCAAAAAGACCTAACTTTCTGCCTATCTCTGCTTTTGACATGCCTTCCTCACTAAACTTAATCATTTCTAGCTTTTGGTTTAAAGTGAGAGATGTCTAACTCTCCCATTCTCTTAAGCACTTAGAAGCCATTGCAGGGTTATTAATTGCCCTAATTTCAACACTGTTGTATCTCAGGGAATAGGGAGGCCTGAGGAGAGGGAGAGAGATGGACAAATGGCCGGTCAGTGCAGCAGTCAGAACACACACAACATTTATCGATGAAGCTTGCAGTCTTATTGGGGACTCAGAACAAGGGAAGGAAAGATGGGGGTGAGGGGTGAAAAATTTCCTGTTGGGTACAATGTACACTATTCAGGTGATGGGTACACTAAAAGCCCAGACTTCACCACTATACAATTCATCTATGTAAGCAAAAACCTAAATCTTTTGAAATACTTTTTTAAAAATTGCCATGTTATATAGGTGCAGTTGTGGTGACCCAAATAATTACAATGGCAACATCAAAGATCACTGATCACAGATCACCATCACAGATATAATAATAATGGAAAAGTCTGATATAATTGCCAGGCTCACACTTACAAAATGTGACACAGAGACAAAAAATGAGCACATGCTGTTGGAAAAATGTCACTGAAAGACTTGTTTGATGCAGGGTTGCCACAAACCTTCTATTTGTAAATAAATGCAGTATTTGTAAAGTGCAATAAAGTTAACTGCAATAAAATGAGGTATGCCTGTATATATAAGGTATGGGGTATTTTATTACAATCTGCCCAATTAGGCAAAATATACCACTGTTACCACAAACCTGAGTTTTTTTCCTGTATCTGCTATGCCATCACAAAATATTTATGAGCTTGCTGCCATAAATAAAATAACATGAGAATAAAGTGGTATTATAAATTATCAGAGGCTTTTATGGTTTATGAGGTAACATCATTTATTTATTCAGCATATTTTTAACACTCCCATGGAAACAAACATTGCACTAAGTGTTTGCTGTCAAAAACCTTAGATTCAAGTTGGTGAGAAGAGAATTAATCAAAACACAGGTCCACAATGTCCTATCTGCAGTCCTGAAATTTAGAAATCCACTGAAAAATACAAATTCCTTTCAAAATGTTGCAATTAACTTCTTTGGGAATAAAACTTGACTGATGTAATGAGGGTATTTATAAATCTCGGAATATTCATACTTCACTGTTCACTTATGTGTCTGAATATATTGTGTTGCCCCAGACGCCACTGGGGATAGAGTACAAGCACTGTATCACCTTCTTAGAATCTGCACATTCTGATTTGCAAAACACATCCAACCTCAAAGGATTTCGATAAGGGACTGTGGATCAGCATTATAATGCAGCAAAAACATCATTACAGGAATGAATAAGGATGGCACGAGCTTCTCACTCTGACACTTCACAGAGATGACATTTTAGTCTTATAGGAAAAGTATATTTACACAGCACTCATGGACATTTCACATGAAGGCATGGGATTGCGGAGAGCATGGCTTCTCTGTTGAGGGCTGGAATTTGATGAGGTAGAGAGGAGGGGGACATCTAGACAAGTGGTTCTCAAAGCTTTTGGTTTCAGGACCCCTTTTCACTTTTAAAAATTGACAATCCCAAAGAGGTTTTGTTTATGTGGGCTACATCTATTGATATTTGCCATATTAAGAAATTAAGACTAAGAAATTTTAAAACATTTAATTCATCTTAAAATAGCAGTAATGAAACCACTATGTGTGAATAAAAATGTAAAATTTTAATAAAAAATAACTTTTTTCCAAAGCAAGAAATATTAGTGAGACAGGTGGTTATGTTTTATATTTTTACAAATCATTTTAATGTCTGATTTAATAGAAGGATTCTGGATTCTCACATCTGTGTCTGCATTCAATCTCTTGCAAAATGTTGCTTTGATTGAAGACTAGATTGAAATCTAGTCTCACACAGATAAACAGAAAAGCAAGGAGTATTTTAGGAGGCTTTTTAGATGATTGAGGATATTCTTTGTTACTACACCAAAACTTGACAAGCGGTAGCATCTTAGAAGTTAGTTGCAATGAGGAATCTGAAACTCTCTCAGTGAACTTTTCATACTATTACATTAAAATCCACTGGTCTCTTTTGTACTTTGAATTGATCTTTTACCCATGCATGGTTTTGTAACTTTGGGTATTGATCATTTGGAAAACATGGTTCAGTGAATTATACAAATCTTCCAAATGTTGATACACTTCACTCTCTTCTTCCCCCTTTCTTCCTATTCTTATCACTAATAATACCACTGATCTCATCAGAAAAGTCTTTAAATATTGGGAAGCTGTCAAGCTCACAGTGGTGGTACTAGTTTTCCAAAATTCTAATTTTTGCCTGAAAGCTCAAATTTTATCATTAGCAACAATAGCATCAGTTGTTATCCTTGAAATGTCAGGCTCATTTCATTCATTTTCAAGAAAATGTCTGCCAAATACTCAAGTCTGAATAAGCATAAGTTGCCTGTCAATCGTACTTCCAGAGTGACTAGAGTTCAGCTCATATTCAAATGCAAAACTGCCGTACCTTAAGACAATCATCCTACTTCATTCAGTATGAGGCAGAAGCGCTTTATGTGTACTTCCTATTAATATTAAAAGAGGTGTGTTCTCAAGGTTTGAGATTTAATAAAATTAATACATATGCTCCTCAACTTAGGATGGGGTTACATCCCAATAAACTCATTTTAAATTGAAAATATCATAAGTTGACAATGTGCTTAATACCATGATAATAAACCCATAGTAAAGTAAAAAAAAAAAAAAAAGTATGTCAAACCATTGGAAGTCAGGAACATCTGTAGATTTTATCACTTTGGATTTTTTTTTAACCACAAGTATGTGGGGGTGAAGAAAATAATGACTGCTAGTATAGTTTAATGTTAATAATGCCTTGTGTCATACAAAAGTGCCAGCAGTTTTACCCACCATTGCTTTTATACCATCTATGCAAATGTTAATACAGTGAAAAAGGAAAGTGATGTCTTTGTGTTATTGTGAAAATAGTTTTGACTTTGTGGAGCCCTTGTAAAGGTCTCAGGGACCCACAAGTGTCTGAGGATGACACCTTGAGAACTGCTGATTTCAATCATAAAAGTGTTTTGTATGCCATGCTGACAAGTATAGGTTTTGCCCTGGAGGCCAGTGGTCCCCAACCTTTTTGGCACCAGGGACTGGTTTCGTGAAAGACAATTTCTCCATGGATTGGGAGGGGTGGTTTAAGGATGATTCAAGTGCATTACATTTATTGTGCATTTTATTTCTGTTATGATTACATTGTAATATATAATGAAATAATTATACAACTCACCATAATGCAACCTCTCTGCTAATGATAATCTGTGTTTGCAGCCGTTCCCCAGAGCTAGCATCACTGCCTCAGTTTCACCTCAGATCATCAGGCATTAGATTTTCATAAGGAGTGAGCAACCTAGACCCCTTGCACATGTAGTTTACAGTAGGGTTCATGCTCCTATGAGAATCTAATGCTGCCACTGACCTGACAGGGGGCGGAGCTCAGGCAGTGATGTGAGTGATGGGAAGTGGCTGTAAATACAGATGAAGCTTCACTCACTTGCTTGCCTCAGCTCCTGCTGTGTGGCCAGGTTCACTGGGGACCACAGCTGTAGGCAATTGAAAGCCACCGATTTAAGTAAAAACAAAAACCTTTGGTTAAGGAAATAAACATGATCCTGAAGCACTCTGGAAAGTTGTAAAGTGGCTCAACTGCAAAACCGACCAACGTCCTCCAGAATCATTATTTTGTTATTAGTCAACAAAATTCTGAGAAGTCTCAGTAATCTCACTAAATTTGGAGACAAGAAAACTCTGTGCTGGCCTCAGCTTTTTCCTCTTCTGGCTGAGAGTAGTTGAGATGGATGTGGTAGGAAAACACGTGTGGATGTGGGAGGAAATAATATCAGGGAAGGCTACCTCTGGGGAAGTGATGGTTTTTGGACTTCAGGGATACTCACACGTTGGGATCATTCAAAAACCGGAGGGATATCCCCTCCCACTGCGGTAGTGTGAACCCTGAAACACAAAATCTCATACGTAACCTAAACTTTTGTATCCCCATAATATGCTGAAATAAAAAAAAAAAAATCTCAACGAGAGAACAGTCAGCCCTGCAAGACTGCATGTTTGCCTCTACTCCAGCACTTGCTTCCCTTCCCTCAAGCCAGAGAACGTGCAGAGACACTGCAAATCAGTGTTCCTTACAAAGAGAATCACTATGCCTCAGAAGCATTTGCTATTGAATGCCGAACATTTACACAGATCCTGGTTAATAACCGAATTTATCCTGGTTAATCTGCTAAACCAAAATGATATAGAAAGACCTCTTCAGGAATCCCTCAGAAACAGCAAATCATTTATGCGGAGCAACGCTTAGTCTTGCTCAGCCCTCTCACGGCAATACTAAATGCTAGGTGTGCAATGTTTACACATGGGAAGAAAATGTGAACAGGAATAGCATGCTCAGCTAACATGTCAATCAAACTAAAGGTTAACGAGCAGACATTCATAATCATGAAAAAACTCAGGGAAGAAAGTATCATTAGTACCACCCAGCCAATTAAGAAACAACTCAAAGTAAAAGCTTTGGGAATGAAGAACTATGGAAAAAGGCCTAGTGTAAGCACTGCATCCATTTAAATACAGCACAAGAATTAAAGGATATGATTAAAAGCAAATTGTGAATATTATAAACCTGGACAGTGTGAAAATAATAATACTATCCAAGGTTGGAGGAAGTGGTGAGGAGGGGTTATAAGAGAAAGTACGAGGTTGCAAATGCACACATTTTTCAGCCAAAAATCAATAAATTCTGTCCAAAAGTTTAACAATTTCTTCTTTTTTACTCTAGTTCTTCCACCTGTTAAATGACAGTAAAATCAAAGATTTTCCTAAAACAAACAAAAAACAGAATCTAGAGTAACATTCATTTCATAAGTCCATTTGGCTTTCCTTTCTTTTTTCCCTTATATGGAGAAGGATATCTGAAATTATTTTTACCTAATTTATGATGGTTATTTCTGGGTGATGGGATTTGGGGTGACTTTAAACACTTTTATCATATTTTCCCCTTGCATTTTGATTTATTTGTAATGGGCATATGCCATTTTCCATTTTTATAAAAATGATAGAGTAGATTTTCTTTTATAAAAAAGGATGTAAATATGCCATGATGTTAATTACCATTAATTCTGGGCAGTAGGAATATAGGTATTTTCTTCTTTGTACTATTTTGTAGAACTGAGGAATAAATGAGAGATGAAAACTGGACCTTTAGTACAGACTACTATGGCGAATATAAGATGGTCTCAAAATCTCCCACTATCTTGGTTAATCCTCCCATTGAAAGGAATCTAGTTTCCCTCCCCTTGATTCTGGGTTGGCCTTGTGACCTATCTTGACCAGCAGAGTGTGGTGGAAGTGACACTGTGAATCTTCTCGGGGAAGGCCTTAACAGAAGTGTGGGTTCTGCCTTCACCTCTTTCAACGCCCTCTCTTTGATACTAGCTGCTGTGTGAAAAGTCTGACTACTCTGTCAGAGAGAAAGGCCATATAGAGAGGGCCTGGAACCATCTCAGACATTCCAGCTCCGGTCAAGCTTCCTGCTGAATGTAACCGCATGAGGAACCCCAGCCAATACCACACGTTGAGCAGAAGAACCACCTGGCTGATCCCTGACCAAGTTCTTGATCCAAATAATTATGGGCCTATAACTGGCCACCAAGTTTTGGGGTGTTTTGGTATGCAGCAGAGATAATTCTTTTGAGAAGTGTGACTTTGAATGTAAGGAGTAAACTAAAGTAGTAAATACATGATAAAGAAGATTTTTTACTCAGTATTTTTAAGCTATCACAGCATAACAGATATATTCTTATGAATTGGTTTGTTTCCTTTTCTTTTTCTTTTCTTTTTTTTGAGACAGAGTCTCAGTCTGTTGCCTGGGCTAGAGTACCGTGGCATCAGCCTAGCTCACAGCAACTTCAAACTCCTGGGCTTAAGTGATCCTCCTGCCTCAGCCTCCCAAGTAGCTGGGACTACAGGCATGCGCCACCATGCCCAGCTAATTTTTTTTATATATTTTTTTAGATGTCCAGCTAATTTCTTTCTATTTTTTTGTAGAGACAGGGTCTTGCCCTTGCTCAGGCTGGTCTCGAACTCCTGACCCCGAGCAATCCTCCTGCCTCGGCCTCCCAGAATGCTAGGACTACAGGCGTGAGCCACTGAATTAGTTTGTTTCTATAACTCATTTTACACTAAAGGAATTCTGTGCTGTGAAAGACCTTCCTTTATCTGTTTTTTCTTGGATAGCAGGATCATGCCCCTGTTAGTCTCAGCTACTACTATTCCCATAATGTCCACTGGATTTCTTCAGGCTGGTCGCTCTTCCTTTTTCACCAAACACTTGTTATTGTTTGTTATTGCAAAAATGATGTTATAATTTAAATATAGATAAAATAAGAAAAATAAATTTCATCACTCAGAGATATCTACTAGTAAAATTTCGATATATGATTGCAGTCTTTTTTCTCTTGATATGTACTTTACTTGCAAAAATAAGCTCATATGTATATGTTTTATAACCTGAATTTTCATGGAAAAATATCTTGTGAACTTTTCAATATCCTTAAATACCCTTCTTCAACACCATTTTCAATAGTACACAGTTTTCAGTCTATTTTCTCTGGTGAACAATAAGAAGATTGAGAATGCTGGTATTGCAAGTGCCTGGCACATAATAGGAGGTCAAGAAATGGTTATTGACTAAATGAATGAAAGCTAGAACAAGCATTTTTTTTTTCTAGCAAAAGCTTAGTGCAACTCTTAATTGCCACTTTAACGCAAATTCTGAAAAATGGGTCAAAGGCTAGGTGTGTCTCTCAGGCAATTTAATAATGATAGCTATTGCCAAATTATCCTCCAGAAATGTTTTATCAAGTTACACTGCACCAGACTGGTGGTCCTTTAAGTGGATTTCAGTAGCCTACTTTATACCTCAAATTTTCTCTAGAGAATTACTTTAATGAAAGGTGCTATTTATCCATGGAAACATTATCATAAGCTTTGAAAGAATGAGTACTAGGTTTACTCTCTGCCTCCATTTTTGATCACCAGCTTGAGAGAGCTCAATTCATTATCAACCCGAAAGTAGGATATAGTGAGTTTCACAATTAGTATGCACACTGTTTTTACAGCACTATTGAATATATCTGCAGACAAATATATTTGGTTTCAGAAAATCAAGCCTCGTGGTGACTGTCCCACTGAGTGTCAATATCTATCCATGTACCTGTATGTATAAAAGACTCAAATATAATTAGAATGTCCAAATCAAACAACTATTGCAAAAATGCTATGTCATTCAGGGAGACAGAAGAGGACAGTTAGAATATCCAGGTTCATTTTTGCACTTGGCCATTTGACTCATATTCATAGACAGAATGTAGGATGCTGGATAAGGTATAATAGTTAATATTTGAGACTCTCAAGTAAGACAGTCTGTAGCTTGAACCTGGTTCTGCTACTTGTTTAGTAGTATGTTGGGCTGGTTATTTAACCTCAGAGCCCCAGTTTCCCCATTTGTAATATGGGGATGATAGAAATACCTTCCTCATAAAGATTACCATAAGGTGTAAATGAGATAATGGAACATGAGATATATGAAAATGTTCGGCAGAAAGCCTGGCACATAGTACATGTTGAATAAATATCAGCTATTATTCTAATTATTTTTTGTGACGTAGTCTGAAAAAAAAGAGCCAAGGCAAGGAATGCTAATGAATCAATTATCTTGGCAACCTGAATTTGGTTAGTAAAAAAAAAGTCATTCACTTTACACATACTCTAAGTAAGTGAATCAAGGCTGAACTATATCTTACTTATACTGTAATTTCAATTCTTTATTTTCAGGTAACATATGGTACTTATGTTTTTTATAACTGTTATATACATATAAACTGCCATGTTTTAAATTCAGTCTTTGTGATTTGGGGCTTTGTTTGCAATTGAGATCAGAATGTTTTTCCCTTTTAATAAGTAAATGAATTGGAAGTGTAGGAATAAATAATTTAAAATATGCAATTATACTAATTATAATTCTTTCAAGATATTTTTTTAATCTTCAAGAAACAATACTAGAACTACATTGTTAGGAGTAATTTATGATTTTCCTTTTTGCTTTTTTTGGGATTTAATTACTTATTTAAAATTTGGAAATTACCTACCACTTGGCATTTGGATCTAAAGTGGAAAAGAAATTCACCTAAAATGAAAATTTTATACAACTAAAACAATTGAAACAAAGCATGCAGTTCATACAAAGTGAAACTGTTATACAGATCAATGGGGCACTTCCTGTGCATTTGTAAATGAACAAAACTTGAAAGATGTTTTTAAATTACCAGAATATGAAAAAGAAACATCTTTTTTTTGGTCTCATAACATACATTGGGGGAAAAAGTTCACAGGTGGAAATATATAGGGGAAATGTCATTAACAAAAAAATAAGTCCTCATCAGTAAAGTGAGGAGGCTGGATGTAGTGGCCTCTGAGGTTTCGTCCACCCCTTAAGGCTTTTTATTCTATCTAGTTTTGTTCAGGCTTAAACGGAACATATAAAAAAGCAACTTACATTAATGCAAACTTTTCCCTAAATTACACAGACTGTCTACAATAGGTTATAGAAAAGGAAGATGGAGAGGTTAGGCAGAAAAAGGCAGCTATAAAACCCCAATTTTTCTTTTCTTTTTCTTTGCTTTGTATGATTACTCTACATGCCTTTAAGTATTGTTATAGCAAAGTAAAGTCACTGAAAAATAATCTTTTGCTGTGAATTCTTAAAGAAATTTTTGTTCTCTTTTAAGCCTTATTTATAAAGGTTTCCAGATGCTTATCCTCATAGATTAAACACAGCATGATGTAGACACTTACAATAACACTCACTGCTATGAAGCCAAGAAAAAACTACTTTGAGATCTAACTGTCTATCATCTAAAGAATTAGGGTCCAGGGAATTTTCTGTTGCTATTAAAGGTGTGATTCTCTGAAGTCATTTGGAAACGACCTAGGTTCTCAGCAGCAACACATCTACCCTGTACTGTGTCAAAGCACATCAAATGTTTGGCATTCCAAACCTCGAATAGGTTTTTTCCCATTATGCAAATACATAATGAAAGGATGTGGGCAAAGAATAGAATGTAAATTGGAAGCTGACTTCTGAATTTAATAGTCAGCAGTACTGGGCTAAAACAGTCATTTTAATTTTAAGAGACAATTCCAAAGTGGTTCTCAAGAGAAAGGACAGGGTATTTTTCAAATATTTGTTCAATGTGAATGGATTGGGCTTGCCAAAAATGACTTTTTATGCTGGCATGCGATCTCTTAGAGGGAAGTCAGCCTGAGTCACTGGATACATCAAAGGTAGAGTCCAGTGAATGGAATTACTGCAGGCTGTGTGAACAAGCCAGATACCTGCATTCATCTGCCCACTGCTGGGATTTCAGCCCTCCTTTTAATTACATTAAAGCAGCTGGTACCACTGGTTACTGAAGTCTTCAGATTACCTTGATTGCTCGGTCATTATCTCTAATCAGCTGCTGCTTCTCATCTTCAAACTTTTGTACAACATCCTGGAGCCGCCTTTCTGCAGCAAGCTGCTGCCGGCTGTTCTCCTCTTTCAGAGAGGAAATGGTTGTCTGAAGTTCTGCTATGATCTAAAATGAAAACAGCATGCTATAACTTCAAATTCTTCAGGGAGAGGCACCTATTTTATATGTATTTATGCTTAACAAAAGAATGGATTTGGCAAAACTCTATTCCACAAGCTAAATATTTTCAATTAACATATCACACACTATTATAATGCATGAAATTCCACACAATAAAAGACTATAATAAAACTATGAATGGTGAACAACTGCTGAACCAAATATACTTGGAAGACATTTCCACTATAGCATTCCACAATATTTACTCATCAGAAGAAAGAACATCTGTGATCTCAAAAATATGAAAAGTGTCAGATTTTATTTTACTGAGAAATATACTTATTAGAATGAGAAAAGCTATTCCACTTTTCATAATACTTTGAACTGTAATAACCAAAGAAAATAATGAACAGAGTTCATTCTTCAAAGTCACTTAATTCTACACAATAAATTTTGGGTATTCACTAACATTTGAGTATTGCGTTAAATACTTTAAGTTCTTATGTCATTTACTACTGTGAAACAAATACTACTATTGCCTATCTTTTATAAAAGAAGAAACAGAGGCATAAAAGGAGGTCAAATATTTCACATTGTTGAAAATGACATCCAACTAAGGAGACAGGCAGGATTTGAAAAACACAGTCAGATCAATCACTGCACTAATTAGTTTCTCTAATCAGCCAACTTTATTTTTCTTTAAACAAGGTTTTGGTATTAAAAAGAAGTTTATACTTCCAAATGAATGTCGCCTTTCTGATATATAGTCACTAAAGTTCATTTTGGTTCAAATAGTGCCACTTCAGAGACTCCTGTAGTATATTCTACATTTGAGAATTGGTTCTCTCTGGGACAGTGTTCCCAACTTTTCAAATTAACCATCTGATGAGGAATTTTTGCATTTAATTGGTCTTCTGAGAGCATTGCCCTTTCCTTTGGTTTGAATGTATCAATTTCCTTTTGAATTCAATAGTGATGACTTTTTAAAAGCAGGAAATAGTTGTTTCTTCTAATAAAAGAAACGTTAGTCCTGGGTTAGAATATATTTCTGTTGGTTCTATGGGAAGTGGCCAGTTGGTGAGAAATATTGGACAAGTTATTTATCTTTACTGAAGCTCAGTTTTTGCAACTTATTTGGTGACAAAACTAGATTACAGCATTATAAGGCAATAAATAGAAACTGTTTAGAGTTAGTTTTTATATTTTGTATTTTCCATAGAAATATTAGTTGTTACTATGGACATACATAATAGCATCTTTATAATAAAATATGGAGTATTTATGCTTTTAAAAGTGAGCCAAGTCACTGTAAAAATCTTAACATTTAGAATTCGTAAATAATCAAATATTAAGACAATTGTGAAATGACCAAATACACAATAGCAATATGTCAATATCATTAAATGCAAACTTGAACCTTCTGCTATGTGTAGAGGTATTCATTTACTGAGAATGAAGTTTTCATCTATTTTCTGAATTTTGATTAAATATTGCTTCCATTGTGGTATCAATTCAATTGACTCTCATAGTTCTTCTGTGAAATAGAAAAGGCTAAGTTCTTACAGTACATGCCAAAAACTGATGCACAGAATAATCAACTCACAGTCCCAGAGGCAGAGGAGCCAGGGGTAAGAAAGAGCCAGATTTCCTTGGCCTAGCATGAAACTTAAGATTGATCTTTCATGAGAAGATAGGGCCAAATAGTAAGTAAAAAATAACTTATGATTTTAATGTTTTAAGCTAAGTAAACAACAGCTTTGTAGAAGAGGTGGGTTTAATTCCATAGAGCGTACATGTGGGTGTATGTGTTTAGTTCTGTGCAATTTTATCACGTGGATATCATGTATCCACAACTTCCATCATACCATATATTTTTAAAGTACAAAGTAATTTTTTAAAAAACCCTAAGACTGAGACTAGCTTGTAACTGACCAAAGACTGAAGATAAAAATATTTTGGGATATTTCAAATGATCACAAGAGCATGAAACAGGGACATCTCTCATTTTCAGAAGATTTAGGACAAAAAAATACATCAAAAAGAAATAAATGCAGGTTTTGGAAGGGACTACAAGTGAAGTACAGGATGTTCTGAGGAGGGCATGCTTGTTTTAGTGTGGAAAATGAAATCTTACATTCTTTGGGGGAATAATGAGTTTCCTTTGGGGGAAATAATGAGATTATCTTTAGAAAGCTATTTTTAAAACCTTTTATGAAGGTAATATAAGGGAGAGAATATCAAAACACTTCAGGTTAAACACCTTGGCTTGATAAATAGACTAACTGGTCGAAAGACTGATAGATTAGATGGATATAGAGAGGTAGCTAAAATACGGATAATTTTTAAAACCAAATTTAACATTTACTTTAAAATTGAGAAATAATCACACTAATAAGATGAACATGCGAGGAACAAAACTCTACTGGTTGTAGACCTAGAGTATAAGAAAATAGACTATTTTCACCTGAGCACAGTCTATATAACTGGCACTCAATAAATATTTAAGTGGTAGAATTATAATTGTGATAAATAAGAAAAAACCATCACCTGGCAAATTATATTTAGATAATTTATCCTTTTCATAGAATGATAATGTAAAAAGTTTCCAAGAAAAATGAAAGCTAATGTATACAATCATATTGAAATCAAAACTTTCTAGGGTTTATTTATTTATTTGTTTATTTATTTTTTTAGAGGTAAGGTCTCGCTTTGCAGTGCAGTGGTATGATCACAGCTCACTGTAACCTTCAACACCTGGGCTCAAGTGATCCTTCTGATTTAGCCTCCTCAGTAGCTAGGACTACAGGTGTGCACCACCATGCCCAGCAAATTTTTTTATATTTTGTAGAGATGGGGGTCTCTCTTGCTATGTTGCCCAGGCTGGTCTTCAACTCCTGGCCTCAACTGATCCTCCCACCTTAGCCTCCCAAGATTAGTGCTAAGATTACTGGTGTGAATCACCACGCCTAGCACAAAACCTTCTAGTTTTGATTAAATCATAATTAAAGTCATAATTAAGAACCATAAAACAAAATGCTACCACTATTAATGTTTGCACTGTATTAACTTCAAGGAAAGAAGTGGATTAGAGCATTTTCATATAGATATTAAAAATTAATATTTTAGGAAACAAAAGTAGAGCTATTTTGGGCTGAAGCTGTAGAAAAAGTCAATCCACAGTCCTGTTTTATAATGTTCATTTTAAAATAATCTGGTATGTTTCTCTGAACTGACTGGCATTGTAGACCAATGTTTCTCAAATGTGAGTTGACAGACGTAATACATATACATATATTTATATACACATAAATACATGTATTCAGAAGTGGGCAAATGAAATATTATCATTGTAAAGTCTCACCCCACCTTTTATGAGAAGGATGGACTTTTATTATGTTATTACACCCTAAGATTTCTTTTTCTTTTTTGCTGTTGCACTGTCCTCTCATTTGTGAAATGATGGTTATATAAGAGTTACTGTTTGGTTTTTCCTTCTCCTTTTCCTTCATGTCTTTACTTGTGAAAATAGTTAGCAACCCCATGCCTCTCCAAACTTTGCAGGGAGATTTTATCAATTCTTGAACACCCAAAACCATAGTATCTGAAGAAATTAATTTCTGCCCCTTCCAGGCCTTTTTTCATTCTTCTCTCTCTCCTTTCCTTTCTCCATTGCAATTTTAGTACTGCTACTATAATAACTAAGTCTGTACTAGGCACTGTACTAAACACATTGTTGGCATTGTTTTACTTAATAGTTAAAACCACCCTATGAAATAAGCACTGCTCTCCCATTTGACAAATGAGGAAATTGAATTCCAAAGAGGGCAGTTAACTTGCTCAAGGTCACAGAAGTGGTAGGGCTGGTATTCAAATCCAGGTCTGTGGATTCCAAAGCTCAGGCTTTCCTCTGAACTAGCTTACATTTAATTTGCTTTATTATCAACTAATCAGGCTTCTTCATACATTCCTTTAGAGAAACTTAAATACTCTTGTTTACACTCTCATTATTTAGGCATTTTTATTGGCTATCTTATATCTCACTCTCGGTCTGCTTCCCTCATTTACCATAAAACAAAATAAGCAGAATATTAAGGTATGCCAATTGGGGATTTTTTTTTTATGCTTTAGTTTAAACATTAACTTTTGGAGTAATAAGATTTATTTTAATTGTAATAATATTTTTCAGTGGATTAAAAAGGATATTTCTCCATGTTCTTTTCTGAAGGAAGAGTTGGGATAATGGCAATCAAGGCATAATTATCATCTCTTATATAAACATATACGACTCTTTGCTTTGACAGAGACTTTTTGCTTTCCTAATGGAGTGTGAATTATATAATATGCACATTTTAGAAATAATTATAGAATTGAAGAAACTTCATGATAACCATCACCAGAGTCTTGCCATATTAAAAATGTAAGGGTTTGGGCCAGGCTGGTAGTATCAAGGTTAAGAACTTCTACTTTGAAGTCAGATCCAGGTTGGGCCCTGGCTTAGTCATTTACTAACTTGTGTGATCTCGTCTCTCTGAGTCTCAATTTTCTCAACTGGAAAAATGGGGCCAATAACAGTTTCTAACACCAGTTATTGTGAATGAAGACTGAATGAGTCAATATGGCTATTGCCCCATAAATGTTAGATATTATTATTGTTTTGTTGTTGTTACTACTATTATGTGGTATTATGTAGTAGGATGATACATGAATTCCAGTTTACTACCACATATCACTATATACATATAAAAATACTAAGATAAGCTGATTTTAAAAATTATTAGATATGAGGCCCTTAAAATTAAATGCCTTAATTTAGCAATCTGCAAAATGAAGACAAGTAGTATTTATTTGTTCTAGAATTACTCATACAACTAAGGAATGCTTGGGATTCCCTAAATGACACTATTGAATATCATTATAACAACTTATGCAGCAAAAGTACTCCGAGCATCATATTTCAAGTAGAGACAAGCATTCACTTATTGGTCTTTCTTACCCTAAAACTACTATAGTAACTATAAACAGCAAGATAAGGATGTAGGAATTTATAATCCTCTTTTTCCCAAATGGAGTCAACAGTTGAGTTGCTGTTTTAACCTAGAATTATTTGCCAATCTGAGTTTTGTTTCAAGCAGCTTTTAGGTGCAGCAAAATGAAATATTGCAAAAAAGCACAGATGGTATCAAACTGCTCACATCACAAATGTAGGTGTGTATCTCCTGCCCTTGTGAAACATATTTCAGCCTGGGCTTGTTCAAGTGTACAAGCTGGTTTTACAACATCTGAGTGTGTGGTGTGTATGCATGTGCGTGTGTGTGTGTGTGTGTGTGTGTGTGTGTGTGTGTGTGTGTTGGTTCAAATGATTCAAGATGCCTAATTTTTCTTGATTTTTAGTAACACAAATATTAAAAGTATATACTATTTATTTTATACCCATCAAAAATATGATACTAATCCATAAAAAACTGAAAAGAATTAAGTTTAACTCTAAAGTACAAAAGCTTTTATGTATAGGTTTTATTTTTGTTTTGGTTTTACCTTGTTTTGTTTCTTTTAGTGTTGCTTACCTGTGAAGATTTGGCAAGCTTCTGAGTATATTCCTTCTCAATCTGCTTCAGCCTGCTGTTAGCCTGCAAAACACACGAACATGAGCACACACACAGTGACCTGTGAGCTTGGTATCTCTTCCACATGCCTATCACCAGGCAGCTGGGATGCCTGCCAGCTGCACCGCCCTTCTGGGGCAGCCAGAAAACCACAGGGCTTGTCTTTGATCTAAAGCCAACTATTCATCACTTAAAAAGCAAAAAAAAAAAAAAAAAAGATCTCTTCTGCCAATTATTAGACAAACATAAGACTTCTGTGGATAGAAAGAGAAAGGGAGAAGGAGAGACAGAAATAGGCACAACAAAAGTGTGAAGGTTCAGAAGGTAAAATAAGGGAAAGGGAGAAGAAACAAAGCAGAGGGAAACAAAAAGAAAGAGGGAAGAGGGAATTGGAGGGGGAAAAGAAGAGGTAAATTTATACTCTTTCACCTTAGTTTAAAAATAAAGGAAATAGATGCTCCTGGACAAAGGCAGGCATGAGATTTTTAGATTCACTGAGCAAACAGTTGAGTCCCCCACTCTGCCTACCATACAAGAGCTATTTTTTTTTTTTTTTTTTTTGAGACAGAGTCTCATTCTGTTGCCCGGGCTAGAGTGAGTGCCGTGGCATCAGCCTAGCTCACAGCATCCTCAAACTCCTGGGCTTAAGCGATCCTCCTGCCTCAGCCTCCCGAGTAGCTGGGACTACATGCATGCGCCACCATGCCTGGCTAATTTTTTCTGTATATATTTTTAGTTGTCCATATAATTTTCTTGCTATTTTTTTTTTAGTAGAGACGGGGTCTTGCTCTTGCTCAGGTTGGTCTCGAACTCCTGACCTCGAGCGATCCGCCCGCCTCGGCCTCCCAGAGTGCTAGGATTACAGGCGTGAGCCACCGCGCCCGGCCAAGAGCTATTTTTTGAAGTGATAAATATACCGAACTAACTCAAACCACTTTTATGTCCTGAACAACTAGAGTGGCCTTTCCAGAACAAGTCCACATTGCTTAGAGCTTGATTATCTCCTCTGCCACTCAAGTCCAGCTCTTTGTATGTCACCTGCTTTCCGCTCTCTGGAGGCTTTGGGGATCTTCACTTTATCCTTAGTGTTCAAAAATGTCACAGTGACATGCCTTAGACTGGGCCTTCTCCCCATCATACATGCGGGCACCAAGGAGGCCCTTTCAATCTGAGCTTATGTCCTTCGTTTCTGGGAAAATTTTGATTATTATTCTTAGGAAGAACTTCCTCTCCGTCACTCTGTCTGTCTGTCTCTCTCTTTCTGCAACTCTGATTGTTGTACTTCTCAGTTTTATCATCTTTTTCTTGCTGTTTCTATTTTTCATTTCTTTGTTCTTTTGATTATTCTTAGAGTTTTCCCCAATTCTTACTTTAAAACTTTCTATTCTGCCATCATATTCATAATTTCCAAGAGTTCCTTTTTGTTCTCTTAACAGCATCATCACTACCCCCTTTTTACAGATAAGGAAACTGAAGCACAGAGAGGTTAAGTAACTTGCCCAATATCATACAGGTAGGAAGTGACGGAGCCAGGACTCAAACCCACACAGTCTGGCTGCAGAGTGCAGGTGCTTCATCAGCTAGCGCACCTCTTGCAACGCCTTGCAGCATAGCCCTGCTTTCTCCTGAGGCCAGTAATTTCATGTCACTATCTATCTATGTCTACCTAGCATCTGTCTGTCACTGATCTCTTTATATGTCTGTAACTATCTATCCACATATAGCTCTAATTTTTTCCTGCTCACTAGAGTGTGTTTTTCTGAGTTCCCTTTATTTATTTACTTTTGCCAGTCTGTTTTGGTCTTTGTCTTTCACTTTGAACACTTTCCTCAAATGTCTGGTGATCTTTGGTATCCTTTCTTATTTAAAGTGAGGCTTCTAACGCTGAGCAGCAGCAGCTTGGGTGCTTATGGGTTTGTGGGTGGGTAGACATCCCTTCAGGGTTTACAGAGAGGCCTGCACTCTCCTGTGCCAGGATCTGACTGGACTTTGCTCTGGGACCAGTCTGCCCAGAGCTGCCTCCTCCAGTTTACTGTCAGGCAGCACAGATCCAGCTGCTGAGATTTCAAAGGGGCATCTCGGAGTTCAGGATGGCGACTTTCACATAAGCCTATTTCCTATCTGCCTTTAACTATACCTGAGTCCCCTCTCTCATCCCATCTCTCCAGACAGCACACTAGGGGTGGGGGAGGCCGCAGTCTTGGGATAAAATCTGGGTCATCTGACTGCTCCCCATGCAAACTTCCAACCAACCCTCCTGTTCTTGGCTCCACCCCATGCCCTGTCTCTCTGATTCCTGAGTCTTTCTAAAGTTCTGCTACAGGAAACATCTTGCTGCTTCTAATTGGCATTCTCCAAGCCTCTTTTCCCCCAGAAACTGGTTTTTGGTACTTTCAGTTCTGCTAAGCCCATTACAGGTCCAGCCCCTTCTCAGGCTCTCAAACGCTATTGATTTCTTATGTGTTCTGTTGTCTCCCCTCTCGTTCTCTCTGCAAAAATTGTAGTATAAAAATATTCATGCCTGCGTCCCATCCCCAGAGGTTCTGATTTAATTCATCCGGGGTATGGCCTAGGTACTAGGATTTTAAAAATTTATGCTCTATTAAAATATTCAGCCAAGGTTAAAAACCACTGATTCATGCCTTTGTCAATTTCATTACTTTCATTTTGATGGGACTTCCTCAGGGAGTAGAGACAAACAGGTGAGTTCTGTCCACTATGTTTAATTGGCAGCAAATGATTTCTTTATTTGTATATCACAAATGCGATGAGAAAGCAATTCTGTGCTTTCAACCCACTCTGGACATACCTCTTTTGCAGCACTAAGGCTGAATTGGTAATTGCTGGTTAGCCTGTCTCTCTCTCCCAGATTGTGAAATTCCAGAAGGCAGGTCCTAGTCCCTAACATAGTGCTTGGGGCATCAGTGTGCACTTAATGAATGAACAGATACCATATAAACCCTTTTCCTTTTCTGTTACCCCAGTCCAACCTCTGAAATTATCCTTTCATAAGCATATGTTTTATGGACTTAAGTTCAAAAGCAATTCTTTAGAGTTTATTCCATAAATATCTTTGTATCTACAATTCCATTGAGTACAGAAATAGTTTTGTTTTTCCCAGAATAGAGAGGGCATGTGAATATTGCTATTTTTCTAAGCCATCAGTCTGTATTCCAGCTCTATAATTAATAAGGCCACTCTCCATTATAGAATTAGGGCCTCTCTGAACGTCTTGAGGTTTATTTGTTTCACATTCTGTCATCATTATTTATCACGAAATGCTTGATAAAGCATTTGTTACTTTTTAAATAAACATTTATAGAGCTCATACCATGTGCCAGGCACACATTATGAGTGCTTTAAAAATATTTACCCACTAGAAAGTCTAAAAATTAATTATAGTGTCATAAAGATTAAGATAACTTTTACCTAAAAAAGTTAGAGTCAGAGACGCTGGTTCATGTAGGAAAGCCTGTATCTTGGTTGCAGTTACTCTTCAAGAGCTTGTGGCTGGCAGGCCCCAAAATCTTACAAACCCATTTAA
Organism: Lemur catta; assembly: GCF_020740605.2. NCBI lineage: Eukaryota > Metazoa > Chordata > Mammalia > Primates > Lemuridae > Lemur > Lemur catta. The sequence continues at coordinate 46,549,423 of NC_059142.1, read as the reverse complement.
GTTCCCTTATTTATTTATTTTTTGAGACAGAGTCTTGTTCTGGTGCCCGGGCTAGAGTGCCGTGGCGTGAGCCTAGCTCACAGCAACCTCAAACTCCTGGGATCAAGCAATCCTACTGCCTCAGCCTCTTGAGTAGCTGGAACTACAGGCATGCGCCACCATACCTGGCTAATTTTTTCTATATATTTTTAGTTGTCCAGATAATTTCCTTCTATTTTTTTTAGTAGAGATGGGGTCTCGGTCTTGCTCAGGCTGGTCTTGAACTCCTGAACTCAAACAATCTACCCGCCTCAGCCTCCCAGAGTGCTAGGATTACAGGTGTGAGCCACTGCGCCTGGCCTTAAGTTCCCTTATGACTAAGCATCCATATCATTCATTCATTCTGGGCACCCAGGACTATAGCAGTTAACAAAACAGACAAGAATCTCTCTATATTTTTATGCAACTTCTATCCCAGAGAGTAAACAAAATAACATTTAAAAGTTCTATTTTAGATGGTACAAATGACAAGAAGAAAGATAAAGCAGGAAAGGAAGATGGAAAGTGATGAAAGATTGGAGGTATTTTATAATTTTAAAAATATGGAAGTTAGGGAAGGCCTCCCTGAAAGGGTGATGTCTGAACAAAAACCTGCAGGAGATGAGGGAACCATGGTGAACTCTAGGGAAAGAGCACTCCAAGCAGCAGAAAGAGCCAGTGCAAAGGCCCTGGGGTATGTATAGCATGTAGAAGACACAATGAAAGGCCAGTGTGGTTGGATCAGCAGGCAATATCTCCCTTAGAAAAGACAAGGGCTATGAGAGAACAAGGGCCCAATCCTGCATGGTGTTGCACATGACTGTAAGGAATCTGGCTTTTAATATGAGTGAAATGGAGAGCCCCTAAAGGGTTTTCAGTACAGAAGAAATATATAACTCGACTTAAATATTAATAAAATCACCCCAGCTTTTGTTTGGGGCAAGAATGAAGCACAGAAGCCAGTTGGGAGGCTACCGCCAATAATCCAGGATGTCAACAGAGGAGGTGGTGAGAAGTGATCAGATTCTGAGAAAAATTTGAAAGTAGAACCAATTTCACATACTGCATGATAGAAGAAATGAGTCAAAGATGACTTCAAGATTTTTGTCCTAAGCAACTAGAAGAATAAGGTTGTCATTACCTGACATGTGAAAAACTATGGGTGGATAGGTTTTGGGGGAGAAGATCAAGAGATCAGTTTTGGACCTATTAAGCTTGGAGATGCCTATTAGACATCCAGTGTTGAAATGAATATTTGGGTATTCAAGACTTGAGTTTGTGGTTTGAAGTCTAAGTTAAAAGTACAAATTCAGAAGTTATACTTGATCTCAAGACATCGAGTGTATATAAAAAAGAAGAGGCCTAAGTATATTCAGCCCTGGGTCTGCAAATGTTAGGAGGCTGTGGAAATGAAGGAATAAGCAGACAGAAGCAAGAGCCAGAGAGATAAGAAATCAGGATAATATGGAATCCTGAGCCAAGTGGAGAAGTGGTCCAAGGACTAGTCAGCTGTGTAAAATGCTACAGAGAAGTCATATAAAGTGAGGACTGAGAATTGATCACATAGGTTTGGCAACATGGAAGTCATTGGCGATATGTATAAAAGAAATTTTGGTTTAGTGGGAGAGATGAAAGCTGGATTACAGGGGGTTCAAGGAATAAGGAGAGGAAAGGCAATGGAGTAGAATACAGACAATTGGCTCAGAATTTTGTTACAAAGGGGAGGAGAGAAATGGGGTGGAAGCTGCAGCGGGTGGAAGTGGGTGAATAGAGGACTGATTTGTTTTGTTTTGGTTTTTGGTAAGATGGGAAAATGAACAGCATGTAGGCTGAAGAGAAAGACCTATCAGTAGAGAAGAAAAAACAGAGGATGCCAGTTGGAAAGAGTGTGGCAGGTCTGCTTCTGAGTAGATGAAATTGTAGAGCCACCATGCAGCTTCTTTAGCTGGGATCAATGTTAGTGATGACTGTGAATGCCTCAGGGGCCTACACTGTAAGGGTCTGGAGCAGCAGTGACAGCAGCATGTACTGTTAAGAGTTCCCAAGAGCAAGGGCTTTTGGGGTCCTCCTATTCATGTGTTCCCCACAATGGGGAGTCTTAGTCAAGTGTATCCCTCTTGCGGTGGGTTCTACCTTGGCCCACAAGCAGCCACAGTGGTGCTGGGGCTTTTGTAAGTTTTGCCTCCAAGATCTTGACTGTATTTCCACAGTGAATATTATAAATCTTTTGAAATATTTTTGTCATATTGTAGGTCTCTTGAAATTACCCAGTCAGAGGAAAAAACAATGAAAAAGAGTGAGGACAGCCTACAGGACTTATGGAACACTATTAAGCAAACATCTGCATTTTGAGACAGAAATTATTTCATAGGATAGAAAGCTTGCTTATTCACTAAAATAATTACCAAAAACTTCTAAGTCTTGTGAGAGAGATGGACATACAGATCCATAAAGTTCCAAGGTTTCCAAACAGATTCAACCCAAAGAGGTCCTCTCTGAGACACATTATAATCAAATTGTCAAAAATCAAAGAGAAAATTTTAAAAGTAGCAAGAGAAGTGTCAAGTCACATATAAGGGAATCCCCATTAGACTACCAGTGGATTTCTCAGTAGAAACCTTGCAGGTCAGGAAAGAATGAAATGATATATTCAAAGTGTTGAAAGAAATGGCCAGTGAAGAACACTATACCCAGCAAAGATGTCATTCAAGCATGAAGGAGAAATAAAGTCATTTCCAGATACATCAAACTTAAGAAAATTCACTACCACTATACCTATCTTATAAGAAATGCTTCAAGGAGTTCTTCAAGTGTAAATGAAAGGACACTAAATTACTAACATGAAAATATATGAAAGGATGAAATTCACTAGTAAAGATAAATATATAGTCATATCCAGACTACTCCAATACTGTTATGGTGTTCTGTAAGTCATACATCTATCTAGTAGAAGGTTAAAAGTCAAAACAGTAAAATATAATTGTAGCTACAATAAGCTGTTAAGGAGCATATAATATAAAAAGATAAAAATTGTGACACCAAAAATATAAATTATGAGTGGAGAGTAAATGTTTAGAGTTTTTGTATGTGACTGAAATTAAGTTGCTATCAATGTAAAATAGTCTATTATAAGAGTTTTTTTGTAAGTCCCCAACCACAAAGCAAAACACTATAGCAGATACACAAACAATAAAAGGAAAGGAATAAAAACTTAGCACTATAATCACTAAATCACAAAGGTAAACAGCAAGAGAGGAAGAAAGGAATAAAGGATCTACAAAACAACCATAAAACATTAAAAAAATGGCAGTAGTAAGTCCTTACATGTCAGTAATTACTTTGAATATAAATATATATTAAATTCTCCAATCAAAAGACATAGCATGGCTTTATGAATAAAAAAAAACCCACCAAGATTCAACTCTATGTTGCCTACAAGAGATTCAAGTTAGTCTTAAGGACACACACAGGCTGAAAGTGAAAGAATGGAAGAAGATATTCCATGCAAATAGTAAAGAAGAACAGGGATGGCTATATTTATAAAATAGACCTCAAGTCAAAAATGACTATAAGTGACAAAGAAGGTCACTATTTAATGAAAAAGAGGATAATTCATGAAGAAGACATAACAAGTAAATATGTAAATATATTTGCACCCAATACCAGAACATACAAATATATAAAGTGAATATTAATGGATATGAAGGGAAAATAAATAGCAATACAATAATAGTGGGAGACTTCAATATGCTACTATCAAAAATGGACAGATCAGCAAAACAGAAAATTAATAAGACCAAATGGATCTAACAGATATATACAGAACTTTCCATACAATAGCAGCAAAATACACATTCTTCTCTGTGCACATGGAACATTCTAGATCAACAACTATAAAAAACAACAATGAAGAAGCATATTTAATAAGCCAGTAATAGAAATAAAATGGAATATTAAAAAGTACTTAATTAATCCAATAAAGGGTAGGAAAAGGGGAAAAAGAAAAGATGAGACAAATAGAAAACTAATAGCAAAATGGTAGATTAAAACCTAACAATATCAATAACTATGTTAAATATAAATGGTCTAAAAATTCCAAATAATTGACAAAGATTTTTAGACTGGATTTTGAAATAATGTATAACTACATGGTGTTTCCAAGATAAACACTTAAAAATATTTTGTGAAAATGTTAAAATTGAAAGGATAAAAAAAGATGTCATGCCAACTATAATCATAAGAAAAGTGGAATGAATATACTAATATCAAACAAGGTAGATTTCAGAAGAAAGAAGCTAGGCAGAGAGTAAGGAGGGCATTTTATAATGATAAAATTTAATTCATAAAAATGATATAACAACAAATATATATGCACTTAATTTTAAGATATTCAAAATACATGAAGCAAAAGCTGACAGAAATGAAAGAATAAATTGGCAAATTCACAAATTACAATTGAGGGTAATTCCATACTCCTTTTTCAGTAACTGACAGAACAAGTAGGTCAAACATTAGTGAGGATATAGATGATTCCAAAATTGTTGTCAACCAACTTGACCATTAATCAAGATAGACCATATTCTGTGCCATGAAACAAATTTCAATAAATTTAAAATGGATTGATCTCATACAAGAGTACATGCAATGAAATTAGACTACAATGAAATTAAATTAGAAATCCATAACAGAAATGTATCTGATATTCTCCAAGTATTTGGCAAATAAAAGATAGACATATAATAATCTGAGTCAAAGAAGAAATCACAAAGGAAATAAGAAAATATTTTGAATTGAATGAAAATTAAAGCATATATTTGTAGAATGCAGCTAAGTCAGTGCTTAGAGGAAATTTTTAGCTTTGAATTCTTCTATCAGCAAAGAAGGAAGTTCTAAAATAAGTGGTATAAGCTTTCAACTGAAAATGCTTATGAAAGAGAAGCAAATTAAAGACAAAGTAAGTAAAAGGAAGAAAATAACAAATATAAGAGTAGAAATCAATGACATAGAAAACAAAAATAACAGAGAAAAATTAATGAAACCAAATGCTGGTTCTTTAAGAAGAAAAATTAATAAATTTCTAGATAAATTAATCAGAAAAAGATGACACAAATTACCAACATCAGTAATGAGAGAGAGGATATATCAGACTCTATAGACATTAATAGGGTAATAAGAAAATATTATAAATATCATATTTATAAATGTTTGGTAATTTATATAAAATGGATAAATCTCATAAATGATACAAATTACCAAAAGTGACTCAAGAAATAGAAAACTCAAAGAACCTTATACCTATTACATACAAATATACCCCTATATCCAGGCCCAGGTGGTTTCACTAGTGAATTTTATCAGTCATCTAAGGAAGAGTAATACCAACTCCACATAAACTTTTGCAGAAAATAGAGTGGGCAGAAATTATATCACAGTAACTGGTTACAGGAGCAACACTCCTCCACCAAAGCATGGATTCTACTTCTCTTACCACTATCAACGGCCTTGCAGCATTAGATTTCCCCAGGCCCCCTTCCTTTCACAGCACCAGTATTTTCTCCTACATTGACATGTTTCCATGTGATCATAAAAAGGCTAGTTTTTCTCCTACATACACACATAATCCGCCCCCCCAACGCAGCCTTTTCTGAAATCCTGAAAGATGCGTGTGTACCATGTTAGTTTCACAAACATTTACTTTAAGTACCTCCTCAGTGTTAGGCACTGTACGCTTATAGAAGTAAAAGATTTAATTCAGTTGGGGAGGAGACAGATGAGTGAATAAATAAAATACTGCATAATAAGTGCCATGAAAGAGATATGCACAGGGTGTTATTAACGAAAAAATATGAGGTACCTTACATCAGAGAAGCCTTCTGCAAGGAGGTGAATATTAAAGGATAATGATGATAATGATGATCATGATGATGATGATGATTGCAACAACAACAAAACAACTATCATTTATTTTTCTGTTTCTCTATTGACACATATTGCTTAAATGCTTCACACACATTAACAGATCTAAACCTCTCAAAAACTGTGAGGGAGGCACTATTATTACTCTCACTGAAACTGAGAGAGAAGTTAAGCAACTTGTCTAAGGTTACACAGCTAGGAATGGATAGGAGTCAACTGATTGAACAAAAGAGGAGAAAGGCTCAGATGACAGGAGGGACCTCTGCAAAGGTCCAGAGCTTGAAGAAGCACGGCAGGTAGATCTGAGGCTCTGGGGTTTCTTTCCTTCCTTCACAGGCACATTTCTGGAAAGGTAATCTCTACCCTCTGCCTTCATTTTCATTTCCTTAGTAGTTCAAAAAATATTCACTGAGTTCCTTGGTGACTCCCTATTCTTTGCTTAATGACCTGAAATTTGACCCTGTCCCCTCTATTCAACTTGTCAACAACCTTTTTACTACTGTAATGAGGTCATTTTTATAACATTCATTTACTTCTGATTCTATAAGTAAATTCAGATTGTGGTGATGGTTATAAATTTGTTTTTAAAAATCATTGAACTGTATATTTAAAACAAGAATTTTTTGGGTATGTAACTTACACTTCAATATAGCTGTTTTTTTTTTTAAAAAAATATATGCTCATTGCAGAAAAACCAAGAAATAAAAAGAAATATATTTGGTGAATATCACCTGTAATATATCACTCGGTGTAACAATGTTAACATTTTAGTGATTTTTCTATATACTATATTTTTGCAAGTAGCTGGATATTTCTGAAGTCTTAAACTTGGTACTTTTTTCACTCAGCCCTGCCCGCCTGGCATATTCTATAACACCTTCCCTGCCTCACAGAAAAGGACGACACGGTAGAAGTACAGAGAAAATAAAGGAGTCAATTTTTGGCTTTTAACAATAACCTGGGTGACTAGACTGTGGCATAAAAGCATATCAGAGTCAGTTTTACCCTCCCCGCTTCCCCGTTCCCACTACCTCTCCACCCCCAGATGAGGAAAGACTCCCCAAGTGGGGGTGGGCGGGCCTGGGGCAGAGTCTGAGGTGGTGAAAGGAAATGTTTATCTGTGGGTTTGTTCCCCAGAAAAGGCCCTCTTTCTTGCCCTGCCTTCTGGGCTAAGCCTGGGAGAAGGGGAAGCATAGAAGCCCCACAGAGCGGTTCCTCTGAGAGCAGGACGGCCCAGGCTGTGGGCCCTAGAGCTCGCGGCCACACTGGCACGCTGCAGAGGAGATGCAGGAGTGGCGGTGTGTGCGTGTCCATGCAGGCCAGCAAGGCTGCTGCACCTTTTCCTGTGAGCTCACCCCTCTCCCTGACCATAGACAGGAAGAATAAGAAATTGCCTCGGTGTCTGAGAGCAACATGGGCATAGCAAAGAAATATCCAGCTACATCCCAGGTTTGAAGGGCTTTCAAAGAGCTTCCTCAAGGGATGATGGAGACGTGACCTATATTGGCAACCAAAGATCAGCTGGGACACAGATGTCGCCGTGGATGCCTAAGTGCTTAGGTGATGGGGGCATCAGAGGCCCCACCTTGTCCACCACACCAGGCAGGATAGAGCCGCTGGGACACACATGCCATCCTGGGCAAGTGGGCAGTGCCTGAGGTCTGAGGTAATGGAGGATAAGACCTGAAGCAATAGCAAGCCTACTCAGGCCGAAGGAGAGAGACGGAGACGACTGGGCCGACCCTGGACAGGATCCAGCCTTGTCATCACTGTGGAGCCTGGATGAGGAAGCAGAAGACGACAGAGCCATGCAGAAGTGGCACATGGGGACTCTGCTCCCCAGCAAGCATGGCCCAGGCAACCTGCCCACTCAGATCAGTGCTGCCTCCACACGAGGAGCAAGGGGGCTGAGAGGAGAGATGGGCAGGAAAACAAAAACATTTTTATCAGTTTCTCCCACTCTGCATTATATCATCAACATTTTCCCATATAATTAAAATTATTTCAAAACCTAATTTTCAAAAGCTCAGTATTTCATCATATGGCTTGAGAATTTAAAAAAAAGTTCTCACAAATCCAGGAAAAAACTGATTGTTCTGTAGCCACAGTAACAAGTAGCCATCAGAACTGGTTTTAAACCTGTTCAGTTAATCAACGACAACTCGCTTTGGTGAACACACTTTTGCAATCAGTCAAGAAGTGTGAGCGCCTCACTTCTGAAAGGTAGCTAATCAGAGATGGACTGACTCCAACCAACAAACCTCTGAGGGCCAATAAATCAGTGACAGTCCCACATAGGTCACCACGCTTCTGCTTCATGATGGCAAGCCATGCCTTTGAAAGTTCTCCCACCGCCACCTGTACTCCACCGCAAAGCCCTACAGGAGATCAACAGTGTGTTCTGTTCAGAAGACTATGCCTGACTGGCACAGTTGCCCTTTATTATAGTAAGCAATGAATTCAGCTTTCTCTTTTTTATTTGAGATACTGACAAGATATAGTATGACTTATTGAATCATTCCTCTATTTCTGGATATTTAGATTATTTCCAATACTTTATCATTATAAATAAAACTGTGGTATATAACTGTATACAAAAATGTTTCATTGCACCACTGATTATATTTTTAAGATAAATTTCAGACACATGATTGGCTGAGGTGCCTATTATACTACATACTTGAAAGAATTATTTTAACACAATCTTTGCCAATGTAAGAAGAATTTGTATTTCTTTATTTGTGAGAATAAATATGCTAGTTGTTTCCATAATACCTATTCCCCTCTTCTTCCACAGGAATAAAATTTTTGGTTGAGCATCTGCGGTGCACTATAAAGACTACGTTTCCCAGCTCCTTTGCAGATGAGTGGGCCATGCAACCAAGTCCTGCCCACGTAGGTGACACATAAGTGGAGGCGTGGTGTAGCAGCTTCTGGGAGCTTCCTTTAGAGGCAGTACGTATGTGAACTTTAATTCTTCTTTGTCCACTTTCCATCCCTCATCCTGATACCTAGGCCCCTTTGATGCTACCTGGGACCACAAAGATGAGAGCTACACCAGTGTGATGGGACAGTGGCAAGCTAGATAATAACCTGGATGGCCAAGCTCGTATTTTATGTGTGAGAGAAATAAACTACCTTGTTTAAGCCACTATTTTGGGGTTTTTCCATGTGACTCACTGTGATTCTAATCCTAACAAATACACCTCTATTTACAGGCCATATTTCCTGACTCTCTGTTCTGAGTATTCGTCTGCCTACTGACCACTTCCATCTAAGCTGTCACCCTAACAACATTAAAATTTACCATCTCTACAGTTCTACATACTTGGAAGAAGGCACTGTGCTATAGTCACTTATCATCCCTCCATCCCCACCCCACACCAAGGTCACTGTCAAGTGCTTTTTAAATAGTAGGTGCTCAACAAGTGTTTGGTGGTTGTTCTCCTCCCCTTCATGAAGATTCTTAATCTGGAGCCATGGATAGCCTTTAAAAGTCCATGAAACTACCCCCACCCCCAAAAAAATTTTATGCAAAGTTTTAGATATACTGTATTGTTTCTGGAATAGAATCTAAATATTTCAACATATTTTCAAAGGACTAAATGACTCAAAGAAGTTTGAGTGGCATTGTCCCTATGGCACACTGGAACCACAATTCTACCTCCCCCATGGGTTTAAAACCATTACTGTTTCTTCAGTTTATTGGTCCATAACATTTCCACTGCTTTACCCAATTCATTTCTTTCTCAATCTCATGTCGACAATATTCTCCTGACTCGTCTCCCTGCCTCCATATTTAGCCAATCTCTACTCTTCCCTGGATCACTGTTGGTGACTGTCCTACTGAAGAATCTTGCTTACCAAGTCCACACTCCTTGGCCTGGTACTCAAGGCCATCAGTGATATGGAGCCCACATCTCTTTTCTGCTTCAAAAAATCCTCCAACACTGCCTTTACCCTGCTAGGACATAAATTCCTCAAAGACAGGAGTCTTTGTCTATTCCGTTCACAGATATATCCCAATGCCAACACAGAACACAACCAATAACTGTTGAATGAATAAACATTTTCTAATATGCATTAATGGAATTTTCCAGACTACTTTTTGCAGTTTCTGTCCCTCTGCCATAACGTTTTTCTCTAATCCTACCAATGTACCATGACCAGTTCAAATGCTAACATTGTTTTCTTTGCTCATATCCCTTAGAAGTGATTTATTTTTTGTCCTTCAATATTTAGAGTCTTGGTAATATGCATGGGTGTTCTACAGTGTTTAAAAAATGTGTCTTATCTTTCCTAATAGGTTATGAACAGAGCTCATGGCTTTGGAATCATTGCTTTGCCTTTAGTATTGGCTTGGAAATTATTTAGTGAATCAATGAAAAAGAAGTACATATGGGCTGAATTGGTAAGTTTTTTTCATAGCTTTTGGAGAAAAAGATAGCTTTCTATTTCTTCGTTTCCATTTAGCATATTAAACGTAAGGTAGAGGCAAGAGGTAGAAGTGGAAAAGTTTATGAATATATATAAAATATACTTTAGAGTATATGAGAAGATGAAAGAGAATTTGGGGTAAAATGGAAATTGGGCATAAATGTTTATGAAAGAGGGCATCTAAACTATTTTTCATCTTGGTAAATATAATTTGTTTTATATGCCATGAATATCTTAAGATATTTTAACATAATTCAAATATTTAAAGAAAGTTGACTAGATAAAAATAACTTTTTAAAGATAATTTAATATCAATTCAAAAAAAATATTACCTTTCTCACATTTCAGTTACAATAACTTTTCCCAAACATTGGACTAAACAATAATATTTTACTTAGTTTAAAACACAAAAGCTAAGTTACAGATTATATGTATAATTGTACTTTGCCATTTATACTTGCTCAAACAGAATGTCAAATAGTTTTAAGGAACTATCTTTATTTTCACTTCCATTTCCTTTAACTTTCAAAATAGATTAAAAATTATTGGAATAAATTTTCTATCTGCTGTTCATTTAATGAAATATTCATAGTGTTTTGCATTCATTAGACAATGTTTATTGAACTGAATGTTGAAAAAAGGTTAATCCATCCTCGACTCGATCATGGTAATTTGTTTATGACATTCTCCAAGATCAACTAATTAATCGAGGAGCAGCAGGCAGATTGCCATTTACAAAACTTCTGATTATCACACTTCTAATTTCAAAGCTCATTCCTGAAAAAAGTAATTGGGACAGGAGAGTGGCAGGAAGTAAGGGAACATTTGTTGAATACCTACTATGTGTCAGGTGAGGACATAGATATGAAAAAAATATATAGTTCCTTATGTTGCATCCTAAGACCTTTGAATCTTACTTTGAGTCAAGAATAAGTTCTTAGTTTGATACAATCATTACAAGAAAGGGTACTTTAATTAATTCTTTCCCATCATTACATATAAATCCCAAATTGAGAAAAGGGCAAACTAATCTAAATGGCAAAAACATCTGCAAATGTCACTGTTCCACATTTAATGACTCTTCAGTTTTAATTTATTTCTAGAAAATTGATTGAATCATTTTAGATAGTTGCTTTACCCAAAACCAGAGGCTAATAATTGGGAACTCCAAGTGTTCTGGTTTTTGTCCCTGCCTATTTATTTTGTAAGAATCCAACAGAAAAGCTGCAAACTATTGAAGAAGAAACTAGATATTAATAGTTTTTGAAGAGGGTTGTGATGTATCATTATCAATATCACTATTTGCTGAGTGATAATCAGTAAATACTGATGAATCCATTCTAAGAAGTGCCCGTATAGTCCTGAATTTGGCCCTATTTCTGAATATGCTGGTTAGTACTGGATACATTCTCTGTCCACACAGAGTTAATAACTCTGGTCACTATTGTGGACTAAAATAATACATATTAAATGGCAGTTAACGTAAAGAATAACATGGGAGAGTTGATTTTCTTCCCTCACTGTAATTCAGGACTAATTTTCTTACCATTGCAACATATATTTACATGGCTAACACCCATAAATGATCACATAAGATTTACATGCATTTCCCCACCCCACTCACTGAATAAGAAAGCAAACTGTGAAACAAGCTTATGGAAATAGTTAAAGAATTAAGATCTAATCATATTTCAAAGCTCACCCTCAGAGAAGCTCTCTGAAGCAAAGGCCACAGAAACTGAAACTCATTTATTACTTGGGCAGAAATACAAACTTTAAGAGAATGAGGAAGAAAAAAAAACTTTGCTTTGCTCTAGGGAAGAAGCAACTATTCTCTGATGTGCAAAAAAGAATTTACCATCAAAGACCCAATGTAAATGGGGTCAATTAATTTAAGAATCTCTATCTTCTGTAATATTTTTATAAGTCTGTGACACTTATCCTTTATACTAAAATCTAATGTATGATTTGACAAATGTCAAAGTAAAATGACTACTATATTTAACAAATTTTAACATGCATAATATACACTTTAAATATACTTAATCTAATTTACATATGAGTGGCATATTCTGTGGTATAGTACTTTTAGGAAGCTGATAGAAGATCTACTACAAATTTAGACTTCAGAGATCAAAAATGGTGATAATGTTAATGATCAAATGACATTATTTGGTCAAGTAATAAATTATTTCAATTATAAGCTTTTAATCAAGGAGTTAGAAGCCCCAATTTGGCATGCATGTAAATTCCACTAATACTTTATTTATTGTTTTGGAAAATTTTCTACCTTTTGGCTTATTTGTATAAGAAAAAAAGAATGCAATGCATATTAATTAGAAATTTTATGAAATAATATATTTACAAGAAGCTGCTAACATTAGATTTAAAGGCAGTTCAATATGAAACAGTGATCTCAATATTTAATAAAAGCTCTAATTCCTATACTGGATTATTTGGAGTTTGGAATAGGTGCTGAAAGGACATTTTTGAGTTAGCCATTCCTAACTAATTTAGTCATTAGCTGTTCCTAATTTAAAATGACCTAGAGCTTACCTGGTTTTCCAGGATCATCTATATTGAGTCTGAATTACTATACCATTTCATTTAAAAATAATATTTGAAATATTTGAAAGCAATGAGTATGATGCCCATGCAGAACATGCCCTATCCCCCATTCGGTCTACAAAACCAAGGTGTCCAGTTGGTTTTGTTGCTGTGTGGCTGAATTTCCTATCACCCGGATTCTCAGATCTACTCCAATCATCTTTTTCATTAACTCAAGTTGCTTTGATTGACTATTCCAACAACTGTTGCCAGGTGGTAAGCAATAGAGCATGGTGGTTAAAAGCACGGGCTTTGAAGTTAAACCAACCTGGGTGGTGTGACCATGGGCAAATCATTTAACTTTCCTGGGCATTATTTTATAATGTGCAGATAAAGTGGACAATAAAGACTAAATGGGACTGAGGTTTAGCAGTGTAGGAATGGTAGAAGTTCAAGATGGCAACAGATCAGAGAGTAGTGAGTCAGCACTGGAATAAAGACAAAGACCAGGCTCTTTATGCGTGAGGAAGCAGCAAAAATAAAAGGCTAGGCAAGAGTGATCAAAAGGAGAATTTGATAGACTGAGATCTTGGAGGGGAAGTAGCTGAGTCATGTTAGGTCTAAAGCATGGCTGTATTTTTGCATGACCTAAAGTGGATAGAAGTTACTTTACTATTGCTGAGCTTACAGAACTGCACGGTCAGGCAGTTAGAAAAGTCAAGTACCAAGATCAGTCTTTTACAGTCAATTCTAGTTACTCTTTCTTGTTCATCCTTCCACTTTGAGCCCAAAAGAATTACTTGCCTCAGCTTCTTTACTGGGGAAGTAATTTTCTTCCTGACATGTCCCCAAGACTGCTCTGCTGCTTTTGACAATGCTAATCATTTTTACTTGGAAATGTTAAAATATGTAATAATTAATACATACAAATGAACAGAACATTGTGAATGTTTATGAAACATAACAAAGAACTCTCCTGAACTGACCAGACAACTTAATACCTAGCATTACAAATGCCAGTGCATTTACCTGTATGCTTTCTCCCAACCCCAGCGCAATCTCCTGACCCTTCCTAAGAATTAATCACTATCTTGAATTTTATTTATTGTCTTTCTTAAAAAATTAAGATATGGGTAGGTATTTCTAACATACTATTTTACTAATTTTGAACTGTTTTACAAACATAATCATGCTTTATGTAGTTTCCTGCAACTTTCTGTTTTTCACACATTATTTTTAAGATTCATTCAAAATGTTTACTTTGAAGCTGTATTTCCTTTATTTTCACTGCTTTAGAACATCCAATTGTGTGTGAGTAGATAAAAATAATTAATTCTTTTGTAAATGGGTACTTGGACTCCTCAAGTTTTTCCCTCCATGAGCCATGCTGCTATAAACATTCCTGTACATGGCTTCTGGCACATATTTGTGAGTTTCTAGGGCATCTGTTAAGGTGCTGAATTGATGGTTCATAAATCAAATGGTCAGCTTTACAGAATAATTCTTAATTGTTTTCCAGAGCAACACTTAATATTCTCACCACAGTATATAAGAGTTCTTTTTGTTTCACATCTTCAACCGTACTTAGCATTGTCAGACTTTATGTTTTTAATTATAGCTTTAGTTAAAGATATAATTCACATAGGAAGTTCACAGTTTTAAACTGTACAATTCAGTGGTTTCTAGTATATTCATAGAGCTGTACATCTATCACTGCTATCAAATTCTAGAACATTTTCATCACCTCAAATAACAAACCTTGCCAGATGCCGTGCCAATTTAGTCCTTAAGGAAATTGGACATTTTATACTTAATAACATAATAAACTTTCCTGTCAAAAACCAAAAAACCTATACCCATTAGCATTCCCATTCTCCCCTCCCTCAAGCCACCACCGACCACTAATCCACTTTCTCTATGTATTTTCCCATTCCAGACATTTCTATAAATGGAGTTGTACATATAATGTGACCTTTTATCATTGGATTCCTTGATTTAGCATGTTTCCAAGGCTCTTCTATGTTGTGACTTGTATCAGTAAGTTAGTCCTTTTCATTGACAAATCCATTGTGTGGATATACCACATTTTGTTTATCTATTCTTCAGTTGATGAACATTTGGGTTGCTTCCACTTTTTGACTACTATGAATAATGCTGCTGTAAACATTCTTGTACAAGTTTCTTTGGGAAATATTCTTTCAATTCACATGGGCATATACTTAGGAGTGGAATTGCTAGGTCGTATAGTAACTGTGTTCAACTTTTTGAGGAACTGACGAACTAGTTTTCAAAATGACTGCACCATTTTACAATCTCACCAGTGAAGTATGAAGGTTCTAATTTCTTGCATCCTTGCCAAAACTTGTTATTGTCTGTCTTGTTGATTATATCCATTTTAGTGAGTATGAGTTGGTATCTCACTGTTGTTTTGATTTGCAATTCCTTAATGACTATGCTGGGCATCTTTTCATATGCTTGTTGGCCATGTGTATATCTTCCCTGAGAAATGCATATTCAAATCCTTTGCCCATTTTAAAAATTGGGTTGTCTTTTCATTATTGAGTTTTAAGAGTCCTTTATATAATCTGGATATTAGACTCTTACTTACCAGACATGTGCTCTACAATTATCCTCTTCTGTTCTGTGGATTGTTGTTTCATTTCCTTGATAGTGTCCTTTAAACCACAAAAGTTTTTCATTTTGATGAAGTCCAACTTACCTATTTTTTCTTTTGTCATTTATGCTTCTGGTGTCATATATAAGAATCCTTTGCCTAATCACAAGATGTCATGAAAATTTACTTGTATGTTTTCTTCTAAGAGTTTTAAAGAATTTTTCTCTACAATTTTTTACTAAGAGTTTCATATAGTTTTACCACTTACATTTAGGTCTGTATTTCATTTTGAGTTCATTTTTGTGCATGTTGCGAGGCAGAGGTTGAACGTCATTCTTTTGCATGTGGATACCCAGTTGTCCCAGCACTATTTGTTGAATTTCCATATAAATTTTAGAATTAACTTGTCAATTTATACAAAAAAGGCAGCTGGAATTTTGGTAGGGATTATGTTCAATCTGTAGATCAATTTAGGTAATACTGCCATCTTAACAATGATATCTTCTGATCTGTGATTACGGATGTCTTTCCATCTTCTTTAATGTTTTCAGTGATGTTTTGTAGTTTTCAATGTACATGATTTGTACCTCTCTTGTTAAAATTTATTCCTAAGTATTTAACTATTTTTATGCTATTTTAAATGAATTTTCTTAATTTCATTATCAGATTATTCATTGTTAGTGTACTGAAATACAATCGATTTTTGTAGATTGGTCTTGTATCCTATAACCTTGGTGAACTCTTATTTTCATAGTTGTTTGGGGTGGTGTTTTGGGGGTATGATTCCTTAGAATTTTTCTGTATATAAAATTTTGTCATTTGCAAATAGAGTTTTACTTCTTCCTTTCCAATCTGTATGCTTTTTATTTCTTTTTTTTTTTTTGCCAAATTTCCTAATTTTTGTCAATCTATTAGGTATTAGGGTCTTGGTTTTCATCTCCTTGGTTACTGATAACATAGCAGTTCTTCACATATTTATGAGCTATTTATATTTACACTTCTGTGAAATGCTGTTTTATCTTTAGCCAATGCTTTTATTAGGATCTTCTGTGCCATTTCTGACATATGCCAAGTTTATATATATATATGGCTTTGTTCCTGTGCTCTCTATTCAGTTCCTTCGGTCAATCTATCTACACCTGTACCAGTACCAAACTGCTAACTTTTATAGCTTTACAACAAATTTTGATCCTGTATTTGCAGGGGTGGATACTTCTTACTTTTTCTTTATCAGAAGAATTTTGGCTGTTCTTGTGCTTTTGTTCTTCCTTATAAATTTTAGATTCATTTTACTGGATAAACCCATGAAGTTGCATTGAATCTATAGGTCGAATTGAAGACAATTATATCTTTAAGATACCTAAGGTATTCAAGATATACTGAGTATATCACTCCATTATTTAGATCTGCTTTAATGTCTTTTAACAACCTTTTATCATTTTCTATAAACATGGCTTATGCACATATTCTTAGATTCATTCCTAGACATCTTCTATTTGCTATTTTAGTGGAATTGTTTTTAAAGTTATATTTTCTATTTGTTGCTGGATCATATATTTAGCCAACTGTAAACTCTCTTATCTTTTCCTGTAGTTTGCAGATCCATTTAGATTTTATATCTGAAAAATCATACCAGTGAATAATATCAGATTTGCTTCTCCCTTTCTAATTTGTATCCTACTTCTTTTCTTGTTTAGCTGTGACCAGTGGCATCTCTATTACAATGTTGAACAGCAGCAGTGATAATGGACATCCTTCTCTTCCTGATTTTAAGGGAATCTTTCTAATGTTTCACCATAAAAATGATGTTTGCTCTAAATATTTGATTGATATTATTTATCAGGTTAAGGATGTTCCTTCCCATTCCTAGCTTATTAAGATTATTCATCACAGACAGGGGTTGAATTTTACCAAATACTTTTTCTTCACCCGAGACAATCATATGGCTTTTCTCCTTTCATCTGGCAATATGATGGATTATATTAATGGATTTCTAACATTAAATTACCCTTACATTCTTGTATTAAGTCCAGCTTGGTTGAAATGCATAATGATTTTTATATACCGCTAGATTCTAATCTTTTGTTAGAAATTTTACACTTAAAATTAAATGTGAGATTGGTATGTCATTTGCTCTTTACTGTCCTTGGCTGATTTTACTGTCCCTGTATAATATATAGATATTGTATATTGTTGGAGTTATCTAGTCCTTGAAAGTTTGAACTTGACTATAAAATCATTTGGGCATGATGTTTTCTTTAATGAAATATTTAAAACTAAATATTTACTTAATATCCACAAAACTATTAAGAGTTTTCTATTTCTTCTTCATTCAATCATACTTTCTAGAACTTTCCCTTTTTATCTAGATTTTAAATTTTATTGGCATAAAGTTATTTATTAAATAATCTTGTCTTTTCAATCTCTTCTGGATCCATAGTCATTTTCCCCCATTTCCTCCCTTGTCTATTTGTACCGTCTCCCTATTTTTCTTAACAGTCTTCTAGAAAGTTTTTTACTAGTCTTTTCAAAGAATCAATTGTTTTTGCTGAATTACTCACTTTCTATTAAAACTTGGCATCTGTTACATTATTCCCTCCTGGTTCTTGAGGCACCTCTCTGACAATTGCTAATTTTAAATAAGAACTGCCCCATGCCATCTGCTCTCTCCTTAGTATAGCCACCCACTTTTAAAATACATTCATATAGTTTTAAACCATCTTTTTGTTGATGTGACTTCCAACTCTTTATCTATAGCCTCTATGTCCCTGTGATCCAGACAGCTCTCTGAGATGTCCCACAGGCACTCAACTAACTGAACTCAATCATTTCCCCTTGAATATGTTACTCCTCATCTTAATTAGTGGCACTCTCATTTAGACATCCAAATCAGAAACTCAGGAGAGTTTCTTAGAATCCTTCTCCCTCACCCTTAACAGCCCTGTCAATTTTTACTTCTGGGTTCTCACCTTTTCTCTCTTGAATTCTTACAACAGCCCTCTAACTGGTTATTCTATTCTTTCTAGATACTTTATTTTTGCTTTCTGATATAGATCCACCTGCCACCTTTCAACTGGTGTTCTATGTAAAGTGTGAATATGATCACATCACTTTGTAATTTAAAACCTTTCATTGCTTCTTAGCAAATACAAAATCAAGTTCAAGTTCCTTAATAAGGCATACAATGCCATTCAGGTCCAGGCCTTTACCTCTCCAGCATCATGCTTCTCTACTTCCCACTCTACCCTTTATGCTTCTGCGAATACCAGACTATAGCTTCTGGAATATTCTGTTTCACACCCTGCGT